>NC_090023.1:247208130-247571255 GCF_037176765.1 Anolis sagrei
ACAACTAGACAGAAGAACACACAATCTTCTGATAGTGAGGCTGCAATTTGACTCAAGGGAAGCCTTGTAACCAGGACCCATTGGTGCTTCTCACTACTCCAACTTCCTATGGTGGAGGGAGTGGTGTGGGGAAATAGTAATATGAAGAAACCTCCTTACTGCATTATTCACCTTTAAACATTTCAATGTTTTAACCACTATTTTCAATAATAGTTGATGTGCTCTTTGCTGTGTCAGTTTCTATTCGCCCAGAAAGTAAAGGGGCAGTAGAAGGGAATTGAAAAGGAAGCCTGCCTCGTTTTGGGTTCAAGAATGGGGGCATAGTGTATTGAAAATAGCAGCTTATTTATACAGTGCCAGTCCAGATGTCAACACAATATCTTGTTCCATGCACAAAATATTAAATATTATGTACCATTATCTTCAAGCTATGGTTATGGTGTATATGAAACAGAAATCAATTGTATGTTTAGACTTCGGCCCCATCTCCCAGATATCTCATTATGTATGTACGTGTACATGCAAATGCAAATGCAGGTATTTGATCCAAATACACCCAAAATACCTCTGCTCTCAAGCATTTTGGATAAGTGATGCCAAGCCTTTATTAGTAGTAGAAAATGTTATCTAATGATAGTTTAAGGCTATTCTGATAATGCTTAATCACCTTAAAATTACTAAAGTGTTTATTCATCCTACAGCTTCTAATATATTCCTTGATTTGAAATACTCTTCCTTTACCATGGCTTAGTTCGGTCTTGCGGTCAACCTGTGACTTTCCCCTTCAGAAAGTAAGAAGGTGAGGTTCTACAACTGGCAACCAGTGGAAAATTTAAATTTAAGAGTGTCAAAAAAGAGTAGTAGATAATACTTGTAGAACTTCCTCATCTCTGTTGTCCTGTTTTTAACCATTCCTCATTGCTGGCATTCTTGGAGCAAGAAGTGTAAGAGAAACCTGAAAGTCAGCTTTAAAAAGTTCCAATCAAAACCTGATTTTCTTGCTCCTTTTATGGTTATCATTATTCAGATCAGTTCAACACAGATCTATGACTTACAGACAGATTGTACATTTTCTATACTGCCTTGCCCCTTAGGAAGAAAGATTTCTGTTCTTGCCAGTACCCACTGCTCACAGACAAAGAATGCACACTAGTGAGAGCTGTAAAGCCTACTTTTCAGAAGAAGAAAAAAATGAACATAACTATGGGAATATACTGAATCAGGGCATGAGATATGTTAAACTCATACTGGTACATGAAAAATGTCTGACTCCCACTGCCCACAGGCTAACAGCAATGGGCTGTATCCCAGACCTACAATTTGCAATACCCCTTTCATCAAACATTTACATTGCTCCACCATAAATAGTCTGCTTGAACTATTTTCTATATTTATACTTACACCTGAAGAAACCTCTTCATTTCTGTATTCAAGTGACTGGTAAACCATATCATTCTCATCCAGGTCCTTCCCTATTTCTGACTCGAAATCAGACTCAGGGTCACAATCATTTGCCTTTCTTTGGATATTTTGTACTTTACTATTCATTTTCCTTGTTTAACTTTACTATTTCTCTTCACTGTTTCTTACTCTTAATATTTGTTTTAGCCATTTGTTTCTGCTGACTGAAAGTTCACATTTACTTTCTCTCTTTCTGCCATCAGACAAGAATGCACTCCTATGTGAGAATTATTATATAAATAATTCATCTCAAGTATATTACTAGGTAGAATCATGTTTCTCAAATTCATTATACTAAATAATTCATTAGTTGTAAATTGACTGATTAATTTGTCTATTCTTAAGTAATGCTACCTTGAAATTAATGTCTGGCTGTAAAATATTTTTAATATCTGCTTGACTGTCTCATTAACTTGGCCTGTATATTACTTGTGCATGCATGTTACTCTGCTGCCACTACATTAGTAGTAGCTGCACTTAGTGACACTGGTATTGGTTGCATTGGCTGTGCTGCTCCCATCCTTATTGATTTTAAATTAGTCAGTAGGCTATAAAAGCTTTTTACCTTGCATTTCTCAGACATTCTGCTACTAGTGTCTTTCGTAGTCTTTTTATGTGGTGGAGAAGGTATGCTTATCTTCGACTGATTCTCACTTGATGATCTCAATATTCTCTTTAAAGTGTCATTTTCTCTTTCTTTTTCTTCAGAGCCATAATGAGCAGTGGGCATCTGGGTTTACTGCTTTTTATTCCATTCTGGACTTATGATACATTGAGTAGAGGTAAGTGATTTCACTTCAGGTTTAACTTCTAACGTGGTTGTTTTCTCTTCCTACCTGGCAGTGCTATGACCCCATCTTAATTTCCTTATCGGGACCTTTCATTTTTTATTATTAATCTCCTTTCTAGTACAATATTAATTATTTTAATACTAATGAGGAACCAGCATGTGGAGAAAAGCCTTTTGGTTTGTGGATTGTTCCTCCTAACCCATACAGAGAATATGATTTTGTGTGCCCACAAGCTTTGTTTAATTTTGTTTATTTACTTACTAGAAATACTCATGTAAAGGTCGATCTTATATACAAGTCAAGGAACCCCCCCCCCCCCAGTGGCACAGTGGGTTAAACTGCTGAGCTGCTGAACTTGCTGGCCAAAAGGTTGGCAGTTCAAGTCCGGGGAGCGGGGTGTGCTCTTGCTGTTAACCACAGCTTCTACCAACCTAGCAGTTTGGAAACATGAAAATGCGAGTAGATTAATAGGTACTGCTTCACCATGAAGGTAATGACGCTCCATGCAGTCATGCTAGCCACATGACCTTGGAGGTGCTTACGCACAATGCCGGCTCTTTGGCTTTAGAAATTGAGATGGGCACCATCTCCTAGAGTTGGACACAATTAGACTTCATGTCGAGGAGAAACTTTTACCTTTACTAATGATTTCACTTCATAATATTGTCTGATTACAAGCTCTGGGACTTAGTATCCAGGTGGCAAATCGGGGGCGGGGGGGGGGGGGGGGAAGCAAGCCAAGGAGAGAAATAAAGGGCTGTAGCTGAAGGAGAATCTGAAACTTCTGCCTATCCAGCATGTGAAGAAAAGCCTTTTGGTTTTTGGATTGCTCCTCCTAACCCATACAGAGAATATGATTTTGTGTGCCCACAAGCTTTGTTTATTTTTGTTTATTTACTTACTAGAAATACTCATGTAAAGGTCGATCTCATATACAAGTCAAGAATAAGTTTTGGGGCCAATATTACACATTTTACTCTGATCCATGCACATGTCCAGAGTAATTCTATGGAGGGCAGGGGGCGGGGGCGAGATTCCAGCACCGTTTTAGCAAGCCAACCATTTCTGGCTGCTGCCATCACCATTTTCCCACTCAGCCAGAAGTAGTATTGCAATGAGAGCTAAGAGAGGCTTGGTGCTTCTTTCACCTTTTGCTACCTCACTGAGAGATGGTTTCTTTTTGGATAAGATAAAATTCTTACATTGACCCATGGACAGGCATGTAGCCAGGGGGGGGGGGCCCTCGGGGGGCTTCAGCCCCCCCCCCCCGAAATTTTCATGGTGGTTCGCGAAAAGGCCTTATTGGTGCATTATTTAAACTGTTATGTTTATTCATATCATGATCTGATCACCATACTCAATATATCTCATATGCATGGGGGTATTGGGGTAATGATACAAAAGGTTTGCTAGGCTAGACCCTCTTTCACTCAGACTCAGCCCCCCCCCAAAACTCAGCCCCCCCGAACCCCCCCCGGAAAATTTTTTTAGCCCCCCCCCCCCCCCCCCGAAACGAAATCCTGGCTACGGGCCTGCCCATGGATAAGTTGATCTAAGCTTTTTGAATTGAGTTTGAAACTAAAATCTTTAGACCTAAACATGAGTTTGTACAGCATTCCTTTCTGCTGTTTTAAACAACATTTCTATTACATGTCATCAAAACAAACCAAGAAACAACACATACCAATTTTTTTTTTAAAAAAAGGTTCAAAGCACCATATCCTGCTTATAACCACCTTGTCAGTGGCATTGCTTGTAAATTCTGTATTGTTTGCAATCCCAAAGCCAGAATGGCCACTGGCTGTGCTGGCAGAGTGGTTTGGGAAGCTGTAATCAGAACATATAACTTTCCAAGCTCCAAGGAAAACACTAACTACGTTATCGTAATAATTCATACTACTATAAGATGCTAACATTTGTAGGATTACAACAATCACACACGCTCACACATATTAAAACAGCTACCCAATAATAATGGAAGTTGAAGCACTAATTACTATGGATTAATTTTGTACTTCCGGCTTTAGTGATCAGTTACCCACCAAGAGCCTGCCTGGACCACTTTTAAAAGATGCTAATTCTTTCCTCGAATCTTTAAGAACTAGTAACTTTTCATGACATGTCCAAAATACAATAGCCTCAGTTGACTTATTTTAACTTCTATTTGATTTCAGGTTTCATTTGCGCTGAGATCCATTTATTAGTTTTTTTGGCAGTTTGTTATTACTACAAATTTCCAAAAAGTCAAATAAACAGGGCTGCAGATTGTGTACTGCTGTCTCAAAAGGACTTAGATGCCAAGGCCTCCACACAGGAGGAAACCGGAAATAGTTTCTACATTGCAGAGGTGAAGCATGAGAAAGTTAGTCACCAGGTACTCACTCATACTGATGAGCCTCCACAATGAAGGATGCTCTGTTTAATATGGGTTTTTTTGTCTTCCCTCTTCACCCTTTCCCCATCCTCTCATGTTAAGCAAACATCCAACTTTTCCTTTCTGCCTGCTCTGCTGCTCCAGCCATATTCTGGAATAACCTATTTACATTTATTTAATAACGTCACTAACAAATATTCCCAAAATAATCACCCACATTTAATTACTTATGAATATATTATTACACAATACCCATTACAAATTGGCACTTGTTTCTGACCTATAAAACAGGGTGGGTAAAATATGCCAACACTCCACTTTCACTACTTCTGTGTGTGTGCCAGTTGAATCATGGCACTCCCGTGGGTTTCATATGATTTTCTTCAGCAAATAATACTCAGAGGTGGTTTCACCAGTTCCTTCCTCTGATATATAGCCCATGACACATGGCATTCACTGACAGGCTCACATACAAATACTAACTAGGACTAACCCTGCTTAACTTCCAGAATCACATAGGATCTAACTCTTCCAGATTCCTTAAACAAGCCTTTTTATGGCTTCTTCTTTTCACTGATGGATTTCAAAACGCTACCAATAGGGCTCACTCCTCTATCCAACTCCCTGTGAAGGTCGTCCACCAGGGACCAAGGTTTTTTTTCTATCCTATAAACCAGACTGGAACCTGAATCTGTTTCATCCAAGAATGCATGAAGTTGTGTTGCCAAGTCTGTGTTCCTGGACATTTTGGTCACCTGCTAATGTCGGAATGGAAGTCTGACCAGCACGGAGGGGGACTATCTGGCCGGATGGTGACAATGATAAAATGGCATGACCTGTAGCCTTTCTCTGCACTGATCAGCACTGGAAAGGAATGATAGCACTGGTATGGACAGTGGATTGGTCCAAATTTGAACCGGTCCCACTGTCCAGATTCCCTCAAAGCCCCAAGATAATTCAGAGTTTCCAGTAAACTCTGAAATATCCTTTCTAAAAAGCAGAGCAGATGATTTAAACTGAAACTCTGTCATACCACTAGAAGCTGCTGTATATCATGAAGACAACTGGGTCCTTTAGGGATGAGTCTGGAATTTTGGGCTCATGTAGACAAACCCTTAGTTACCTCCTCAGACTCAACTTCCATTGGGAGGTTAGAAACTGGCTATCTAGGGCAGAGGTTCTCAAACTGCTCCGGGGAGCTCTTGGGGCTCCGTGGTGCCATGCTGCTTTCTGCCTCCTCTTTCCTCCTCCTGAGAAATGCAGGGAAATTAAAAGTTTTTTAGCTGCCAGAAACAGCAGCAGCAGCGTCCTCTCATGCCACAGACTCTTTCCCCCTCCTCTCTCACTGCTCAGACTTTCCCTTGCCACCCAGACCCCCCCCCCCCCCCACACACACTTTCTTTACTTCTAAAACCCTATTTTCCACCCAATGTTCAGGCAGTGCTTTGTTTATGTTTTTCCTGCATTGCAGAATGGGATTTGACTGGATGGTTTCTGGGTTTTCTTCTTCCTCTATGATTATGATTATTATTACAAAGACTGGTCATCTGTTAAAGGGGCTTTGATTGGGTTTTTACTAAATGGCAGAAGGAAGCTAGACTGGATGGCCCATTGTGTTTTTGCTGTTGTTGTTATTGTTATTATTACAAAAGCTAGATGTCAATTTGTTGGGGGTGCTTTGATATTGTTTTCCTGCACGGCAGAAGGGGGGTTGGACTGGATGACATATGGGGTTTCTGCTGTTATTATCATTGTTATTATTACTATTATTACAAAGGCTGGATGATCATCTGTTGGGGGTTCTTTAATTGTGTTTTACCTGCATGGCCAAAGGGGATTGGGCTGGATGGCCCTGGAGGTCTTCCACTGAAATACTGTTAAGTTTATGTTGGTTAAAATCATTTTTCATATTAAATATTGTATTGTTCTCTCTCTCCCCCCCCCCCCCCCTTTAATTTGCACTGTGTGAATTAGTTCACACAAACTCTCCATCCATCTGTCACTGGCCCAGCTCATGCCTGATATAGGTACATTTTATATAGTATAATATATAAACATTTCTTGGGGCTCCACAAGAAACTTTTGCTTCAAAAAGGGCTCAACGGCTGAAGAAGTTTGAGAACCCCTGATCTAGGGAAATGGGGTCCAATGGAAGTTGTCCTCAACAAAAGTCTTATGGTTGCTTCTTTTGGAGGTTGGAACATAACCTTTCCCCCCAAGAAACAAATAGACTGGATATGATTTTAGATTCTTCCACTCATAGAATCCCTCTCTGCCACAGGGGCATCGAGGGGGGAGATTTCAAACGTTTGCATCTTTAGTTATTCTAGTACTTGAATTTTTCAAAAAATACCTTTTCAGTTTTCCTGGACTATTTTCTGCAATTTTGTTCCCACCCACTTCTTAAAACTCCAAGGTTTCTCTGTACAAAAAAGGATTATTTTTCTCAATTTTTAAAAAGAAATCATAGTGCTATTATGCATCAGCAAAATTACATTTGGGCAATATAAAGTTTGGGATCTTATTGTTACTCATGACGAGTAAACCCATTGAATCTATGGGATTCATCTATGTGTTGTTATTGTTTATTTGTTCAGTCACTTCTAACTCATTGTGACCGCATGGACCAGTCCACACCAGAGCTCCCTGTTGGCTGTGGCCACCCCCAGTTCCTTCAAAGTCAAGCCAGTCACTTCAAGGATAACATCCATCCATCTTGCCCTTGGTCGGCCCCTCTTCCTTTTCCCTTCCATTTTCCCCAGCATCATTGTGGCCAAAGTACTTCATCTTTGCCTCTAATATCCTTCCACCCAGTGAGCAGTCAGGCTTTGTTTCTTGGAGTATGGACTGGTTGGATCTTCTTGCAGTCCACTCTCAGAATTTTCCTCCAGCACCACAGATCAAAAGTGTCTATTTTCCTTTGCTCAGCCTTTCTTATGGTCCAGTTGTCACATCCATAGGTTACTATGGGGAATACCATTGCTTTAGCTATGCGGATTGTCATTGCCAGTTTGATGTCTCTGCTCTTCACTATTTTATCGAGATTGGTCATTGCTCTCCTCCCAAGAACTAAATGTCTTCTGATTTCCTGGCTGCAGTCTGCTTCTGCAGTAATCTTTGCACCTAGAAATACAATGTCTGTCACTGCCTCCACGTTTTCTCCCTCTATTTGCCAGTTATCAATCAGTTTGGTTGCTTTAATCTTGGTTTTTAAAAAAAAATGTTTAACTGCAACCCAGCTTTTGCACTTTCTTCTTTCACCTTAGTTAGAAGGCTCCTCAACTCCTCCTCGCTTTCGGCCATCAAAGTGGTATCATCTGCATATCTAAGGTTGTTAATGTTTCTTTATCAATGTGCTGATTCACCAAACAGTTGATTAAATGGATCAACTCTAGTCAGGGCTAACCAAGAGGATTCCAGCCTAAGGCTTTGTCTACATTGATGGAAAAGATTCTGTTCTAGTCCTAGGTTACTTTGCAACGTTCTTGTTAATGCCACACACATCACACGCATTGTGGCGAAATCACCCTAACAGCCACCTGATTCCTAGGACACTTGCTAACTAAAGAATAGGACAATTTCATCTTCTATGACTATAGTCTACATAAGAGATATTCTAAAACAAAACCTCTATGCAGTTATACACACTTAAGTTCCATTAAATTCCAAGGGACTTACTAACATGGAAGTGTGCATAGGTCTATTATACTATCCTACAGAGTTTGCAAAAGTAAATATATGATTGTGCTGTTAGAGACTAAATAATAGCCTGTAGCATGGATTTTTAGTGTGCTAAAGGCTAATTCATTAAATACAGGATGAACCAGGAAGCGCACTAGGGGCACATAGAAAAGCTGCTGGTTTTTCCTTCAAGGCAAGGGCAATAGGCTACACATTTCATAATAGGCATGGAAGCACTACATGGAGTACAAATGTATCAGTTTGGCAAGAACTAAATCACAATAGGTGTGACTCTTAACTACACCCAGTGGTGATGACCTGGCACCAACTGCTCTGAGATACACTTGGATATACAGACAGAGGACTGAGGAATAAATAATAAGAGCAAAACTGACTCACCTTAGCAGAATAATAGAATTCTAGTTGGAAGAGACCTCATGGGCCGTCTAGTCCAACCCCTTGCCAAGAAGCAGGGAAATTGCATTCAAAGCACCCCCAACAGATGGCCATCAAGCCTCTCCATAAAAGCCTCAAAGAAGGAGGCTGATAGCACAATGAAGGCAGTGAGAAAATAACCTCCTAATCCAACAAGGAACCAAAATGGGTTGAGAATAATAGCCTTCTGAAAAACGTGACAAAAACAAAAGTTAGACTCTTCCAGCTTGGCATGTCACAAGAAAGCCTAAATACCCTAAAGGCACCAGAATGCATCTGATCTTGGAAACTAACCAAAGTACATGGATGGGTGCCTGCAAACAAATGCCAGATGCTGTGGGCTATATTTTAGATGAAGGAACTGGGCAAAATCACCTCTTGGGTATTCCTTGCGTTAGAAACTCCTATGAAATTCCTGGGGTCACATTAAGATGGCAGGTGAATAAATGATATCTTTGTAGCCAATCAAAGGGGTTTTAACTGTATAGAGTAGACTAAACACGGAAATTCTGGGCAAAAATGTGTGTGCGGAAAGATAGAGATAAAGACAAAAGAGGGTTTTTTTTGCTTGTTCAAAAAAAAAAAAAAGGAACAAACAGAAGAAAAAGAAAGAAAGAAAGAAAGAAAGAAAGAAAGTCTGACTCAGCATACTGGAGTACAGCATCAGGACTTTGGGGGCCCTTCCACACAGCCCTATATCCCGGAATATCAAGGCAGAAAATCCCACAATATCTGCTTTGGACTGGGTTGAGTGCTCACTCAAATAATGTGAGATTTTCTGCCTTGATATTCTGGGATATAGGGCTGAGTGGAAGGGCCCTGGGGGGTGGCCAGGGTTTGAACAGGAAGCTTACTAGATGACGTTCTGTTAGTTATACTCAGCTGGGGACGAAGACAATGGCAATCCCCTCTGAACAAATCTTGGCAAGAAAACTTAGTAACACATTTGCCTCAGGGTCCTCATAGATAAGAAATAATCTGAAATAACTTTTTTTGAACAATTGGAAAGTTGTTCAAAATGGCCTACCCAAAAGAGAAAGCATTTCGCTCTCATATTAACTCACTGAAATACCTTCAGGGACAAGCTTTCAGGTAGAAAAACATGAATACAGCTGTGACCAGAATGGTTTTAAGATTTTCTCAAGGAAACAGTAAGTAAAGTAAAAAGTAAGTATTCCAATCAGACAGAAGATTTGAAAAGTTACATTTTTATCGTTTCATTTGTTCATAATAGCTGAGGGCTTTTCTACGCAGGCATATAACCCAGAATATCAAGGCAGAATAACTCACAATGTCTGCTTTGAACTGTGTTATCTGAGTCCACACTGCCATATATTCAAGTTCAAAGCAGACAGTTTGGGATTTTATTCAGGTATGTTGAAGGGCCCTGAGACAAGGGGATTTCAAACAAGTTTTTAAAAAGCATCCTTTAGGTTTGAAGTTCAAGTCAATATTTTTGGAATTTCAGGGAAGAAAATGGGTTCTTGAACTGGGTTATCTGAGTCCACACTGCTATATATCCCAGTTCAAAGCAGATAATGTGGGATTTTATTCAGCTGTATGGAAGGGGCTTGGGTGACCTTGGGCAAGTTATCCTCTCCTGGCTTCAGAGGGAAATTAAAGACAAACCCCTTCGGAACAAATTCTGCCAAAAAATAAATTCCTGTGATAGATTCACTGTAGGGTTTCATAAGCAGAAACAATTTCTAGGTACATAACAAATTCCCAAAACTTCAAGGTTTGCCACCCTAAGCCTGGTGCAAAACAATGAATCATGAAAGTGAAACTAGAACTGAGCAACAGAATGCGTCTGAGCATATATGCAGGCCAGGAATTTGCTTTCAGTAGTAGGTGAGTCATGAGAAAACTTTGGAAAAGTTACACTCCCCCCGCCCGCCCAAGATATTAAAATCTGTGGATGCTCAAGTCCCATTTTATACATTGGTATAGTAAAATGATGTCCCATATAAAATGGCACAATCATGGTTTGCTTTTTGGATTTTAATTTATTTATTATTTTTGTTGCTGTGTGTTTTCTGGGATGTCTGGCCATGTTCCAGAAACATTCTCTCCTGATGTTTGGCCCACATCTATGGCAGGCATCCTCTGAGGTATGCTACCATGCCCTCCTAGTCACATTTCCTTCCTAGCACTTTGGGGGGGGGGGAGGGATAAAGAGCCTATTCCTTCTATCATTGGCAGATTACCTCTCATAGATGTGGGCAAAACATCAGGAGAGAATGCTTCTGGAACATGCCCATACAGCCCGGAAAACTCACAGCAACCTAGCTGGTAGGCTGTTAGGTTATTTCTCATATTCCTTCTATCATTGCCAGATTACCTCTCATAGACGTAGGCAAAACATCTGGAAAGAATGCTTCTGGAACATGGCCATACAGCCCGGAAAACTCACAGCAACCCAGCTGGTAGGCTGTTAGGTTACTTCTCATAGATGTGGGCAAAACGTCAGGAGGGAATGCTTCTGGAACATGCCCATACAGCCCGGAAAACTCACAGCAACCCAGCTGGTAGGCTGTTAGGTTACTTCTCATAGATGTGGGCAAAAAGTCAGGAGGGAATGCTTCTTGAACATGGTCATACAGCCCAGAAAACTTACAGCAACACAGCTGGTAGGCTGTTAGGTTACTTCTCATAGATGTGGGCAAAACGTCAGGAGAGAATGCTTTTGGAACATGACCAGACAACCTGGAAAACTCACAACAACCCAGTGATTCTGGCCATGAAAACCTTTGACAACATATCTATTATTTATTTACACCTCACCTTTCCCCCTGAGGGAGGAAAGTTTTCAAGCTATGGAGGACTGAATCTGTGGATACAGAATCCATGGATACAGAGGACTGACTGTATCCACTTCTTCTGCCGAAAGGTGTTGATGCTAACGTCAAGGACCACAAGGAGATGTATTTTGATATTTCTCTGGCAACTTTATTAACAGATGTGAATTGATGTTGCTTGCAGGTCATATTGGAAAGGCGGCATGCAAAGTTGTAACACCGAAGCCCAGAGCTGACCCTACGTCAGTTTTAATACACGTAGGATACGCACTCATAGAGTTGCCATAAACTGAAGTTGAATTAGATGGTAGTTAAGAACAATGAAATATACCTACATCACAAGACAAGGATTATTTTCAATGAATAAGAGAGACACTCACCTCAGCAATCCTGTGAGGCAGTTTAGGTAAAGGATGTGCCCAACTTCTTTGCGGATTTAACCCTTCGCCACACAAAGGCTGGGCAACTTGGCAGGATTCCTTTACCTTTCCGAAGTCCCTCCTGCTCTTCCTTCACTCCAACAACCAATCCAGTCTCAGTGTCTCCTAATAATTGACAGGGAGAGGAAAAACACACCAACAGAAGATCCTTTACTATCTTTGGGGCTGGGCAGGATTGGACAAATAGCCTAAGAGCAAATAAGCTGTGCTCTGATGGCAAACACTTCCAAGTATACTTGGATTTGTTCGTTCTCCTCAAGTGAATGCTGTGAGACCAGATGCCAAGCCCAGCCAACTTCCAACAAGGTGTCACACCCAAATGTGTGGAGCGCAGGGAAGGGTCAGCCTGAGCACATGGCACTAGCCTGGTCACTGCAGCCAAAACACAACACAAAGGAAGGGGAGGGGTTTCTAAACAAATCGAAAGGGGGAAACACACCTACTTCAAACAGACAAGAACTCTTTCTCCCACCCTGGACATCCCACAGACATATAAACCCCATTTTCCTAGTTTCCAACAGACCTCACAACCTCTGAGGATTTTCTTTTTTCATGTCAGGAATGACTTGAGAAGCTGCAAGTTGTTTCTGGTGTGAGAGAATTGGCCGTCTGCAAGGATGTTTCCCAGGGGACATCCGGATGTTTTCAATGTGTTACCATCCTTGTGGGAGGCTTCTCTCATGTCCCTGCATGAGGAGCTGGAGCTAATATAGGGAGCTCATCCGCGCTCTCCCCATCCTTGTGGGAGGCTTCTCTCATGTCTCTGCATGAGGAGCTGGAGCTAATATAGGGAGCTCATCCGCATTCTCCCCAGATTTGAACCTATGAACTGTTGGTCTTCAGTCCTGCCAACTGAACCCACTGTGCCACCTCTGAGGATGCCTGCCATAGAGGCAGGCGAAACGTCAGGAAAGAATGCTTCTGGAACATGGCCAGACAGCCCGGAAAACTCACAGCAACCCACTGAAAGGGGGTACATCATGAGAGAAGCATTCTCTCCTGACATTTCACCTGTAATCTATGACAACATGGCCATACAGCCCGGAAAACTCACAACAACCCACTGAAAGGGGAAACATTGTGATAAGTAAAGCAATGATAGAAGGAATAGGCTCTTTGGGTTGTTTTGAGTTTTCTGCACTGTGTGGCCATGTTCCAGAAGTGTTCTCTCCTGACATTTCGCCTGCATCTATGGCGACATGGCCATACAGCCTGGAAAACTCACAATAACCCACCGAAAGGGGGAACATCATAAGTAAATCAATGATAGAAGGGAATAGACTCTTTGTGTTGTTGTGAGTTTTCTGTGCTGTGTGGCTGTGCTCCATAAGCATTCTCTCCTGACATTTCGCCTGCATCTATGGCAGGCATCCTCAACAGGCTCTTTCATCCCCCCCCCCCTTCCTCCCAGAGTGCTAGGGAGGAAATGTGAACAGGAGGAGGGCAGCATTTGGCGCATTTTGCGTGCGCCCGGATCCAGGAGAAAAGGAGGGCGCATAAAAGGATGCAGCACTCAAAGACCATCTCTCTCTCTCTATATCTATCCATCCTTCTCATTTTTTTTTACAAATGGTGTGCTGGTGTGGTTGGGATGTCCCTTTAAGGGGCAGGCAAACTGGCAAAACGGTCATCAGGAGCCCCAAGAACGCAAGAGCAGCAGGAGCATCATCTTGCGGCACTTTCCGGCGCGCCTCTGCTCTTGGGTGCCGCATCTCGGAAGGCTTCTTCGGGCTGGAAAGAAGCCTCCCTGGGCTGGGTGGGGAGGCAGCCTGGCTCTCCTTTCCAGATGGCCGCAGTCCCCCTCTCCCTCGCCTTTTGGCGCATCTTTCCCAGCCAGAAAGGGATCAGAGAAGGAAGAGCCAGGGCAGGGCGCGACTGCCTGCCTGCCTGGCTACCTACCGACCTACCTGCCAGGGAGCCCCTCGCTTTTGATGCTCCAGGAGGAAGTCTCCGACTTGCCTCTTCTTCGGTTGGAGAAGGAGGGCATCCTCGCCCCCTTCCTCGCCTTCTCGCTCCCTTTTCTGAACGGCCAGGAGAGAAGGGCCTCGAGGAGGAGGAGGAGGAGGAGGAGGCGTCCCTGCAGTTCCCTTGGTGCCGTTGGGTGCGATCCAACGCTCCTTGGGCCGGAAGGGCGATGCGCAAAGAGACGCGCGCCAAGGGCGGGGAAGGCGCGCCCCTCCTGGCCCCCCCTCCCTCCCTCCCCCTCTCGCCCTCCTTCCCTGCGAGGCTGATGTCCTGCATGGCATTGAAATGCTACCCCAGGCATGGGCAAACTTCGGCCCTCCTTCCAGGTGTTTTGGACTCCAGTGCCCACCATTCCTAACAGTCGGTAGTCTTGTCGCAGGCTTTCATGGCCATAATCACTGGGTTGCTGTGAGGTTTCAGGACAGGGAATAAAGAGCAACACTCCAAAAGCAGGAACATTCCAGACAGGAATCAATCAGGGCCAGCACACACCTCCCAACAAAGGATTCCCCCCAGTCAGAAAGTGGTTGTGAGTTTGTAAAGCTATTGTCCTCCCAATCCTGCTATATGCCTGTGAGTTTTCAGGACAGTGAATAAAGAACAACACTCCAAAAGAACGAACATTCCAGACAGGAATCAATCAGGGCCAGCACACACCTCCCAACAAAGGATCCCCACCAGTCAAAAAGCAGCCAAGCCTTCAAGCTGATATCGAGCTCCTTTTGGAGGGTCTCCCCAAAGCTACAAGGTTTCACACTTCATTGGATGGTTGTGAGTTTGTAAAGCTATTGTCCTCCCAACCGTGCTATATGCCTGTGAGTTTTCAGGACAGTGAATAAAGAGCAACACTCCAAAAGCAGGAAAATTCCAGACAAGACCCAATCAGGGCCAGCTCACACCTCCCAACAAAGGATTCCCCCAGTCAGAAAGCAGACAAGCCTTGAACCTACAAGGTTTCACACTTCATTGGGTGGTTGTGAGTTTGTAAAGGTTTGTCCTCCCAACCGTGCTATATGCCTATGAGTTTTCAGGACAGTGAATAAAGAGCAACACTCCAAAAGCAGTTAAATTCCAGACAGGAATCAATCAGGGCCAGCACACACCTCCCAACAAAGGATTCCCCCAGTCAGAAAGCAGACAAGCCTTGAACCTACAAGGTTTCACACTTCATTGGGTGGTTGTGAGTTTGTAAAGGTTTGTCCTCCCAACCGTGCTATATGCCTGTGAGTTTTCAGGACAGTGAATAAAGAGCAACACTCCAAAAGCAGTTAAATTCCAGACAGGAATCAATCAGGGCCAGCACACACCTCCCAACAAAGGATTCCCCCCAGTCAGAAAGCAGCCAAGCCTTGAAGCTACAAGGTTTCACACTTCATTGGGTGGTTGTGAGTTTGTAAAGCTATTGTCCTCCCAACCCTGCTATATGCCTGTGAGTTTTCAGGACAGTAAATAAAGAGCAACACTCCAAAAGAACATTCCAGACAAGACCCGATCAGGGCCAGCTCACACCTCCCAACAAAGGATCCCCCCAGTCAGGAAGCAGCAAAGCCTTGAAGCTGCAAGGTTTCACACTTCATTGGGTGGCTGTGAGTTTGTAAAGGTTTGTTCTCCCAACCCTGCTATATGCAGGCCAGTAGCCAGGATTTCGATTCAGGGGGGGTGTGTGTGTGAGTTTTTTTCAGGGGGGTTTGGGGGGGCTGAGTTTTGGGGGGGGGGGCTGAGTCTGAGTGAAAGAGGGTCTACCCTAGCAAACCTTTTGTATCATTACCCCAATACCCCCATGCATATGGGATATATCGAGTATGGTGATCAGGTCATGATAGGAATAAACACAACAGTTTAAATAATGCACCAGTAAGGCCTTTTCGCGAACCACCATGAGAATTTCGGGGGGGGGGGGGGCTGAAGCCCCTCAAGCCCCCCCCCCCCCGCTACATGCCTGAGTACAGTAAATAAAGAGCAACACTCCAAAAGCAGGAAAAATTTCAGACAAGACTCGATCAGGGCCAGCTCACACGTCCCAACAAAGGATTCCCCCCCAGGCAGGAAGCAGCCAAGCCTTGAAGCTGCAAGGTTTCACACTTCATTGGGTGGTTGTGAGTTTGTAAAGCTATTGTCCTCCCAATCCTGCTATATGCCTGTGAGTTTTCAGGACAGTGAATAAAGAGCAATACTCCAAAAGCAGGAACATTCCAGACAAGAATCAACCAGGGCCAGCTCACACCTCCCAACAAAGGATTCCCCCCAGTCAGAAAGCAGCCAAGCCTTAAAGCTGCAAGGTTTCACACTTCATTGGGTGGTTGTGAGTTTGTAAAGCTATTGTCCTCCCAACGCTGCTACAGGGTTCCCTCACTTATTGTGGGGGTTCTGTTCCAGGAACCCCCGCGATAAGTGAAAAACCGCAATGTAGGAACGCTATACTGTATATGTGCAGTATAGCTCTGCCCACTCCTCTCTCCCCCTCCTCCCTCCCTCCCTCTCTTCCTCTCCTCTTTCACCCTCCCTTCCTCCCTCCCTCCCCCCTTCCCCTTGCTGGAGCCACCCTTCCCCCTCCCTCCCTGCTTCCCCAATGGCATGGGATTCTCACCCAGTCACCCAAGAAAGAGTGACCAGGAAGAAGCCCCGGCGGAAGCCGCCTTGGCAGCTCTCTCCACACCCCTCGCCAGTGCCACTTCAGCAAGTGGGGTTTATAGATCTGTGTATACAGTGTTCCCTTGGTACTTGTATTTTTAATTAGTTTGTTTTGAGAAACCACGAAACAGCGAGTCCACGGGAAGCAAACTGCAGAGTACCAAGGGAACACTGTATATGCCTGCGAAATGGGCATTGTCTACAGACATCACATGCAACTCCTGGAACAATTCCATCAGTGTTGCCTCTGCAAAATCTTGCAAATCTCTTAGGAACACAGACGGACAAATGTAAGCGTGCTGGAAGAAGCAAAGACCACCAGCATTGAAGCAATGGTTCTCCACCATCAACTCCATTGGACCAGCCAAATTGTCTGAATGCTCAACCACCGTCTCCCAAAGCAGTTGAACTCAAGAATGGAAAATGGAATGTTGGAGGACAGGAAAAGAGATTTAAAGATGGGCTTAAAGCCAACCTTTAAAATTGGGGCACATACACCAAGAACAGGGAAGCCCTCGCTCTTGAGCACTCTAGCTGGAGGTCAGCTGTGACCAGCAGTGCTGTAGAATTTAAAGAGGCATGAATGGAGGGCAAAAGAGAGAAACGTGCCAAGCGGAAGGCGCATCACACCAACCCTGACAGGGACCGCCCTCCTCCTGGAAACTGATGCCCTCACTGCAGGAGAACATGCAGGTCAAGAATAGGGCTCTACAGTCACCTGCGTACCTACTGCCAGGACGCCGCACTTGGAAGACAATCTTACTCAGACAAAGAGGGATTCCCTAAGGAAGGAGGAAGGCCTAAGGATGTGCATTTTCCAGGCTGTATGGCCATGTTCCAGAAGCATTTTCACCTGACGTTTTTCTTGCATCTATGGCAGGCACCCTCAGATGTTGTGAGGTCTGTAGGATACTAGGCAAGTGGGGTTGATATATCTGTGGAATAGTGTCCAGGGTGGGAGAAAGAACTCTGGTGGCAGGTGTGAATGTTTCAATTGGCCACTTTGATTAGCATTGAATGGCTGTGCAGCTTCAACGCCTGGCTGGTTGCTGCCTGGGGGGAATCTTTTGTTTGGAGGTGTTAGTTGGCCCTGATTGTTTCCTGTCTGGAATTCCCCTATTTTCTGAGTGTTCTTCTTTATTTACTGTCCTGATTTTAGAGTTTTTTAAATACTGGTGCCAGATTTCGTTCATGTTCATGGTTTCCTCCTTTCTGTTGAAATTGTCCACATGCTTGTGGATAAGAATAGTTTCTTTTAAAGCAGTATAGCAGCATTCATAGCAGAAATAGTAAACTTCTGAGAATGTAATAATAGTGCCACCTGCTGATGATGCCTGTCTGTTGGGTTTCATCCCTGGACTGCACAAGTCTCCAGTCCTCAATGAGTAGCTAGACAGAGATATAGGGTTAGAATGAGGCATTCCTTTCCCCACATTCCCATGCATGCTTTTCCCAGAAGGGGATTTGTCTTCACGTTTCCTGCTTGCCACTATCTCCTCCCTGCTTTGAAGATGTAGCAATGGAATCTCTGTGAGAGATGAGGTAACTTCCTCTTCAAGGGTATTTTTATTGCCCTGGGTTTTGGCCACATGGTCATTCTCCATTGCTCTCTCTCTGCCTTTGTCTCTCTTCCAGTGAGGACGCATTTTGCCTTTCTCCATGTAGCTGCATGGATACTTTTGGTATTTTATCCTTTTACGCTCCTTAGAAGATGAGCTTAGTAAGCTAGTTAGCTCCAAGACCCTTTTCTATATAGAATGGATTTTTTTTTTGCCTCAATAAATATTTGAACCTAAAGTTGTGACTCTGCAATCCTGTGCCATCCTGGTGAAATGAAGCTAATCCTGACTCGCCACATGTTAAGTTTCTGCTGGTTATGAAATTTGCTTCTAGCACTCTGGAATCGCCTCAAGTGAGGGTTATTTTTTGAGCCTAACAGCAATGATTCCTAACACTGCCATAGATGCAGGTGAAACGTCAGGAGAGAATGCTTCTGGAACATGGCCATACAGCCTGGAAAACTCACAACAACCCAGTGATTGTGGCCATGAAAGCCTTCCACATTACATCTTCACACTTCACATTCACACTTGCCTCAAACAGACAAGAGTTCTTTTTTTCCACAGATATATAAACCTCCAACAAACCTCACAACCTCTGAGGATGTGGGCGAAACGTCAGGAGAAAATGCTTCTAAAACATGGCCATATGGCCCAGAAAACTTACAGCAACCTAGCTGGTAGGCTGTTAGGAATTGTGGGCTTTGAAGTTGTAAACAGCCAGAGGGTTGAAGTTTGCTTATGCTTGTGCTCCATCTTTTAATGAACCCCCCCCCCTTTCTCATGGTTTGGATCGCACAGGGACTTTCGCACAGACATGTGAAATGTGGTGTCCTCCTATTCAAACTCCCTTCCTGGGAAAAGAGAGAGACTTTCTGGGTTGCTGTGAGTTTTTCGCGCTGTATGGCCAAGTTCCAGTAGCATTCTCTCTTGATGTTTGACCTGCATCTGTGACTGGCATCTTCAGAGGTTCTGTTCAGAGCCTTTGCATTGATCTTGAAACCTCCCCATCCTGCTTTTCAAGCTATAAAAGTCACCAAGCTGGTGCCAGGTGCTCAGGGTCACCTTTTTGGGCTACATTCTTCATAGCTGGGCTGGGACAAGCCTTGACTTTGGGGAAAAGGATTAACTTGAAAAGAGCTAACAGATCCTACAGATGGATCATTCCGTGCCAAGTGGTCTAAACCATCCCACTATCATGTTCTCCAATTTTGTTCAGATTTTAGCTGTAGCACCAGTCAGGTGTTAACACTAAGTTTCCCAAAATTTGAGGTCTCTAACTGCAATAGTTGCTGATCTACACTCCCTTATCTGAAGGGTAGTCAGTCAGTGTGCACACAGCATTTAACAAAATGCCATTTTGGGGCTCTAATAAAATTGAAATTAAATGTATAAGAATAGCATAAAATTGAATTCCTGTACAGTTTTTTTTCTGCTGACTCTGATGAAATTAATTTTAACATTATGGATGGAAAAACCAGTCAAACAAGGTGACGCAAAGTGTACATCAAAATGGCCATATAGCCCGGAAAAACCTACAACAACCCATGTACATCAAAATGTCGCAACACATTTTGACCAATATTCAGATTGCAACGACTTTCACGCAAACAAAGATACAGACTTGAAATTTTGACCAAGCATTATGCTTGTGCTGGACACAATGCTGCCAAATTTGTAACGATCCATCATCTATAACTGCCCTGCAGGATCTCTTCAAATTTGCGGCAAATGGTAGAATCTACCAAAGTTCAAAACCAATTATTAAAAAAATAGTCTACCTGAATATGCTTGTGAGTAGTATCATCTCAAAGAGAAAAGTTTGCTCTACAAGATTGTAATTTTTTTGTTTTGCAATGCAACCATAAAGTATCAATTTACTCAGGACAAAGTATGTTATATATCACATTGAAACCTGCATCCCCATCACCATAGGGGCCACGCCTGATAGCCATGCAGCAACTACCAGGACCATGAGGATGCATAAACCATAATGCATAAATGCACAAAATATAACATGCACAAATTATTTATTGATGGATTTATCTTTTTTTATAAACCCAAAAAGCAAATCTTGATTTGCCTGTAAGGAACACCATTTTACTATGCCTTTGTGTGTATTGGAACATGAGTACATGTGTATTGGAACCTGAGTATCCACCCATTTGTACCCATTGGGGTACTAGAACCAATCTTCAGGAGATACCAAGGGTGCATTGCAGTTGAACAAAGAAATGGAACAACAGTCTGGCTCTCGTGAGTACTATAAAACACCTGGCTCTTGTGAAGTACTATAAAATTTAAATAAATATAATAAAATGGTTGAAAATAGGTACATGTACAAATAGAACATCACATTTTAGCTTCTGCCTTTGGATATATGGGTGAATGTATACAGGGCCAAGCAGACCATGCTCTCTGCCCTTTCCTGTGAAAGGTGGCTCCACAATGCAACACACCAGCCTACCATCAATGTGGGCCGCAACCTCTGAGGATGCCTGTCATAGATGCAGGTGAAACATCTGAAGAGAATGCTTCTGGAATGTGGCCTTACAGCCTGGGAAACACACAACAGCACAATGTGAATCTTATTCTTGGATTGAGAGCTGGTAGTACGATTGTGCTATGACATGCCTGTCAACTGTTTTTGGGTTTATTTCTAGGGGAGAAGGAACTCATTCCTCCTGCTGCCCCATTGGACATAAGAGAGGCTTATATAACTTTTGTTAGCATGGATGTATTGTTATTTTATTTGGGCATGGATTGTTTGCCTTTTATATTTGGAATCCGCCCTGAGTCCCTTTGGGGAGGTAGAACGGAATATAAATAAAGTTTTATTATTATTATTATACACGCCCTTTCTGTTTCAGAAAATAAGCTCAAGAATACCAGGAAAAAGCTACTATGTTCTGGCTTATTGACGGAACTGGCAGGCCTCATGGGAACCATATATTTATAGGCTGTAGAATTCAAATATTTTGAATTATTTCCCTATTAGTAGAAATGCAATATAACACTTTTTGTGGTCTTTTCTGACATCGTCCAGGTAATCAAAAGATTTTCCCATTCCTACTCTCTCAGCTTTCAGAAGAGCAAGTACCCTGGGGTGGGATTATAAGTCTAAAAACCATGATCTGAAGTTGAAAACCTGTTTGGTGACCTTGTCTCAGAGGAAGGCACATTCAGTCTTAGAGGAAAGCAAAGACAACCTACTTCTGAATAAATCTTCTAAAGAAAACCTCTGATATGTTCCCCTTAGGGCTGACATAAGTCGGAAACAACTTGAAGGCACACGACAACAAGGGTGGGATGGACAAGCTGAGCTGTTTAAATCTCTGTAGGGTTTTAACAGCCATTTTTTATCTTTTAGTCCAGGAATGCTATTCGTTTTTAGCGGAAACGCCAGTTGTCATTGTTGATTGATGGAAAAATGGCTGCAATGTGAGCCAGTCCTTCAGGGAAGAATTTCTGCATCTCAAAAAGACGACAGGTGTATACATTTGCATGAACAAGTGCAAAATGCTAGTCCATGGGTACAGCGCTGTTACATTCAGAACAACATCTTGTGTTCTCCAATTATGCAGTTCAGTACATTTGGTATGGCTCACTAGAGGCAATATCGTTTTAGTTTCACTTGCCTTCCTGTTTTTTTAATTACAGCAATGTCCAGTCAGAAAAAAGAAGAAGTCTTTGCTTAGCTCAAATGAAATGTTCCTCACGTGTTTCAGTGGGTCTTTGTGGAAATATTATAGAAGATAGTTTGGAAGTCATTGCTATCATCTGACAAAGTTGCTCACCATAACCAGGAAGACTGTGAATAATAAACTTGTGTGCAGATCTGTTTTCCTTCTGTACCTTCGGTACCTTTAGGAGTGTGTAACGGTAAGGTACAAAAACCTGCCAACAATGAAAACAAGCGGGATCTGATCTTGGCTCCTCCTCTGCTTTTTGGCATCACAGTTTAATCTTTTTTATTAATCTCAGTAAACAAACAAAAAAACACACATAATTACCTGAAAATTACTATCTCTCATCTAGAGTAGAGAGTAGAAGAGTTAGGAAGAAGCATTAAACCCAAAGCAGAAAGGAGATTGAAGCATGCCAGGAAAAAAATAGTTTTTTTTTAAAGGAAACCCAATAGCTCCAGGAGGTCATTGCTCTTCCTTAGCTGGAAGTGGGAAAGCCTTCTTAAAATGTCTTGGAAAGAGTGTGTGGCATGATGCAGGCCAGGGAGAGAAAGCATACGTGCCTGCCAGTGAAACAGCTTTAAGAAGCCTCCTTTAAATGCCTTGGAAAGAGTACATGGTGTGGTGCAGGACAGGCCTGGGAGAGACAGTGTGCGTGCCTGTCTACAGCGCCTCTCTCTCCTCTAGAGCAGAAACAACTTTAAGAAGCCTCCTTTAAATGCCTTGGGAAAAGTGTGTGGTGTGGTGCGGGCCCGGGAGTGAAAGTGCGCGTGCCAGTGCCTGCAGTCCCTCTCCTCTAGAGTAGAAACAGCTTTAAGAAACTCTCCTTTAATGTACCTGCCTGCAGCGCCTCTCCTCTAGAAGTAGAAACAGCTTAAATGGCTAAAATGACAGGAAGGGAAGCCTGGGAAGCCCCCCCCCCCCCATAATGGGCCGGATAGAAAATGACTCTTTTGGCACCCCAGAGCAAAAACAGATATCTGCCCTCCCGAATTCGAGAGGCTCCTGAAAAACAGATCAGGGGCCCCACTGGAATCCGGGACTCTGAAATGGATTGCAATTTACCTGGAATGCACAAGCACAGTGAATAGATAGATCCCTTTTCTCAGGCCTTCTTCTCTATAAAATAGGCTTTGTTGCGGGCAGTCTTTTAGGCAGAGGATTGTCCTCTGACAGCCCTTGAAACAGGTGTCTGTCTTTTGCAAAGTAGGACTCACAACCCTCATATAGTAAAAGTCATTGCTACATATAGTGATTATAAAATGTTTTTCTTTGTAGCAGTCAGGATATTAAACTGAAGGAAGAGTTGTTTTAGTTTGCTGCTTGTTCTGATTAACTGTCAATCAAATTAACTTGACCATATGACAATTCTATGAATTAGCGATCTCCAGGTCATCCTATCATCAACAGTGATGCTCAGGTTTTCCAAAATGGGGGCCGTGGCTTCCTTGAGTGACTCAATCCATATGCAATGTGGTTTTCCTCATCACTGCAATAAGAGCAATGTTTGGGTATACTGGGTTTGGGGGTGGGGGGATGCTTTTGAACAGTTACTCACTGCAGGACTTGCAGGATAAAGTTTTTTTTTTAATGGACATGTAAACCAGAGTAGCTCCAAGACAGGGGGAAATCTGCACTTAACCTGTCTTTGAGAGGAGAACTCAATTTTGAATACTTTTTATTTTGTATTATTAAACATATTTTAGTATCATTTTACATATGGGGAAGAAGAAGGAATTAGTTTAGAGGGAAATTTAGGGAAAGGTATAAGTAGGTTTGAAATTGTTTATTATATGAAAACTGATGAATATCACAATGTGAAATATGGAACATATCTAATCAAGAAAAATATTTTTTAAGGGGGAAAGTGATTCACAATAATTTGTTGAGATTACATGGCAAGATCTGGTTAATCTCAAATGGCAGTGAAGCTTCTATATGTCTCTATTCATCCACGGTGGAGGACAAGAATGGACTAAGAGATCTGTAAACCAGGAGAAAAGTAGCCATAGGTCACTGGAAAACCTAAGCAAGTGAGAGTCTGAAAGTGGCAGGCTAAAACCCAGAACCTCAATCCATGGCAGGTACTGGATCAGAGACTCCCTCTTGAGAACACAGAAGACTGGGCGACTTGGAAGGCGCTGAACAGGCTGCGCTCTGGCACCACAAGATGAAGAGCCAATTTTCAGAAAAGGGGCTACAAAGTGGAGTCCATGACATGTGAGTGTGGAGAAGAACAAACCACAGACCACCGATTACAATGCAGCCTGAGCCCTGCCACATGCACAATGGAGGACCTTCTTACAGCGACACCAAAAGTGGCCAGCTTCAGGTCAAAGGACATTTAGTATAATGCCAAGTTTTTAACTTTGTTTATGTTTGTAAATACATTATAACTGTACCCCCAATTCACTTCTGATATGATACATAAATACTAGTTCTCAGATTTTTTTACCTAGTGACCCCCTTTGCAGCTACATGCAGAAAATGCCCCCTTCCACTCAATGTAGTTATCTACATTGTCAGGAGCAACTGGCGATGACACAACTGATATTGACAGTTGAGGAGCTTCAAGTGGAGCATACCACTCTCCTGCTTCATCAGCTTCACTGGCTGCCAGTCCTGTTCTGAACACAACTCAAAGTGCTGGTCTTGACCTATAAAGCTCTATACAATTCTGGCCCAGTTTACTTGTCCAAACCTATCTCCCTCTATGACCCACCTCGGAGTTTACAATCGTTGGTGGAGGGTCTGCTCTCAATCCCGCCACCCTCACAAGCGCGATTGGTGGGGATGAGAGATAGGGCCTTCTCCGTGGTGCCCCCCTGGTCTGTGGAATTCACTCCTCACTGAAATCAGGGCAATTTCTTCTGTCCTCTCCTTTAGGAAGAAACTTAAGTCTTGGCTTTTGAACCAAACATTCGGGCAGCTGGCTGAGCAGCATCTGTAATGACTCGTGAAAATTGTTAATTAAGAGACCTTGGACTGGAACTCTGAGCTATGAGTTAGATTTGCGGACTCAGACTTGGTTGTGTTAATATTTTAAGTGTCAATATTTTTAATGTATTTTAATGCCTTTTAAATGTATTTTTATAGCTTTTGATTCTTCATGTTAATGGTTGTGCTCTGTTTTTTTGTCGGCATCTAATTACTGCCAATTGTAAGCTGTCCTGAGTGCCCCTTCGGGAGTTGAGAAGAACGGGATACAAATGCTCTAAATAAATAAATAAGTAAATAAGTGAGGGGTATGAAGCAATGTCACAATGAATGATATGGCAAACTTGCCACACAGTCTCAGCAAATGAGTTCAGGATGAAACTGCTTTGATGATGCACTAAATTAATAATAATTAATGCCTGGAAAATGTCTTGAGCAGCTATTGCTCCAGCCCATGAGAATAACATCCCACAGTTTGAGAAGAACCACTTGTGTAGCTCTTCTCAAGGTGTCGCTCTGGGAGAGGGAATGAGGGCACTGTTCCTTAAATAAGAATTACTTCAATCACCAAGATTTCTTATATTTGATGTATTTGTATCTCTCTTCGTAACTTTGCTTGCCCCTTTTCATTTAATATCTGAACTATCTTTCTAAATGCTCAACTGACATTTTAAGTTATGACAATGCTAGAAATGTGGGAACTGGAGAAAAATTGTAGAATGGGGGAGATAATTTCAAGCAAGCATTCAGAGACCTTGTCCGCTAGTCCCAGGATTAGACATGGTGATAGCCAATAAAATATATCCATGCATACATATTCAGGGGTCAAACGACATTATCCCTTTTAATCAATTGAAATTGAAACTTGAGGCTATGTCACTAAGGGTGCATCTACAACTGTAGAATTAATGCAGTTTGACACATCTTTAACTGTCCTGGTTCATTTCTATGGAATCATATAAGTTGTCATTTTACAAAGTCTTTAGCCTTCTCTATCAAAGAGTGCTGGTGTCTCACCAAAGTACAACTCCTAGGATTCCATAACAGTGAACTATGGCAATTAAAGTGGTGTCAAACTAAATTAATTGTACGATGTAGATGCATCCAACATTCTGGCAAAGGGATGAAAGACACTCAGAGGAAATATAGGCATACCTTAGCCTTTGACAAGGATGTAGCAGCATTAGCATTGGGAAAATGGTGAAGGAGGGCTAGAGAAATGTATATTTTCAGTATCAGGTTGAAGCAGAGTATCTGCAGTAAGCAATGGAAAAAGGTTCAAGATGGGAAAGTATGGGATTCTACAGTACTCTGATTGATTCTTATGTAGCTGTGTGTGCCTGCCTACAACAGGTAAGATAAATAGCTCCTGCCCCTGGAAATTCTCACTAAATAGAGCAGTGAGGAACAGGGAAATTAGATAGGCCTGGCCCATAAATGCCCACAACATGTTAAAAAAGCACAAATGGAAAAAAGAAAAGTGGAAGCTCGTGGAAGAAAATATGATTCCTGGATGCTTCCAAGTGTCTGTAGTAGGTTCATTTATTTAAAAATATGCCAGGCTTATCTGACTCAGTTGTTCCATTTTCCATGTGTACACTGTTTGCTTTGAATAAAGGAAATGTTCAGATATGTTGAACCATTCATTTTTATGTTTTAGAAAACTATCTTTTTCTGTGTTTTTCTGTCTGGTTTCAAATTTTCCATTAAAGAAATAATGACCAGGAACACATCTACTTGGATAACTGAGGTATACTGAAAAACATGTGAGATGGTCTGCGTGAAAACTTGCACTTTGATTCTGAGATACATATCTATAGTGGCTGTCAATTACGTGGCAGTGAGAAAGCTTTAAAGTAATACTAGAAGAAAATGTTGTGATTTAAATATAAATATGTATAAATATATAAATATTTTTTAAACTCAGCCTTTCTACTAAAAATGTTTTATAAAGATTTTTTTGTTTTGTTTCAGGAGCAACTTGAGAAACTGCAAGTCACCTCTCGTGTGAGAGAATTGGCCATCTGCAAGGGTATTGCCCAGGGGACACCCGGATCTTTTGATGCTTTACTTTCCTTGTGGGAAACTTCTTTCATGTCCCCACATGGGGAGCTGGAGCTGACAAAGGGAGCTCATCTGTACTCTCCCCGTATTTGAACCTCCTGCTGGCAAAAAGGTTTAATTCATTTATTAAGCATGTATTGATGCTTAATAAATAAATAGCCCACTCTCTCTATATATATTACTAAAATAAATATTTACTGTTTACAAGTTTGGAAAAGATTTAAAAAAAAAGAAAATCAACCATAGTGTTTAAAAGATCCATAGCCCTGTAAAAGACCGTGTGTCTCTTGAATGATTGGGAACCACATTTAGGATTTTGAGAAATGCTGACATGAAAAGAATGTAGTTTCCTTCCTTATATGTTTTGCAAAAGCATTTGAAGTAACAAGGCAGCAAAGGAAGAAGAAATGTGTACGTGCTTTCAAGTCACTTGTCCACTTATGACAAGCCCATGACTTTCATAGGCTTTTTTTCAATCAAGAAGCACACTCGGAGGTGGTTTTGCCAGTTCTTTCCATTGAAATATAGCCTACAACCCATTGTATTCATTGATGATCAGTCACCCATGAAAGTACTAAGCAAAGCTGAGCTGAAGGGTTAGAAGGCAGGATCATCAAGTTTGCAGACAACACCACATTGGGAGGGATAGCCAATAGTCCAGAGGACAGGAGCAGGATTCTAAACGATCTTGACAGAATAGAGAGATGGGCCAAAACTAACAAAATGAAGTTCAATAGAGACAAATGCAAGATACTCCACTTAGGCAGAAAAAACGAAATGCAAAAATATAGAATGGGGGATGCCTGGCTCGAGAGCAGTACGTGTGAAAAAGATCTTGGAGTCCTCGTGGACAACAAGTTAAACATGAGTCAACAATGTGATGTGGCAGCAAAAAAAGCCAATGGGATTTTGGCCTGCATTAATAGGAGCATAGTGTCTAGATCTAGGGAAGTAATGCTACCGCTCTATTCCGCCTTGGTTAGACCACATCTGGAATATTGTGTCCAATTCTGGGCACCACAGTTCAAGAGAGATATTGACAAGCTGGAATGTGTCCAGAAGAGGGCGACTAAAATGATCAATGGTCTGGAGAACAACCCCTATGAGGAGTGGGTTAAGGA
The DNA here is from genome assembly GCF_037176765.1 of Anolis sagrei. NCBI lineage: Eukaryota > Metazoa > Chordata > Lepidosauria > Squamata > Anolidae > Anolis > Anolis sagrei. The sequence goes on from NC_090023.1 coordinate 247,236,074, forward strand.
GCTGGGCATGTTTAGCCTGAAGAAGAGAAGGCTGAGAGGAGATATGATAGCCATGTATAAATATGTGAGAGGAAGCCACAGGGAGGAGGGAGCAAGCTTGTTTTCTGCTTCCTTGGAGACTAGGACGCGGAACAATGGCTTCAAACTACAAGAGAGGTGATTCCATCTGAACATGAGGAAGAACTTCCAGACTGTGAGAGCCGTTCAGCAGTGGAACCCTCTGCCCCGGAGTGTGGTGGAGGCTCCTTCTTTGGAAGCTTTTAAAGATGCCTGGATGGCCATCTGTCAGGGGTGATTTGAATGCAACATTCCTGCTTCTTGGCAGGGGGTTGGACTGGATGACCCATGAGGTCTCTTCCAACTCTTTGATTCTATGATTCTATGATTCTTAGCTTCCCAGATCAGACGGAATCTGGGGCCTGTAATATTTAGTAGTAATACTCCCCAAAAGGGTGTGCATGCGAAAAAGATAAAGACATATTAACTGTTCTTTTTTTCCCTATCACCTGAAGGTGTCCATGCCCTAGTACTCTCACAGTTGAATTTGCCACAGTAGTGATGGCAAAGTTGGGAGATCTTTTCATGTAAAATAATGTATAGTAAAGGCACAATACAAGTTTTAAAGAAGTACCTCTAGGAGCCAAGAAGAAACGTGCATATCCTAAGGACAAGGTGTTTATCCTTCATGCTCCATTCTAAAGAGTCTATCCTTTCTCTCTAAATAAATAAATAATAAAAATTTAAAAATTCTTGGTATCTTGGTTTTTTGGCTTGTCCCTGGGGTTACTTGGGATGTTGGTTCAGAAGACTGCACTGATAGACCATACTAGCTCTATTTTCTTAGATGCGATTATTATGATTTTTTTGTGGTTGACCTCCTGAGGAATCTGTATAACAATCAAGTAGTTACAGTACGAACAGACCACGGAAATACAGACTGGTTCAAGATTGGGAAAGGAGTATGACAGGGCTGTATATTCTCACCCTACCTATTCAACTTGTGTGCAGAACACAGGCCCGTAGCCAGGATTTCGTTTCGGGGGGGGGGGGGGGGGGGCTGAATTTTTTCAGGGGGGGTTTCGGGGGGCTGCGTTTCGGGGGGGGGCTGAGTCTGAGTGAAAGAGGGTCTAGCCTAGCAAACATTTTGTATCATTACCCCAATACCCCCATGCATATGGGATATATTGAGTTGGGGGTGGCGACGGCTGACGGAGCTCTGGTCCATGAGGTCACAAAGAGTTGGAAGCAACTAAATGAATAAATAACAACAAAATGAATGAACAGATGGCAAAAGCTAGACTGATAGGGGAAAACTGGCATCATTTTTGGAAAGAGCAGGTCAAATATACCTAAAATGAGGGTTAACATTTGAGGCACCCAAATGTGTTTTGGCTAATCTTTATGCAGAAAAAAGCATAGTATAACCCCCTTTTACATGGGAGATATAAACCTGAAACCATGGATAATAATCATAATAGTAAAACGTATTTGAACTAAGTTTGGGCCACAGAGAGGCTAGAACCTAGAGAGGCTCACAGAGAAAGGGAAGATATCTCTTTTGAAGTGTGGGTAAGGGAAACTATAGATATGAAATCCATGGATAAGAGAGTTGTATGATATGTCAACCTCTTTGTGGTGTTGGTCCTTTCTATTTGCATTGTGATCAGTTAGGGAATGGGACTTCTATTTACATTCACAATTTTAAAACCTGATCTCTTTGTCCTGAATTGTGGCTTTGCATATGTTAGAAAATTCTTTAAAAAAATACTTCCGTGTTTGAACTATCCAAATGTGAAGGTTTTACCCATTCTTACTATGGAGAGAACCATGTTGTACTTGCCCATTTTATCTCTTCTGATGAGTTTCTCAGATGAGATGACAACCACAATTCAGCTCTGATGTAATAACATACATAGGGATTCAAATTCCAAACTACCCTCAAAATCCAAATCCTGTTTCTTCTGCATTAACATATTAAAACTCTTTCATTCTTTCCATTCTGAATACAAATGCATTTGTGTATCTTAATGAATTCTTATTAAAAATAACTGAAACTGAATTCTTAGGATAATAGTTCAATCTTGCAACACCTGTTCTCATAACCAAGATCCTTCAACAATGCATTATTCATTCCCTCCTCTAAATAGATCCTCCTGTGAAACCAGTTGCTGGTCAAGGTTTTAGCACAAATCAATCTCCAGGGATTAAGCATAATGAATTGCTTCTTCCTAGATGATTTCTTAAGCCTAATAAGATGAACTATGAGTGAACTCTGATGCTCCTTCCCCCACTTACTCTTATCCTGCTGTTAAGTCATTCCATGCTTTTATTACTTCATTACAGAGATGTAATCTAACAGCTTCAAATAAACGAGCAAGTCCTTCGCCAGAATGATATACGTTACACACATACCTCAGTACAAACACAAACATTAACCATGTAGGAAATTGCTTCAAGAAAAGAAAAGTAATTTTTATTTCTATTTAATGGAATTCAAGATCAATCCAATCTCTAAACATACTGTTTCCCTGTATTTATGAAATCTAAATGTGGAGGGAGGATTTTTATCCCATATGTTTTGCCTAGTCTGAATATGCAGGAGAATTATGTTCTCTTAAACCAATTCTATCTTGTTCAATTTAGAAGGAAAACCAAGGGTGAATCTACACTATGGTGTAATGAATTTAGCGAGGACCAGATCAGCCAGGACAGAGAAACAAGTTCCTTAGTTAGAAGGCACAGCTACAGAAGTTTATTACGATTTGGCCAAAAAGGATGCAAGCACAAGCAATACACTTCAAAAGTTACAACTCACAGATAAATGCACGACATTTTATACAGTCCTGACAGCTATTCAGATTTCCTGATCCCTCCCCTGATTGGCTGAAAAAGAGATAGTCTAGGATCTGAGCCCAGATTGCCCGGGGATTATCTTGCTCTCACAACCTGTAGGAGATTCCCATGGTGTGAAGAATGAGAGCTGGTGGTTGGTCAATTCAAAGGACCAATCTGTTTCATGGATGCCACAGTCTATGACAGTGGTTCTCAACCTTCCTAATGCCACGACCCCTTAATACGCTTCCTCATGTTGTGATGACCCCCAATAATAATATTATTTTTGTTGCTACTTCACAACTACAATTTTGCTACTGTTATTAATTATAATATAAATATCTGATATGCAGGATATATTTTCATTCACTGGACCAAATTTGGCACAAATACGTGATATGCCCCAATTTGAATACTGGTGGGGTTGACAGGGGATTGATGTTGTCATTTGGGAGTTGTAGTTGCTGGGATTTATAGTTTACCTACAATCAAAGAGCAATATGAACTTCAACAATGGAACCAATCTTGCCACACAGAACTCCCGTGACCAACAGAAAATACTGGAAGGGTTTGGTGGGCACTGACCTTGAGTTTTGGAGTTGTAGTTCACCTAGATCCAGAGAGCACTGTGGACTCAAACAATGATGGATTTGGACCAAACTTGCCAGGAATACTCAACATGCCCAATGTGAATGAACACTGGTGGAGTTTGGGGAAAATAGACCTTGGCATTTGAGAGTTTTAGTTGCTGGGATTTATAGTTCACCTACAATAAAAGATCATTCTAATCCCTACCAATGATAAAACTGGGCCAAACTTCTCACATCAAACTTCTCACATGGAACCCCTATGACCAACAGAAAATACGTTTTTGGATGGCTTTAGTGACCCCTCTGAAACCCCCTGGTGACCCCCTCAGGGGTCCCAACCCCCAGGTTGAGAACCACTGGTCTATGAGGAAATGGTGGTATAGTTATGCTGATGATTCCCTGATTAAATGCAGTGTCCAGTTTTATGTGAGACACAGGTGCAAGACTCTAAAGACAAAGATGGTGATTTTAGACAACCAAGGGTTTTGCTGCCAGTGTATGGCCCATCTACACAGAACCTAAAACACGGAAGTTACCAGGTTAAAAGGGGTGGCGTAGCTACATGACACTATAAGTAAATCCACGTTGATTTGCTGCAATGGACAAAAAACACAAGTTAAAAGGTTCTCTTTTATTCCAATTCTGGCCAGAAAATGCACATATTCACATCACTGTATATCCCTGCATGCAAGGAAAACTTGTGCTTTCATTCCCTCCTCTTTGGAGACTGCTCCAGCACACGTCTGCTTTTTAAAAGCCCCAAACAGCTAATTTGCTGATTGGACTGTCAAATGGTCACACAGCAACTTACAATGGAGAACAATTTAAACTCTCTGAAACTATTTTAAACTTTATAATATTAAATAGAGCTTGAATAAACAATTGGGAGAAGAGAGAAATCTGGCAGAAGTTTTTTTTTAAATAATCCATTCATTATCAAGTTAGATAGACAAACATCCTGGGCTTATTTTGTTGACAAAGGGGATCATCTTTCTACTTACATACACAAAGATTCTGATAGCTATCTGGCTTGGAAGGTAGCTGGAAGGTAGCTGGCCATCATCTCCTTTCCCAAGAGATTTTGTAAACTGGGGGCATGGAAAAGTGTCTGCCTTCAAAAGACATTTTGATACATGTATTTGATGAAGTTTATACACTTCATATTGGTAAGAATTGACACAGTACATAAAAGATACAGGTTCTACAAAAATAATCAAATTGATAATTTCATTATAGGGTTAGATTTGATGTAGTTTGTAGGATACAGCTGCTGCTAGGTATGTTCCAGAACCTCTAATGCTTTGGCATTTTACAACTTGGGGTCCACAGAAAATGTTTTAATAATAAAAAATAATATTATTTTCTCAAAGTCTTTTGATGTTCTATAAATCTGGGAGATGGAAGGTGAGGGGAGGGTGATGCTGTGGCTCGACAACAGTGGGATTAATGCAGTTCGATACCATTGTCTTAGTTTAACATTGTGGAATCCTGTAGTTTGGTGAAGTGCCAGCACTTTGGGGCAGAAAAGACTAAAGACCTTATAAAGCTACAGTTCCAAGGATTTGATAAGATTGAGCCATGGCAGTTAAAGTGGCATAAAACTGCATTCATTCTAAAGTGTAGAGGCACCATTTTAAAAGATTTAAGGCATTAATAGGCATGGGTCATAGAGGTATGCTCTCCAGTGGGAAAGTAGTACTTAGTTTAACCTTTTCACCTATATGACATTTTCTAGGTTTACAACCCTGTCCCAAACCTGTAATCTCCTTCAGGACAATTGAAGCTTTGGAGATGCATTCAAAAAACCCCTCCCAGCACCATAGTATTTGATACTCCGTGCAAATCTGCCATTAATATACACACAGAAACATATTCATGTGTGCCCATGTATGAATTTCTATGTATAGTGAAATCTAAACTAGGCTTATTTGTATCAAATTTTGTTTGATCTGTACTTTCTTGCCAGATGTTGTTTATCTCCTAGAGTGCCTTCACTAATAGCTACCCACCACACATTCATTGTGATGAGTTTACAAAATATTTTGTGGATAAAATTGCTTGGATTTATTCTGACTTGGACCCCACGATAAAGATAGATTCTGAAAAGATAACTAAGGCATGCATTTGTTAAATTTTGATGGATGGGTTTGAGGTTGTTCATGATGTTCATTTGGTGGAAGACCTACCCTGAGAATTGGATGGGAAAATTTGTCCTCCTGGATCTTTCAGTGGCATTTGAAAGCAGCAGCATATAATCCAGATTTGCAAAGCAGATAATCCACATTTGAACTGGATTTATGAGTCCCCCTTTGGGTGGAGAAGAGCGGGGTATAAATATAGGAAATAAATAAATAAATACATTGTCATATAATCCTGTTCAAAGCAGAGGGTTTAGGTGGACCTTATGGACTGACATCATCTCCCAAATTAAAATGAACACTAAAAGTGGTTTTAAAATGTAGGTAATCTTTTTTTTAAAAAAAGCAAACAGTGAAGGTTATGAAACAGAAAAACTGTTGTCTAAGTAAACAGTAAGGATTAGATTCTGTCAATGTCAATATCAGTTTTGACATCTCTGATCCGCCCTCTGTTTGGATATCAGCCAACAAGCCAAAGCCTTAAATCAAGAAATAGCTTCCTAAGATCTACAGAGATACTCGCAGGAACACCTCAGCAAGTGATTAAAACCTGGAACCTCAATCAGTGGCTGATACCAGATGAGACCCCCCCCCCCCCCCGGGCACACAAAAGATTGGGAAACTTGGAAGGCACTGAACAGGCTGTGCTCTGGCACCACAAGATGAAGAACTAACCTTAAGAAATGGGGCTACAAAGTGGAGTCCACAATATGCGAGTGTGGAGCAAGCTACAGACCACTTACTACATTCAGTCTGAGCCCTGCCACATGCACCATGGAGGACCTTCTTAAAGCGAAACCAGAGGCACTCAAAGTGGACAGCTTCTGGTCAAAGGAAATTTAGTATAATGTCAAGCTTTTAACTTTGTTTATGGTTTTTCTATACATTATAACTATACTCTCAATTCGCTTCTGACATGATAAATAAATAAATAAGATCCTGTTTGATCTTGGAAGCTAAGTAGGGTCAAAACTGACTAGTACATGGAAGAGAGTCTGTCAATAAATATCAGTTGCTGTAGGCTATATTTCAGAGGAAGGAACTGGCAAAACCATCTCTGAGTTTTCCTTGCCTAATAAAACCCTGGGAAATTCATGGGGTGGAACTACACCAGTGGCAAAAGTGGCATATCTCTCCCACCCTTTTTAATAAGCCAGAAGTGTCATTGTGTAATGGATCGGAATTGTGTAATTGTGTATTCATATGTAATTAAATATGGGCAATATTTATTATTAATTGTGTTCTTAAATGAATGTAGATTGGCTTTCATTCTACAGGCAATTTCAGAGGATTGCAGGAGCAGCAGATCAGCGAGAAAAGGAGATATGGCTTTTTGCTTATCATGAGATGATAGGGATGGAAGTAGAGAGAAGATTACCCTTACCTAACCCTTAAACAGAGCATTGCTCAGTGTGGAGGTAACCAATATGGTGAGTCCCAGTTGACTAGCTTTTTTGTGCTACACCACTGCAATGCAGAAACTACTTACAGATTCAAGAAAATGTTTTCTTGTGTGTGTCAGGAGCAACTTGAGAAACTGCAGGTCACTTATGGTGTGAGAGAATCGGCTGCCTAAGAAAATTAACATCTTTTAAATGTTGTCTTTCCAGGCTTCCAGCGGACAACATTTATGTGCCACAGCTATTCAGGAGTGCCAGAAATGCAAATTAATCCATAGTAATTAGTGCTTCAATTTACAGTGATGCTGACTAGTTTTTAGAAAGAATATTTTATATACTGCCATAAGCAAACATATGCTAATACGGTATTGTGGCGAGGGTTATTGTGATACAGTAGGATTGTTACCCCCCCCCCCCGAAGTTTAGTAAAGTTATGTGGTTTGACTACAGTACCACATTTAGTGACCATACTGATGGTCAATGCAATGTTACAGATTTTATTAGCTCCAAGCGGGGTATGTTGCCTTGAACTCTTTTTATTTTGGTATAGTTTGTTTCTTTGTTTTGAGTAAATAGAATAGAAATATGGTTTATAAAAACAAAATGAATGATAAATAATAATCTCTCTATATAAAAATGTTATGTTCATTTTGAGTGACATCATAACTCAAAATCCGCTGGACAAATTGCCGCCAAATTTGGCCACAAGATACCTACTAACCCAAGAAGTGACCATCACTCAAAATTATTGAATTTGTCATTTGGGAGTTGTAGTTGCTGGGATTTATAGTTAACCTACAATCAAAGAGCATTCTGAACTCCTCCAACAATAGAATTGAACCAACCTTGGCAGACGGGACTCCCATGACCAACAGAAAATACTAAAAGGGTTTAGTAGGCATTGACCTTGAGTTGTGGAGTTGTAGTTCACCTACATCCAGAGAACACTGTGAACTCAAACAATGAAGGATCTAGACCAAATTTAGTATGGATACTCCATATGCCCAAATATGAACACAGATGGAGTTTGGGGAAAATAGACCTTGACATTTGGGAGCTGTAGTTATTGGGATTTATAGTTTGCCTACAATCAAAGAGCATTCTCAACCGCACCAACAATAGAATTGGGCCAAACTTCCCACACAGAATCCTCATGACTAACAGAAAATTCTGTGTTTTCTGGTGGTCTTTGATGACCCTTCTGACAACCCCTCGCAACCTCCCCCAGGGGTCTTGACCCACAGGTTGAGAAATGCTGCCTTAAGGCCATCCAGTCCAACTCCCTTCACCAGGGCAAGAAAACATAATCAAAGCCCCCCTGACAATGAGCTATCCAGCCATAGATAAATATATATGATTCACACACACACACACACACACACACACACACATGTATATGACAGATATAGCATTACAGATTTGAAAGGGATCCCTAAAGAAGGACATTTATATGTTGCATGTTCCAGAGTAGGCAAATCAGACAATCTTAACATCAACACTGACAAAGAAACAACAAGAAATAGTGTTTACCCACAATCTTAAAGAAATAACATGTATTAGAAACCAGCACTTTCTCATTACTTTATTTTCCAGGTCACCAGGGGATGGTTAGTAAATAATGTGGCAGGGGATGGTTAGTAAATAATAAATAAATAAAGCTTGTTTGCACAGGAAGTGGCATCCTCTGGATGTGTTGGAGAAGCAATCTCAAAGCCAATGTGTTATTTCCCTTGTGCCAACTGGATAGGCAGGATTTCCATTTTTTTCCCCAGTTACAGCCTTTATTCCTCTCCCTTGCTCACCAGTTTTTTTTACTTCTCGTTTTGTCAGCTGAATGCTAAATATCTTAGCTCATAATAAAGGAATACATACAATTAAGATCATTATTATCATGCTAAAATGGAGATGTATAATAAGATGAGAAAAGGTAATGATGAAGACTGGGGCCGTGGCACTTGCCGGATAGGAACTTGAGTTGTGTGTGGATTTTGTTTCTCCCATTTCCTTTGTTTCTTTCATATTTTTCGTTTCTTCGGGAGCACAAAACAGGAACACTCCTCCTCATACAAAAATCCGATCGACATGAAAGCAGGCAGGAGTAGGTCCTGGCTCCTGGCCTGCTTTTTTTTTTTTGCATCACAGAGTAAGAGAGGCACTTGGATGCAGGCACTGGCAGGCACAGGAGCTTTCTGGGCCTGCACACAGCACACATGCACACGCACACACTCTTTCCAAGGAGAGTTCATGTGTGGTGTGCATTGGATTCCATGCCTGCCAGTGCCTGCAGCTGAGAGCCTCTTACTCTAGAGCAGTGGTTCTCAACCTGGGATCCCCAGATGTTTTTGGCCTTCAACTCCCAGAAATCTTAACAGCTGGTAAACTGGCTGGGATTTCTGGGAGTTGTAGGCCAAAAACATCTGGGGACCCCAGGTTGAGAACCACTGCTCTAGAGTAAGAGGCACTCAGATGAAGGCACTGGCAGCATAGTCACTATGTGCCTGCATGCCACATACACACTCTCTTTCCAAAGAGAGTACATGTGTGGCATGTAGGTGCTTCCACACCTGCCAGTGGCTGCAGCCAAGCACCTGTTATTCTAGAGTAAGAGGTGCTCGACTGCAGGCACTGGTGGTGTGGGTGAGCTGGGCCTGCAGGCCACACACACACACCCTCCTTGGAAAGAGTGTGTGTGTGTGGCATGCAGGAGTGTCATGAAGGGGAACCTGGGTGGGAAGCCCTACTCCCATAATGGGCCAACAGAAAATGGATCTTTCACCACCGAAGAGTGAAAAAGATATCTGCCCTCCTGATTTTGGGAGGCTCCAAAATGGATTGGGGCCCCCACTGAAAGCTGGGATATGAAATGGGTCAAAGTTTACCCCAAACACACAACCTGAATTAGGAACAAATCATGTTAGATGTTGCACTTGAGATGGAATCACTGACTGCTGGCCATGAGTTCAAAATGAAATAAAGAGAAGCAATGCTGGATGCCTCCTGCCCAGTTTGAGTCTGAAAAAGAGAGAGAGAGAGAGAGAGAGAGAGAGAGAGAGAGAGAGAGAAAGACTGATTTATTGAGAATATATCCTTCAGTGTGTGATGTGGGCATAAGGGTATTTTCTCTCACTACAAAGAAGAAGAGACTCAAGAAGATGAGAGAACAAACTCTGAGAAATGCAAGGTAAAAGAAAAAGATTAAATAGCAAGAAATGTTTATAGAAAATATTAATTAATTAATTAATTAATTAATTGTTTACTACATTTATATACCACCCCTCTCAGCCCAGAGGCAACTTGGAGCAATTCACAAATTGGCAACTATTTGATGCCTCAACAATCATAACAAATAAAAACATTGAAGAAATTCTGTTAAAAACAATAGCATATAATATTTAAAAATATAAAAAACATTATCGTGAGCGTCTCCATGTCAAATTGTTATTTCATTGTGTTATTAGGTAGTTCCATAATTCCATTTAGCTATGCCGTATTTGGGAAGGCCTGCCCAAAAAACCAGGTTTTCACCTTTTTTCGAAAAGTCAGGAGGGAGGGAACTGATCTTATATTTCTAGGCAGGGCATTCCACAGTCGAGGGGCCACCACTGAGAAGGCCCTGTCTCTTGTCCCTGCCAGATGCATCTGCGAAGAACACGGGAATGAGAGCAGGGCCTCCCCAGAAGATCTTAACATCCTAGATGGTTCATAGGGAGAGATACATTTGGATAGGTAAGTTCGATCGAAAACGTATAGGGCTTTATAGGCTAAAGCCAACACTCTGAATTGTGCCTGGAAGCAAACAGGCAGCCAGTGGTGCTCGCGCAACAGAGGAGTTGTATGCTCCCTGAGTGCCACTCCTGTTAGCAACCTGGCTGCAGCTTCTGAACAGTCTTCGAAGGCAACCTCACGTAGAGCGTATTGCAGTAGTCTATACGGGATGTAACCAGAGCATGGACTACCACGGCCAAGTCAGACTTCCCAAGGTATGGGTGCAGCTGGCCCACAAGTTTTAACTGTACAAATGCTCCTGGTCACCACCGAGACCTGGGGTTCCAGGCTCAGCGATGAATCCAAGATCACATCCAAGCTGCAAACCTGTGCCTTCAGGGGGAGTGTAACCCCTTCTAGCACAGGCTGTAACCCTATGCCCTATTCGGCCTTGTGACTGACCAGGAGCACCTCTATCTTGTCTGGATGCAATTTCAATTTGTTCGCCCTCATCCAGACTGTCACAATGTTATGAACCCAAAGAGGGTTCCTGTTCTTTTGTGCAGAGTGTATAAGGAATGGTAAGGTAGCTTAGATCAATGAGACACTTTGGAGACCAAATTTGGTTTTGCCACTATTCAGGTAACATTTATTGGAATACCATCATCACAGAATCATATCAGAATCACATCAAGGAGAGCTCTCTTGCACACACACACTCATTCATACTCACACACACAGGCCTCTTCCGGCGAAGGTGATCAGTCTTTCCGAAGAGGGATGGACGCTCCCATTGCCGCGGATCAGGAGGCGTGCAGATTGTCAGGAGCCCCCTACATTTATAGGCCAAAATCCATTTTTTCTTCATCTCAACAGTCAAGTTGTCCCGTTCTCTTTCAAGTCCTCGCAAATCTTTGTTCTGTTCAAAGTTTGGGACATTCAGACTCCAGGCCTCATGATTTATGGGGTACCTCCTGTATGCATCGTGCACTCCTTACATGCTCAGTCGCACATCTTATTGTCCATTGTCATCCAGTTATGCCTTGCTGCATCCTCGCTTCAGCTGCCAAGGCCGTCCCACATAATGCTTTGCGGGGACTCCATGTTGTTCAGGCCTGTTTCTTCTGCTCTTCTACATGCATACAGACATTCATTCTTTACAACAGCAGCCAAGCACCGGTTCAGGACCTGAACAGCCTCCTTAGTAGTAGATGGGAAGGAGTGACAGAGTTGGACATCATCTGTGTACAGATGACACTGTACTCCGAAACTCCAGATGACTTCCCTCAACGGCTTCATGTAGATGTTAAACAACATGAGGGGCAGTATTGAGCCCTGAGGAACCCCACAAGACAATGGTTGTGGGGTTGAACAGGAGTTCCCCAATAACACCTTCTGGGAACAGTCCTCTAGGAAGGACCAGAGCTACTGCAAAGCAAATAAATAAATATCTGGAATTTTCCAGCAAAGTGGCAGAAGGAACTCAGAGTTCTGAGGCAGAGAACTTCCTAAAGTCTGCTTTGAGTTGCCATGTTAAGAATGGAGGCTCTAAGAAAGTGGGCAACTCAAGCCTGCAAAGAAAGCATCCTGATAGGTATCATGGATTCAGCCATTACACGGCCTCAAAGACTGACTAATGGCAGAAAGAGATTGAATTTAGAAATCAATCTCTTCATAGACTCCTGATATATTTAAAATCAATGATGGTGGGAGATGTGCAACCAATGCAGCTGGCGCCGGTGCCTCTCCTTGCAGCTACTAGCAATGTGGTGGCAAGAGAGCAAGAAATGAATGCCCAATTGGCATACAAACTATAGTTAATGATACAGTACATGAGAAATTAAATACTTTTTTAGAGTCTGGCAATGAATTTCAAGACAGCATTACTGATCAGGAGAGCAATTAATTTACAAGTAATTAAGTATTCCATACATATGAATTTTAGAAACATGATTAAGCCTTGTATTATACATGGGATGGATTTTTTAAAAATATAATCTTATACAATATGATCTTATACAAGAGTGCATACTCCTTTAATTTGATCTTATACAAGAGTGCATATTCCTTTGATGTACAAAAGAAAGGAAATGAGAACTTTAGTCAGCAGAAACAAATGGCTGAAGTCAATGTAATGAGCAAGAAAAATAAACATCACAAAAAATGTAAAGTCAGCAGAGAAAAATGAATTTGAAGGGAGAGATGTCCAAAGAAGACAATGCATTTGGATACTGAGTCTCATTTTAGATGAGGGCTTGGATGGGAATGATATGGTTCACCAGTCACATGAAGACAGGGATGAGAAGATTTCCTCAGGTGCAAGTATAGAGACAGCTAATAATTCAAACAGACTATTTATGGTTGAACACTTCAGAAGCTTGATGCAAGGGGCAGGCCAGTAGCCAGGATTTTGATTCGGGGGGGGGGGGTGAGTTTGATTTTGGGGGGGGGGGGCTGAGCCTGAGTGAAAGAGGATGTACCCTAGCAAACCTTTTGAATCATTACCCCAATACCCCCATGCATATGAGATATATTGAGCATGGTGATCAGATCATGATATGAATAAACATAACAGTCTAAATAATGTACCAGTAAGGCGTTTTCACAGACCACCATGAGAATTTCAGGGGGGGGGGGGGCTGAAGCCCCCAAAGCCCAACCCCCCCCCCCCCGGTTACATGCCTGGCAAGGGGTGTTGCAAACCTTAGGTTAGGCAATATAAACAATAAGGGTAAAAGAAATAAGAATAAGAGAATTGTACTGGTGTTAAGAAAACTAGCTATAGAAATATCATTGCCTGATCTTTTTAGGGACATGGTAAAGCTAGAATGAAAAACTCCTTTAATTACAAAAAGATTGCTAGTATATTCTCAAAGGTTATATTCACAGAGTTTTTTAGCTTGCCCTTGGTGGGACCATATTAATTTGATGTTCAGTAGCAGCAGTAATGGTTGCTAGGGCAGCAATACTTTGGGCACAAAATATTTTAGATTCTCCTGAAAACAAGTGCAGGAATTTAAACAGTATTATATTGGAGTACTACAATGTATTGATGATGCAAGCCATGATGCAGTGGCATTTGCAGCTTGAAGTATTAAGGTTTCAACCATTGCATGTCATTGTATCGGCTACATCATGGAAAGGTAGATAAAAAAAAGCCAGAAATAATCCTGCATACATGCCATTCAAGGAGAGTTAAAGCAAGTTATGTCTACAACTTATAGAAGGAGATTTGATTTTAAAATATACTTTTGAAGTACAGAACAAGAAACAAAGTTTCCAACAACAAAGATGAGGGACAAATCTGTAGGTAGTATTATTTATTTTATTTATAGACTACATTTATATCCCCCGCTTCTCACCCCAAAAGGGGACTCAGAGCGGCCTTACAAAAAGGCAGCAATTTTATGCCATGCACATACGTACATACAGTAAAAATAGACATATACGTTAAAACCAAAAATCAACAGAAATTTAAAACAATTATTAAAATTATGTCATCCAGAGTAAAATCCAATGCCATTGAATTAGTCATTTCACAATTCCATATACTCATATTGCACTAACTTGCTAGCCAAAAGTTTGGTACCATAACCAGGTTTTTACTTTCTTCCTGAATGTCAGGAGGGAAGGGGCTGCTTTGATTTCGTTCCATAGTCGAGGAGTCACCACTGAGAAGGTTCTGTCTCTCGTCCCCACCAACTGTGCCTGCAAAGAAGGTGGGACTGAGAACAGGGCCTCCCCAGAAGATCTCAGTCTCCATGGTGGATCATAGAGGGAGATACGTTCAGACAGGTAAGCTGGGCCGGAACCGTTTATGGCTTTATAGGCTAACACCAGGACTTTGAATTGTACTTCGTAGCAGACTGGCAGCCAATGGAGCTGGTGTAACAGGGGAGTTGTGTGCTCCCTGTACGCTGCTCCAGTTAGAAACCTGGCTGCTGCCCATTGGACCATTTGGAGCTTCCAAATAGTCTTCAAAGCCAACCCCACATAGAGCACAAGAGCATGCACCACCGTGGCCAATACTGACAGCAATATTGATATCAAGGACTGTTTTAGTGAGTTTTAGATGGATTTGTTGGAGATAGCTATAACCCATTGAGTAATTCAGATAGTTACCTAGGAATACAAAATTCTGTTCTCTCAAAAACCAACCATCAGATACTTTCATATAGAATGAGATAGACTACCTCCTGCAAATTGGAACCATAAAAGGGTATGACAAAATCAAACAACCATTGGTGTGTATTCCATTCTGCCCATAGTAGAGATGAACAATGTGACTTACCATCCAGTGTTGGATTTAAAGTTCTTAAACACTTATCTAAATTGTCAATTATTTAAGATGATTTAAGTTGGAAATATCACTGACAATGATTGGTATGTGGATTGTTTCTCCTAACTAATCCAGAGATTGAAACATGGAATGATAAGTCATTCTTGGATGGTAAGAGGAACAATCCATTCCTTGCCCATTATTTGGCAGCATAAAACAAGTATAGCAATATAATTAGTTGGTTTTTTTTTTGATTAACATGCAAATGTAGTTACATTAATTAAAATTAGGCAAGGTTATTAAAGCAAGGCTATATAATAAATGGGCAACAAGGGAGAGGAGTAAACGGCTGTAACTAAAGAATCTGAAACTCCTACCAATCCAGCTGGTGAATTGTTGGTTTGTAGATTGCTCCTTCTATTATCCAAGAATGATTTATCAAGGTAGGTACTAATGCTTCATTTCTTGAAGTTAAAAACAAAAAATGATTTTGCTTCTTCACAATACTTGAACTAAACTGTAATCTAGAAATCAGTGACTCAGTCTCTGGATCTTATTTTACAACCTCATGGGTATCAGTTCATTTTATGCTATACAATGATAATTGCAGTTTGACTGTCATGGATACATCTTATTTGCAGCTGAACATGGAGAAGTCTCAGAAAGTTGAACATGAAGTGGAATTATAGGGCTATTATTGAGCTCATGTATAAGGGTCCTTGGACAAGACTTCTTACTGCCCCAGAATCTGTTTCTGTTTTTGCAAAAAACTCCCAGTTAACATTTTCACCCGAAGAGTTGTGAATAGTTTCTTCCAGTTTGAACCACTTGCCATGTATAGTTCGTTTGTTTTTTTTAAAAAAAGGGATGGAGAGAAAGAAGGCAAAAATATATAATCCTTCATTCATTGCAATTTTCATTCATTGCAGCTAATACAATGTGGTTATTTGTGTGCTTAGTTGTGGTTCTGGAGGATTGATACAAAAGTTGGAGAAAGATGAATTACATTGAGGCATTCCCCAGTGAAGAAGCATTTGAAACATGATGAAAAGTGTTCCTAAACTGCTGAAAGCTTTACTTGGGGCAATGGAGGTCAGACACACAACTCTACTACTACAAGGAAGCTCCTCAGATCTTACAAAATTAGGAAAATATTTACCTGTTGATGAGCATTAAAAATGTACTAGTGGAGTATAAGGTGTCATTACAATTCCACCCCATTCCACTAAGCCTCTTTTCACCTCTCTGGCAGCTGTGATGGACTGGATGAGGGTCAACAAGCTGAGGCTTAATCCAGACAAGACAGAGGTCCTCCTGGTCAGTTGCAAGACCAATCGACTTATAGGGTGGCAACCTGTGCTTGACGGGGTTACACTTCCCCTGAGGACACAGGTCTGCAGTCCGGGGGATTCTCCTGGATTCATCTCTGACGCTTGGGGTGTTGGTGGTGGCTGGGAGGGCCTTCGCATAGTTAAAACTTATGTGAACAGCTGTGACCATATCTCGAAAAGCCTGACTTGGCCATGGTGATCCATCCCTTAGTTACATCTAGAGTGGACTACTGCAATGCACTCTACATGGGGCTGCTTTTGAAGATGGCCCAGAAACTGCAATCAGTGCAAAAGTTGGATACCAGATTAGTAACTGGGACTAATTATAGGGAGCACACAATGACCCTATTAAAGCGGTGCCACTGGCTGCCAATAAGTTTCTGGACTCAGTTCAAAGTGCAGGTTATCACCTATAAAGCCCTATACAGTTTGGGTTCAACCTATCTTCGGAACTACATCTCCTTCTATGAACTAGTGCAGGCTCTGAGATCTGCCAGGAGGTCCTCCTTTGGTTCCACCTTCGTCTCAAGCGCAGTTGGTGGGGATGAGAGAGAGGGCCTTCCCAGTGGTGGCCCCCCTGCTTTGGAATGCTCTTCCTAGAAAGATTAGATTAGCCCCCACTCTCTGAGCTTTTTGAATAAATCTGAAAATATGTCTCTTCAAACAGGCCTTTGACCTTGTTTAGGGCTCTTTAATGATTATACCCGAGGATATAGTGATTGCGTCATCTTAGCACTTTATGGAACTGATATTAATTACAGTTTCTTTTATATGTGCAACCATTGTTGCATTTTATTGAATTTTAACTGTTAGTGTTTTATGATGTTATATTATCTGTTATTGCTATTGTGTTATTGTTTATGCACTTTTTGTATTTTGTGTGTTTGCACTATTGAGTGCTTTTGTGAGCCACCCCGACTCCCTTCAAAGAGATGGTTGCAGGGTATAAATAAATAATAATTATTAGATGAATGTTTTTTCTGAACAAAAAGGTTTTACAAATCTCACTATTGTGTCTTTTTTGTCTGTTAGCTGTGGGTATTGGCAAGAATGAAAACATGTTCACTAAGTAGTATAGAAGATGTACAATTTGCCTTTAGGCCATAGATCTATATTAAACTGAATAATTATAACCATAAAAAGAGCAAGAATATCAGGTTTTGATTGGAATGTGATACAACAGCATTTAAAATTTATCTTATCAATCTTGCTCCAAGAATGCCAGCAATGAAGACTGGTTAAAAACAGAACAGGAGTTGCATAAATATTCTGAACTACTGTTTTTGACGGTATTAAATTTCATTGTTATAATAGCTAGCTGGTGTAGCTATTTCTTCTCTTTCTTTGACATCAGATTGAACTTCCAACAAAGACCACATACAATTTCTCATACTTAAATTCCAAAGGGAAAGAAAGGTTAAAGATTACTAAAAGGCCAAAGAAATCCATGCTAAAGGAAAAGTATTCTGAATTAAGAAAAAACTGTAGAAGCTTTCCTTTTTTCTTTTTCCCCTTAATTTTAAGGGTGACTGTTGTCTTCATTAGCTGAGTTCTAGTTTCTAAATTATGCAAGAGAATCCCATTATCCCACAATGCTCTTGTAGTTTGGTAGGCTTTCAAAAATAAAAAAAAATGTAATGCCCCAAAGCATTTATTCCAACAATATTTCTACAGCATTTTAGATTATGAAACCAGTCAAAATGAGGTTTCAGAATGCGAAATGCTGTAGAAATATTGTTAGAAAAGATGCTTTGGGGCATTTTAAAATCTTCAAATATCTTGTTACTAACAAGTGATATCAGTTACTCTGTTAATAATAACAGGGAGCGCTAGTGTGGTAGTACTAGTTTGAGCGAAGTTCAGGAGACTTGGTCATGGAAACACACTAGGTGACCTTCATTCAAAGGAAGAGAATAGCAAACTTCCTTTGAATGAATGACAAGAAAACACTATCAGTCACCGTATGACGGAAATGACTTGAAGGCATACGTTGGGAATCACTTGAAGGCACAAAACAGCAACAGTGTTAACTAGGCACATTTCAAAATTAACAAGCAAGGTATTGTTTTTTAAAAATAACACTACAAGGTGTTGGCGATTCTTTATCTTATACACAATGTCACAAAAGAACTGAGCCAACACAAATGCTCAGAATCAGGGACAGCAAACAAGATGGCTTGAACCTGGCCTCTTTTGTGTCCCTTTCCAGCTATGGACAGAGCTCTACAGAAGCTAACAGCTGGTTTAAAAACAGCAAACCTGTGGAACTTGCTACTTTGGGGCGTATTCATTCTCACATCATAAGGGCAAGCTAGACTAGAAACTTGAAGACTTTCGAAACAAACATCCTAACAAAGTCACACTTCACTGCCCTACTGTATCATCTGTGCCCTACTGTATCATCGCTTATAAACTGAGTCAGCCATTTTTGCACACAGAACAAAATACAATCTTTCACTTCTCTGTCTTCTTCAACCATGCCATCTCTGGGATGCTAGGGATTAACACTAACTCAAAATGAAACACTCCTCATTGTTTTTTTTCCTGCAAACTGTCTTTTGTAAGTGGGGCAATATAGTTGCATTATAAAGAACGTAGATACCAGTAACCAGGGCTGTAGCCAGAAAAAAAATTCGAGGAGGGTTGAAAATTTGGGGGGGGGGGGAGTAGGGTCATGCTGAAGCAAAGAGCACAGCAGGGGGCAGAGCAGCCTTCAGCTCCGCCCCTGTCAACCACCTCCACCAAGTCTGGCCTCCTCAATGAGAGCATTCAACACTCCCGACCCAACTTGGTTGCTTCGCTACATCGGCTATCGCTGCAAGTAATGTCAGTGTGAATAAATTGTCAATATTTGCTTGAGATAGTGCTTGCAGTTCTGGAGGGATTCTTAATTTTTTGCGTCTCATAGACTTAGCATGGGGATTTGGTTAACCAGTTAAAATTCATGAGTAAACCAGGTTTTTTTTTAACCTGAAAAATGGGGGGGGGGGGGTGTGCCAGTAACTTTGATCTTCAAGATTAACTCTGACAGGTTATTGTTATTTCCTTCCTTGTTATTATCTGTCTTCTATTAACAGGTTAGATTTCCTGAAGCCTCTCCAAGTCAGCAATGGATCTGAAGCGAACAAAAGACTACATTTATTTCTGGTATTTTCAGTATCTCTTGGTCACCTGCTGCTACGGCCTACTGCCCTGGGAACAATGCGTAATCAACAGCATTATAATTACCGTGGTGGCTATGGTGGTCTACACGGCTTATGTGTTTATCCCCATCCATATCCGCCTGGCTTTTGAGCTCCTCTCTCAGATCTTTGGAAGCCAGCCTGAAAGTACTGCATCGCTTATAAACTGAGTCAGCCATTTTTGCACACAGAACAAAATACAGTCTTTCACTTCTCTGTCTTCTTCAACCATGCCAATTTCTGTTTTTCAATCTGTTCCAAACTTTTGGGTTCCTGAGCACATGAGTACATCTCATTTTACAAATCTAGGTTATGATTCCACTGCCTCCTGGCTAATTCTCACTGAAATACCTGAAATTTCTGTTCTCTTGAAGTGACATGATGTGCTGCTCCACTAAACTTCATCCTGTGAATTGCAGTTGTATGTGGCCGATTCCCCACAAGAATAACTTGTGAACCTGTTTCCTTATTGAGGATACTAAGGACTTCATCACATTGAGGTTCCGAAGCTGATGGGCTCCGGCAGGCTCCATACTGGCTCTGTGCTGAAAGCGAACTACAATGGAGCAATAGCCTGATTTGATGAGTTCCTAAGACTGTTTGAAGCTTGCATACTTTTCACAGTACTGTCTTGCACACAAAATAATTTTGAAAAATATTTTAAAACAATTTCGAAAAATGCACAAACCTGCAATCTTACTTCCGAAAGGGGAACCTGGAAAATGTATTATGGTTCTTGCAGTATCAGCCTTTTCTTTAAAAAAAATCTTTAAAAAAAATAAATGTACAGCAACTGTTTCCTCATGTGATATCATTCTCACAAAGTTTCTATTGCTGTCATTCAGAGCATGTCATGAGAAATCTACATTTAAAACAAAGGTTGGAAACATTACTTTTGGATTACAGTAGCCAAAGCAAGGTGGTGATGTTGAGACCAGGCCCCTCACTTCTGCGCCTTCTTCCCTGTACATGGCAAATATTAAAAAAGTAACAGACAATATTTGTAAATAACAGTTGGGAAATTCTGGCTTTGTTCTTCTTTTCTCTTCCCCTAAGACAGTAGATCTCAACCTTCTTAATGCCATGACCTCTTAATGCAGTTTGCCATGTTGTGGTGACCTTCAACCATAAAATTATTTTCATTGTTACTTCATAACTCTAATTTTGCTATTGTTATGAATTGTAATGTAAATATCTGATATGCATGATGTATTTTCATTCACTGGACCAAATTTGGCACAAATATCCGATGTGCCCAAATATGCATGATGTAGGATCCAGTTTCCGGAGCCCAGACTTTGGCGCCAAAAACTAGACTCCTGACGTCTTACCCTGATAAGGATCCTGCAGCTGGTGGCCTTGAAGGAAGGCAGTTGTGTGGTGGCAGGAAACTTTTGCGCGGGGTTCTGGGTTTGGCGGAAGTCTGCCTTTCGAACAAGTGGGAGTGTATATAAGGGGTTGCCTGCTGCGACCAGGCAATCCCGGCTTTTTCTGTGTCTGAGTATCTGATAGTAAAGTTCTTTGTTTGATTACGATGGAAGTCTCGTGTCATCATTGAGCCCAGCTGTCGTGAGCTGACACTGGTGGGGTTGGGGGGAATTAACTTTGTCATTTGGGAGTTGTAGTTGCTGAGATTTATAGTTAACCTACAATCAAAGAGCATTCTGAACTCCACCAACGATGGAATTGAACCACACTGAACTTCCATGACCAACAGAAAATATTGGAAGGGTTTGGTGGGCATTGACCTTGAGTTGTGGAGTTGTAGTTCACCTACTTCCAGAGAGCACTATGGACTCAAACAATGATAGATCTGAACCAAACTTGGCAGGAATATTTAATAGGCCCAAATGTGAACACTGGTGGAGTTTGGTGAAAATAGCCCTTGACATTTGGGAGCTGCGATTTATAGTTCACCTACAATTAAAGAGCACTCTAAACCTCACCAATGATAAAATTGGGCCAAACTATATTTTAACTGGAAAAGTTGGGGGTCGTCCTATATGCCTAGTCATCTTATACACTGGAAAATACAGTATAGTTGTACCTCCAACAAAATCATGATAAGATACAAGGTACGTGCCACCCCTCGTCACTGGGCTGCTTGAGTTCAGAGAAAGCAAGATGGCAGGATGCCATCCTGACATCCTGCCATCCTGCATATTACACCATGTGTAATATGGATTACATATGAAAAGATACTTCAAATAAAACAGAAATACTAACAATCACAATATGAATTAAATTATTCTAAAATAAGCAATTCCAATACAAAAATAAAGAAAATTAATTAATTAAAATTAATTTAAAGACTACCTGGTTTAAATATTATTTAGAGACAAGAGGAATATTTTCTTGAGGCCAAAAGTTTCTCAAATACTTGCCTCCTTTTTCACCTCAAAGAGATGAAAGAGGAGGCAACAGCAGCAAATAAAATAAAATAAATAAATAAATAAATAAATAGAGAGGGCTAATTACTGATTTACGGCAATGGGATTTTTCTGACTTGGAATGATTTCCTACCAGTAATCACCATCGCAGAAGCATACGAGAAACTCGATCTGTCACTAAACATCGAGAAAGCCAAAGTGCTCTTCCAGCAGTCACCAGCCAATCCCTCTCCAATGCCAGAAATACAACTTAATGGTGTAACATTAGAAAATATTGACCATTTCCGCTACCTTGGCAGCCACCTCTCCACAAAAGTTAACATTGACACTGACATTCAACACCGCCTGAGCTCTGCGAGTGCAGCATTTTTCTGAAAGAAGCAGAGAGTGTTTGAGGACCAGGACATCCGTAGGGATACCAAGGTGCTTATAAAGCAATTGTCCTCCCAACTCTGCTATACGCCTGCGAGATGTGGACAGTCTACAGACGTCAGATGCAACTCCTTGAACGATTCCAACAGCACTGCCTCTGAAAAATCCTGCAAATCTCTTGGGAAGACAAGCGGACAAATGTCAGTGTGCTGGAAGAAGCAAAGACCACCAGCATTGAAGCGATGGTCCTCCACCATCAACTCTGCTGGATCGGCCACGTTGTCTGGATGCCTGACCACTGTCTCCCAAAGCAGTTGCTCTATTCTGAACTCAAGAATGGAAAACGGAATGGAGGAAGACAGGTAAAGAGATTTAAAGACGGTCTCAAAGCCAACCTTAAAAACTCTGGCATAGACACTGAGAACTGGGAAGCCCTGGCCCTTGAGCACTCCAGTTGGAGGTCAGCTGTGACCAGCAGTGCTGTAGAATTTGAAGAGGCACAAATGGAGGGCGAAAGAGAAAAATGTGCCAAGAGGAAAGCTCATCAAGCCAATCCCAACTGGGACCGCCTTTCATCTGGAAACCGATGCCCTCACTGCGGGAGAAGATGCAGATCAAGAATAGGGCTCCACAGTCATCTATGGACCCACCGCCAGGACACTACACTTGGAGGACCATCATCCTCGGACTACGAGGGATCGCCTAAGTAAGTAAGTAAGTAAGTAAGTAATCTCCATTCCTTCATAAACACAAACATCCCTTTTGCTTTCATCATAGGTCTAAAGCTTCTGAAACCGTTTGCATTACAACCTCATGCAGATTTGTAGGATGCTCAGGGAAACCACTATAAAACAAAATGCTTCTTTATCTCTTTTTTTAACAGGGTCACAGAGAGTGACTTTGGGGGGAAAGGAATATAAAACTATTGGGCCTAATAGGACAGGTAACTAAACATCTAATGGAAATATACATGGGAGGGGAAGATTATAAACCAGAACACGTGATGGCGCTAAAGAATATGTTATGTAAAAATAGAATAACATGAATAAGAAATAGGATGGAAACAGTGTATTGTTACTGTGAAGTCTAGAATTCCCCTCAGGGCAATGAATTTAACCAGCAAGAGCAGCAGGATTATGTGTGGTTGGTATATAGGTCTGAAAACACACAAGCATTTCTTTGTTCCATAGTGAATATAGCAAGGTGACCCGAGATGAAATAATTAAAGTGAATTTAACGCCATGTAACTCCCCCATAAGCTGCTACTTCAAACTTTAGAAGCAGGTTTTTGTTTTTGTTAGCAATCCACACATCCTGCGCCTTCTTGGATGGTGCAAGATAAATCCACTACTTCCGGTGTCTGGACTGCAGTCCAGACAGTATTCCCACAGTTTTCGCAGCTTAATTAGCTTGGAAAACTGTGGGAATACTAATCCCCTCACGAGAAGCCCCCAAAACACAGTAAAAAAAAAGGAAAATAACTCACCTGGGCTCCATCAGATGGCTGGTGGAGTTCTCCTGGCACATACAAATGATGTACCAGGAGAAAATCGTTCCTGCCCCCACTTCTTCTGGCTTGTCATTTGTATGCACCAGGAGATCTCTGGCAGCCGTCTGATGGAGCCTGGGTAAGTCCTTTTTTTTTTTTACTATGTTTGGGGGGCTGCTGGCAGAGGCGGCCCTAGGTAATTTTCAACGGTAAGCAAACAGTATTTTGGCGCCCCCGCCCAACCAATCATTGATATATATATTTTCTGTTTGTCGTGGGAGTTCTGTGTGCCATATTTGGTTCAATTCCATCATTGGTGGAGTTCAGAATGCTCTTTGATTGTAGGTGAACTATACATCCCAGTAACTACACTTGCCGCACTTGCTCCCTTGCCTGGCCCGCTTTGGGTCCGGAGGCGTGCCTGAAGACCCCGGCGTGTGCACCAAAAGTCACCTCTTCTCCTGACTTTCTCCTCAGCCATTGGGAATGAGAGAGAGAAAGAGACAGAGGTGGAGATGCCCACCTTTCCTGAAGGTAGGCGCAAAAACAAAGGAGGGAGTGGAGGTGGGAGATACCTCCAGCCGGAGGGGCTCTCTCTCTCTCTCTTGGTCCCAATGGCTGAAGAGAAAGTCAGGAGAAGAGGCAACTTTGGTGCGCACGCTGGGGTCTTCAGACATGCCTCCGGACCCGAAGCGGGCCAGGCGCGGCAGCTCCGCCCCTTGGCCCACCCGCGGATTGGGGAGAGGAGAGGAGGCGGGTGGAGCGCCAGGGGATTGGGAAAGGAGGCCGGTCATGGGGGAGGGATCGAATGCGGAGAACGAATGAGCGCCGGCTCTGCTTGCACACCCGGTGGCCGGGTGGAGCAGGAACGAGAGGGGCTAGGCGGGGCTCAAGGGCCCGGCCCCTTTGGGAAGAGGATCACCCGGCAGCGAGGCAAGAAAGCCGAGGCTCCCCCCGGACTGCTAGGGCTGTTGTGAGCTGAGGGGGCACTCCTCAAGTGGCTGTCGAGGGGCATTTACAGAGGTGCCTCTGTGCCCCTGGCAAAAAAAAAAAAGTGTTCTGTGACCGCTTATTTCGCATAATGGATGAGCCGCCCCTGGCTGCTGGGGAGGGGGTTACAGTGTCCCAGTGTTCTACTGGGAAGTCCCAGTAGAACATCTGAACACCCACCCCAGGAAACGTGCCCTTTCTGGGGTGAGTGTAGATGGGCCCCCAGGAAGATCCTTGTTTTGTAAATGTGGATTTTCCTGTGATTAAGGCCTGCCTGGAACCGCCCTAGGTCTTATTTTCAGGGGATGTCTTATTTTCGGGAAAACAGGGTATCAACTAGTTAACTAGCACACTAACAAGCCTGCTAGTTCCTTGTGCTGGGGTTCATAGCTGAGTTATGCTTGACATTTTATTCTGGACAGAAAAGGGAAAATAAAATCTAGATCCAATGTTGTAAAGGCAATTGCATTATTGGGAAAGATAAGATGCATGTTACATTCATGCTGATCAGTCTTCTGATGTAACAAAAAAGGATGAAAGTGATGTACAAATAAATGGAGATGATACTAAATTAGTCTTTACAATGCCAAACTCATTGGATCATATGCAATTCAAATGAATGTGCATTATGCCACTGTTATAATAAATGCAATATAAGAATAATTGCTTTTCAAGTAGTATAGCTGCATTCA
Organism: Anolis sagrei; assembly: GCF_037176765.1. NCBI lineage: Eukaryota > Metazoa > Chordata > Lepidosauria > Squamata > Anolidae > Anolis > Anolis sagrei. The sequence goes on from NC_090023.1 coordinate 247,261,464, forward strand.
TAGCAGAAATATTGTACTTCTGAGAATATAATAATGCTGCCATCTGCTGGATAAATTTCATTACATAGTTTTAAATAGCATTCACATCTCACAAGGTTTGAAAAAATGTGTTTTTGGATTATATTTCCCAGAATCTGCTAGCCAGTATGAGCTGTGGCCCTACTACCTAGAGGAGTCTTGAAATTATAGCCAAAAAAGGTAATTTTTTCAAGTTATGTGGAGTTCATTTTTGTTTTAGTATATGCAAATCTAGAAAACTAGGAAGGAAAAAGAAATGTACTAAGCATTTTCTTAACAGTGAAAAAAAAATTTTTTTATGAGAAGCTTGATTCAGTCTTCATACAAACTATGTTCAATTCCCCAGGGATAGCGGATAGTACATTGCCTGACTATCAGTAGACAGATGACGTTTCCTGGAAGGCGGCTGTTCTTGAATCCAATTGTTCTCAATTATTCATTAATCACTTTATCAAAGAACTTGTGTCCTACATGAGAAAAAGAAGAAAAAAGACAACAGTCATGCATCTACATCATTCTATTCTTACACTTATCATTTATAGTACGATATAGGTAAAGGTAAAGGTTGTCTCCAGTTGTGTCCGACTCTGGGGGTTGGTGCTCATCTCCATTTTTAAGCCAAAGAGCCAGCATTGTCCGTAGACACTTCCAAGGTAATGTGGCTAGCATGACTGCATAGAGTGCTGTTACCTTCCTGCCGGAGCGATACCTATTGATCTATTCATATTTGCATGTTTTCAAACTGCTAGGTTGGCAGAAGCTGGGACTGACAGTGGAAGCTCACACCATTCCCCGGATTCAAACCTGCAACCTTTCAGTCAACAAACTCAGCAGCTCAGCAGTTTAACCCACTGCACCACCGGGAGTTCCCGGTGATATAGACAAATTGAAATACGGTTATTGATATTGGACTACCAATAGTTTGTTGGAAAGGGTTCAGATATTGCAGCCATGGAGAGGCAAATGAAGGCATTACACTTCCAAACTGACTTCTATACCTTCAAATGAAAAGTTTCTTCAGTCTAGAGAAAGACACTGAAAATGGTTCAGATCCACATCTCTTAATATTTACTGCGCTTGCAATCCTTTAGTAACTTTATGAAGTCTTAAATTACTGCAATGCTTGACATTTCGGAAATGAAGGAAAATGTCATGGCAGGTGCAGGGGAGAGGGAGACTATACTATCCTCTCTTTGCCCTTCCCAATAGTTATATTCCTAGCTTAGCACTCTCAACTATAATGAGGCCATTTTGATATAGACTTACGGCCCACAAAGCCCTATATCCCAGAATATCAAGATAGAAAATCTCACATTTTCTGAGTGTGGACTCAGATAACCCAGATATTGTGGGATTTTCTGCCTTGATATTTTGGGATATAGGGCTGTGTAGAAGGGCTTTCATTCACTCACTTCAGATATAAAAACAAATAATCATTTGCTATTCTTAAAGTTGAGAAGTTGAGAACCCCAGTCCTCTTTCCTCTCTATTCATACATTTGTTAGATTCTTCTATTTTTACTTTTAGGCAACACATTATGTGCTTGCCTAAAAGCAAAAACTGAAGTAACTAGATGCAAAATAGTTATCAAAAACAGACAACTATGGGTCCTTCTACACAGTCCTATATCCCAGAAAATTGCCCCCCCCCCCCCTTGCTGTCCTCGCATGTCATTGCCGGGAGAGCTCCAGCAACACTTTACTGAAGGCTGGGTAATTTTCCTTACTTTTAAAAGGGGTTTTAGGGTCTTGGAGAAGGGGGGTTGAGTCTCCAGGTGTTCTTCCAGGCCAGTCCCAGAAGAACCTCTGGACACCCACCCCAGAAAGTGCACGCTTTCTGGGGTGTGTGTGGATAGGGACCCAGGAACATCCGCATTTTTTAAACGCAGATGCTCCTGGGATAAAAGGCTGTATGGAAGTGCCCAATATCCCAAAATATCAAGGCAGAAAAATCCCACAATATCAGCTTTGAACTGGGTTATCTGAGTCCACACTCAGATAATGTGGGATTTTTTGCCTTGATATTCTCGGATATAGGGTGGTATGGAAGAGTCCTGAGTCCACAATCAGATAATGTGTGGTTTTCTGCATTGACATTCTGGGATATAGGGCTGTGTGGAAGGCCCCCAGAACATTAAGGCAGATAATTCACAATATCTACTTTGAACTGAAAAATCCACAATGCCATATTATCCAGCTCAGTGTGGATTTTATACAGTTGTGTGGAAGGGCCCCCAGATTCTTTTACATGTAGGTTTCCTCAGCTTTATGTCATGAAGAAGATCCACCTGTTGCATTTTTATTGCTTAAGTAGTGCAAGTCACAATGAAGCTGTGACTTGTTTTGCTACTGAGATGGATCACCTGATGTCTGTCTAGAGTCTAGACATCTCCAAGGACACAGTTATTACAGTCAGGTTTTAAGTGAGTGCAAGCAAGTTTCTCTACAACGTGCTGAGCAACTCTGTCACATTTGGCCTCTTTGCACTTTATCCCAACAAACTATTTGCTCGTTGTATTTGTTGCTGCTGTCTAGATATGACCTAACAAGGGCATCAAACGGTGAAAACTAACTTTTCTCAAAGAGTGTCTATTTTGTGTCTATTTCACCCTTTTAACAACATTCCTGACAGGTTGTAGATTTTTTAGTGAGAATTTATACCAACTTTGCAATTAGAATGGTCACTTACATGTTAACGGAAGAGCGCATGGAATTTGATAAAATGTACACATGTGAGGTTATTTGTATAAACTAGAAAGAGATCTCTTAATTTAAATAGAAATACTATCCTAGATGGGCTGTTGTGAGTTTTCCGGGCTGTATGACCATGTTCCAGAAGCATTCTGGAACAAGAATTCCAGACAAGAAACAACCAGGGCTAGCTAATCATCTCCCAACAAAGGATTCCCCCAGGCAGTAAAAAGTCAGACCTTGAAACTGCTGGGCCATTAAATGCTAATCAAAGTAGCCAATTGAAACATTCATACCTACCTTGAACAGACAAGAGTTCTTTCTCCCACCCTGGAGCTTCCACAGATATATACACCCCATTTATCTAGTTTATTTATTATTTATTTATTGAGAACATTTATACCATGTCCTTCCTTACCTCCAGAGCGGGACTCAGTACAGCTTCCAACAGGCAACTATTGGATGCCGACACAATATAATAACATAAAATACAATTAGCATACATTAAAAAAATATACATATACATTAAAACGGTTCGCCGGTTCAAATAGTCATCGAAATCAGTCCGTTGTGGTCCACTAAAACCTTATCTTCACCAGTAATTTAATCTATTCTGCAAACCCTTGATCCCACAAACAGGATTTGAGTTTCTTTTGGAAGGTCAGGAGGGATGGGGCACATCTAATCTCATAAAGGAGGGAGATCCACAGCCAGGGACCACCACAGAGAAGGTCCTGTCTCTTGTCCACACTAAATGTGACTGAGATGGTGGTGGGACCAAGAGCAGGGCCTCGCCGGATGATCTTAAGGTCTTTGGTGGTTTGTAGAGGGGGATACATTCGGACAGGTAAACTGGGCCGGAACTGTTTAGCGTTTAGTTTCCAACAGACTTCACAACCTTTGAGGATGCCTGCCATAAATGCGGGCGAAACAATAGGAGATAATGCTTCTGGAACATGGCCATACAGCCCGGAAAACTCAAACAACCCAGTGATTCTGGCCATGAAAGCCTTCGACAATACAATAAACTATCCTAGATATCATAGGAAAAAGCAAGTTACTGGTGTACCTCCTTGGCTGCCCAATTATTGATGTGTAATTCAACGCTGCTTCGTTTCTTTCTTATTTTTATGTTAATTAAATGAAATGAAGATTAGAAAACTCTTCAAACAAGGGAAGCCTTAAAATTCTGTTCTCTTTGAAGTAGGATACACAACCACACTATTTTCAGTTCACTCAAGAATTGCATGTTTGGGGAGGAGAATCAGAATAGAGAGAGAAAATGAGTTTGATTTCCAAACTGTAAAGTATTGTTGTGTTCTGTTCTACGCTTGATGGTAATCACAGGGATTGCTATAGGTAGGCTGTGGTTTGGGAAAAGATTATTACTGTGTTTTTCTCCTGTTCTGAGTGAGTAATGAATGAAGGTATACAGAAGACAATTTTGTCATTTTCTGAATCTACCTTGTTGTCTGGATCCATGGTATTATCCCATTGTTGTACCTCCTTAATAACTTAAGAATAACTTACAGAATAAGTATATAATAGCTGAGTATAAAGATGCGTCAGCATGGTGTAATAGTTTGTTGGGTCATGACTCTGCCGATCAGGGTTCAAATCCCCTTTTGTCCATCCTCCCAGCTACTTCATCATCTTTTTGATGTTTTATGCAATGCGTGTTAGCCTGGCAATGTGACTCTCCTGATTTGTGTACTGCAAATATGCTTGAGATGGTGGCGGGTAAAAATAAAGTTTATTATCATCATTATTATTATTATTATAGTCCCACTGAATCCAGGAGCTCATTTGGGCATTGGATCATTAAACAGGCTAATGCCACTTTAAGATATAAGATACAATCTCTAATATTTAAATCAAATCAATAATGCTTGAAATATAATTGGACATTGACATTTGTGCTCCTTAACTCATTGACCTCTATGAGCTTCAGGATAAAGAAACAAACTCTCTGCTCTGGAGTGTAGGGGAAAAAAAAGAAGGTCACAATAGTACTTCAAGCAATTATATTCGACTTCCTGAATAATTAATAGTTAGATGAAGAATGATAGATATTAATACTAATTGAATATTAATGAAAACCTATACATGCCACTTGGAGCTAAGTCACACCGAGTTCATTGGAGATTGCTCCCAGATAAAAGGATATAAAATATCCACATCACCCTCAAGGAAAACATTATTAAAGAAAGAGAGATCCTTTCAACTGGAGTCATGTATGGGAGTTATGTCTCCTTGTCAGTGGTTCCCAACCTTTTTTTGACCAGGGACAACTCTGACCAGTGACAAATTGCCAACATTAGTACCAAAAGGGTTACTAAGTTTTTGGTCAACTTTAGATTCGGTTTGGGGTGCGGATTCAGAAAATTGCACTGGATAGATCACATATTTATTTACTTACTGTATTTGTATACCACCTTTCTCAGTCTGCAGGTGACTCAAGGTGGTTTACACAGCAAAATTGTTGTTGTTGTTCATTCGTTCAGTCGTCTCCGACTCTTCGTGACCTCATGGACCAGCCCACGCCAGAGCTCCCTGTCGGCCGTTACCACCCCCAGCTCCCTCAAGGTCAGTCCAGTCACTTCAAGGATGCCATCCATCCATCTTGCCCTTGGTCGGCCCCTCTTCCTTTTGCCTTCCACTTTCCCCAGCATAATTGTCTTCTCTAGGCTTTCCTGTCTCCTCATGATGTGGCCAAAGTACTTCAACTTTGTCTCTAGTATCTTTCCCTCCAGTGAGCTGTCGGGTTTTATTTCCTGGAGGATGGACTGGTTGGATCTTCTCGCAGTCCAAGGCACTCTCAGAACTTTCCTCCAACACCACAGCTCAAAAGCATCGATCTTCCTTCGCTCAGCAAAATTACATATAATAAAAGCTAAACAGGAACAATAAAATATTAATCCATAGTGTCCTCTTGTTAAAAACATTCTCCGGTCTCGTTGTCTCGTCATTCTGTTGTCCTTTGTCAATTACTCTGCATTTGCAAAAACTTGCTCAAAAAGCTATGTCTTGACTTTTTTTTCTGAAATATTAAAAGGAAGGGGGGCGATCTAATATCTATAGGGAGGGCGTTCCACAGCAGAGGGGCCACCATCGAGGAGGCCCTGTCACTCATCTCCCCCAAACATACTTGTGATGAAGGCGGTAACTAGAGCAGGGCCCTCCCACATGATCCTAGATGTCACTGATATGCTTTGATCAGCGACAGGAAAGGACTGGTAGGCAGCGTGAAAGGAGCAGAAATAAAATAAAATAAAATAAAGAGGAAGGAGGCTCTCAGACAAGATTTTCATCCTTGTAGCCCACTGGTCGTCCGCTGCCCACAGGTTAAGAACCATTCCTTAAGTGGATTTACATATGAAGGAATTGGAATTACGTAGTTCTGTAATGTCTATAGCGAGACATGATTGAGGACCAATGCAATATTGTCCCCAATGGTCTAGGAGTGACAGAAAACTGGTGAGGAGTTTCTGATGTATTGCTCAAAATGTTATAGTTTAAGAAATGCTGAGTTACAGAACTTTTGCAGAGTTCTCTGCCAATTAAAGGATGCTGCTCCAAAACTAGTGATGAAATAATAGTCTTCCATTGCCCTCTACTGGACCAGAAGATACTTGCAGTGTGGACACACAAATGCCTTGCTGTTCTTTGCAGAAAAGAAGGAGTAAAACATTCATTCTGATATAGATCATTTTATGTTTGTCTGTAGGGCCTACAAAATACCCTTATTCTTCTTTGCCATCCTCATTTCCATTGATAGTTTATCATTTAAGGCTACGTTCCATACCTCTCCATACCATGCTTCCAGCATGAGATTATTTACTATTTTCAGATTTCTTGCAATTATAAGTCTCACCATTGTGAATAAAATAATTACCAATTCTTTCTTTTCCATTTCTAAACTCAACTTTGTGGCTTCCATTAGTAATGCTAACTTCGCATCCGGGGTGATGCTTAGTCCTATAATGTTACCTATTTCCATTATTATATTATTCCAAAAACTCTTCAACTGAGAGCTTTTCCTCATAAATGAAAATATGTCCCTTTGTGCATGCCACATTTCCAGCAGAGGTTACTTTGCTTACTATCCATCTGATGTTGTTTAACTGGTGTGATATACCAGCTCCATATGACTTTGTACACATTTTCTTTTAATCTTATTGATAGATTCTTAAACACTTGTCACTTTAGAACCCTATTTCCTATTTCTTCGCTTATTATTCCATTGTATATTTTCCAAATCTATCGTTTCCCCGATATTTCTTGCTTTTTAAGTTATCTTCCTTGTTAAACTAATTGAATGCAAACTACTTTTGAACTTGGTTGTTGTAGGTTTTTCGGGCTATATGGCCATGTTCTAGAAGCATTCTCTCCTGACATTTCACCTGCATCTATTGCAAGCATCTTCAGAGGTTGTGAGGTCAGACCTCACAACCTCTGAGGATGCTTGCCATAGATGCAGGTGAAACATCAGGAGAGAATGCTTCTAGAACATGGCCATATAGCCCGAAAAACCTACATCAACCCAGTGATTCTAGCCATGAAAGCCTTCGACAATACTTTTGAACTCATTTTGCAGCAATTGACGTAAGCCAGAAAAAAAGTGAAAGGGGGAGGAGGAGAGAAAAACCGACATATTTTCAAAGCAGCGGAGAAACTGGGATGGCAGAGGATGAATGGGAACTGTCCCTGTCAAATTGGGATAGTTGAAGGGGATGAATATTTAATTACCCCCTCCCTTTCAGTACTTTCAGCCAAAATGTTTTAAATCTGTGTGCTTAAAACTGCCCATTTTTTGGTTGGACGTGGGAGGAGAAACCGCACTGCTTTGTGCGCATATGCTTATATGTAGGTCTTACATTTCCTCCCTTTTCTTTTCCACAACCAGACTCTTATAACCCTCAATTTTAATAAAATGGCATAGATTGGAGAAAAGGTTAAAATGGTAGACTCTATTGTGTCAGCTGGGTTTTCCCTCCCCTCTTCATCAATGACTTCCAGATCTGCAGCAGATTTTGCTTACGTTTTCAAAATTTAAGAAAAGCAGGCCTGTTCTAATCACATCATTTGATTTTTTTTTTAATATAAAGTGTAATTTGGACCTTTATAGTAATTGAAATCTTCTAGCCCTCTCTTCTAGCTCTCTACCATCATTACACTGAATACCAGGTACTGGAAGTAATTATTAGTTTGAAGAATTAACGTATTAGATAGAACCAAGGAAATCCTTAAGAACAAGTTTCATTTGTAAGGATCCAACAAAGAACAACTAAGCTCCTCTATTTTTTTTAAAGTTGTACCAAATACATGGTCTTTGTTTGCAGTTTTAGTATTTAAGTCGCTCCAGTTTGTCTGAGCATTAGGTTGGATGCTGGAGAACAAGCCTTTGTGACTCTGAAGACTCTATTCAGGTAAGTAGCTCTTAAGAATTTGCTACTTGTGCTTAATAATTCTTCACTTTCACCTCTTCTGCTTTAAAATTGTTTCATTTCCACCTAAGAGAAGGGCAAAATTCAACTAGATTTCACTTTCTGTTTCTGCATGCCTCTGAGGCTGGATCTAAACTGTCATATAATCTAGATTATCAAAGTAGATAATCTGTATTTTATGTGGAAGTGTAGAAGGGGCCTGAAACTGGATCATCACTGCCACATATTCTGATTACTGATCCCAGATTATTTAATTTCTGATCCCAGATTACTTAATTTACAGTACTTATATTCTGCCCTTCTCACTCCACAGGGGACTCAGGGCGGATTACAATGCACATATACATGAAAAAAAATACAGTGTCAATTACAACATATATAGACAGAAACAGAAGCAATTTAATTCCAGCTTTCCTGCTTCATGAATGTATGCTTTATTCTGGCCACAGGGGGAGCTGCTGTTCCACCATTCATTTGTGACACTGAGTCCTTTGATGGAGTACTTCCTCATTCTTCTGCACACTGCTGGAAGGTTTTATGGCACCGTAAATTAGTTAAATTAGCTTCCCTGCATAAAGCAGTACCTAAATTTCCTACTTGACAGGTGCAACTGTCTTTCAGGGTGCAAAGGTTGACAGAAAGCTAGACGAATGGCAGGAAACTCACTCCAACCTGGACTGGCTCCTAACTCATGACCTCAGTAATGATTTAATGTAGCTGGCTATCACCTAGCTGTGCCACAGTCTGGCCCTGCAGACTATCTGCTTTGAACTGGATTATATGGCAGTGGAGAGTCTATAATCCAGTTCAAAACAGATAACCTGGGATCAGATACCGGATTATATGGCAGTATAGGTCCAGCCTGAAGCCCCATCCACACTGCCATATAATGCAGACTGAATGGCATTGAACTGGATTGTATGAGTCTACACTGCTATATAATCCAGTTAATCTGCATTATAATGGCAGTGTAGATAGAGCCAGAAGCCTCTTCCACACAGCTGAATAAAATTCCACATTATCTTCTTTGAATTGAAATATATGGCAGTGTGGACTCAGATAACCCGGTTCAAAGTTGATATTGTGGGATTTTCTGTCTCTGAAACTCTTTATTTTAAACTTTATAATCTTAAACAGAGGCTGAATTAAGAAATGGAGGAAGAGAGAGATCCAATGGAAGTTTTTTAAAAAAAATATTCCCTCCATTATGTGCAGGACCTCATATGCACACATGCAAACCTGCTTGTGTTTATATTAAGATATATATTAAGATATTTGCATGTGCACATATATGGTCCAGTGTATAACGGAGGGAATTGCCCCCATCCTCCCTCCATCTTGATCTGCTTCAAAAGAAAATGTGAGGATGGCAAGGGACCACATCCTGGGACTGACAGGTCTGTATGTGGACCTGCTGTCAGGTCCTGGGATTTTTTTGTCTTAGATTTAAAACGCGGACTTTAGCACTGTCTGGAAGTGCCCTGAGCCTACTGGGAAGAGCAAGAAACTCCGTTTTCTCTCCTCTTCTTGATTCCATTCTGTACAAACTACTTTTGCACTTTGAACTCAGTTTACAACAATGTGAAGAACACTGAAGACAAAGGGACAAAGTGAGAGGAGGATACGGAAACTGGGATGTTTTAAAGGCAGCTGAAAAAAGTGGTCTGTCCCTGCACAAATGGGACAGCTGGTAGATATGCTATGCTGACTCTTGAGAGCATTAGGCTGATATGCTGGAAACAATGTGAGCCCTATGAATCAACGTAAGCCTGGGTAAATAACCTTCATTATAATTTATTACAGATAAATTCATGCTTTTTATTTTTTCATGTTGCAGCCATGCTGTCTGTATTCCTACTCCAAGCTCTGCTCTCCAGTATCGTCTGGGATCCGGTGAGAATGACAGTCATCTTTAGCATTGCTCCTCACCAGCTATTTGCAGCGGAGTCACTTAGCGGCACTACTGAAACTGTAGACCCTAAACAAGTCTCCACTGTTCCCCCTGATCAGGGTCCAAAAGCAAATGTAATTGATCCAGTCGCAGATGGTGGGAATCGAGCAAGTTCCCAGATTGCTGTAACCCCTCCACCAACCTTTGTCTTTAGTGGGGCGGATGGAGTGGAAAACAAGAACCTTCCAGAAGTAACAGGTAGGATTAACACTGCATCCAAACAACAGATCACTTCAAAATTGCTTGCTGCTGCAACCCCAGTGCATGTAGACAAAGGTAGATCTGGGGATAAAAACAGCAGTAATAGATTTATGCTATTGTCTGGCTTTTGCAAAAGCCTTGCATTTAATGATGAGTTAGCTCCTGCTGTCTTAAATGCACCAAAAGAAAACAGTGTGAATACCAAGTGGTTCTGTAAAATTCCAGAATCTGAAGGACAAAAGGTGGAAAAAAAATGTTGGTAATTTTATCACTTAATGCCTTTGGGTAGCTGGAAATCTTTTTTAATGAACACCATTCATTTATTTCCTAATTAAAAACAACCAGATCAGTATCATACTGAAAATCCCCCAAATCCACATTCTCTGTGCAATGAAGTAAAAAGATACCCAGTGGCGGTAAATGGGCAAATTGTGTCCCCGGTGGCTGTGCATGTCGCCAGTATGCAGAACCAGTGAAGCTGAGATTTGTTGTTGCCCTGTTGAGCCCAGCTGTTGCATCAAATGGCTGGCCTACAGCATTACACACTGGGTCTCATAGTCTGGTAGTATTTGCTATTTATGGCAGTATATATATTTGCAACTTTATAACTAGCCCAAGCATTCTAATGAACCATACTGTACTTGCCACAAACAATATATTATGACTTGCCCCGATGTAACATTAGTGTGAGGTAAATGAAGTAGATAGATGATTTTCATACTGTGTTCGTGGAAACCTACAGGTTCATTGGAAGTTCAGCAAGGTTTTGAATAATAACAGGGACCAAAACTTTCCTGAAAAGCCTTGTCAACCACTACCCTTTGTTCTTTACAAAGGTGCAGTTAAAGGAGCCTTGGCTATGCCTGGTAGTGCTCCAAGTACACTGATTGTTGTTGCTGTCAATTCAACTTTGACTTATGTAACCCTATGAATGAGAGATCTTCAAATCCCTTTATCATCAAAACTCTGCTCAGGTCTTGCAAGTTCAGGGACATGGCTTCCTTGATTGAATCCATCCATCTGGACCCCCATATTCACCTCATCAGTATCCACAGTTTCATTTATTCATTCCAACACAATATGCAATCTTTAGATAAATTTTAGGTCTTTCAATATGATGCTATGGTATTTTGGAGACATGAGTGCTTCATTTCAATAGGGTTGATCATTATCCATGGTTTTACAAATCCACATGAAGCCCGGGAACATATCCTCTGTGGATACAGAGGTCATACTTGATCTTCTGTTCCTTTTACACAATGAACTGAAGATGTAGCATTTACTTAATTAAGTGTTAACTTCTATTTCAGAGAAAGATTTGTTTTGGTTGATGTTTAACTTATTTCTGGCTCATGGTGACTGTAAAGTTCTTTTCCTGCATGGCAGGGGGATTGGACTGGATGGCCCATGTGGTCTCTTCCAACTCTATTATTCCATGACTCCATGATTATCATCTGGTTTTCCTTCAATAATTGTTCTGAGGAGATTTGCCATTGATTAGACTGAAAGAACGTGACATCCCCAAGGACACTCAATGGGCTTCCAGAACTGAGCAGGGATTCAAACACTAGTCTCCTAGTTTAACACAGAAACCACTACCATGTTGGAACTCACACCATACTCACCACCATAGTTGCTCTTCCCTACATTGTGCCAATATCTGATAGAGATTGGGTCAACGGCTGCTGGATTAATCCACTGCAAAGTGCTTTGGAGCTGCTCCAAGAAAGTCTGGGAGTGTCCCTGGAACCTTTTGGTTGTCCACATGTTTGGGCTAAAGGTATGTCAGGCTACTACCATTGTGTTGCTGCCAGCAAGCAGAGGCAGAGGTTTGCTGGTGATATTGCATTTTTGGTCACATTGCTGGGCACCCAGCATAAATACAAAGCTGCCAGGAAGCCTTTGTCAGAGAACTGTTTGCTAGAGTAACATAGTTGACACCACCAAAACTCTGAGATTCTTTAGATCTTTCTGGAAGCTCTGGAGTAAATCTGACATTCTATTAACCTGTGTTAATGGCTGGATGCAGCAATTCTGCTGCTAATCCAGCCATGTGTCGTGTGGACTCCCCACAGCAGCTGAGTGCTGACTGAGTCCACTACATTTTGGCTGTGTAGACCTGGTCAGAGTGTGGTGAAAGCTTCAAAAGTGGCTGTTGAACCTAGTATACTGCAATGGGATGGCAGTAGTGTACTCTCAATGGGATTGGGGACCCAGTATGGCTTCTTGAACCCAGAAAATAGTTGCCACTGTTCTAAGATGCATAGTACCATACGTATGCACCAAAACGCATTACTTTATTTTTACTCATAAATAATTCTATGCAAATGTAACCAATAGATTAAGTGACTAAAACAAGTATGATTAATTGATGATTATGGTGTTCACAGCTGGATTGTGGTCCTACTGCTAACATAAATAGCACAACAGTGGTTAAGTCTTTTGTGAAAGTGCTTGAGGATTCATGTTTTGGCTTTTCACAGGCTCCAACGATGCTTAATTCAGTGTGGAATATAAATGTTAGGCACCTCCTGTGCTGTAATTAAGAAAACCACAATCCTTTCTAGAGGGGTGTATAATTCACTACAATGAACTGCAAGGGCTCATTTAAAGCCTCACAAGAGCCTCATGTAAATAAGCACATTTTAATGATTCTTTAAGTATGATCTTAGGGACTCCTATGGCTATAGTCACTGACCCAAAGGATGATGATAGTTGTCACAGTGCTCATGCCATCTTTTCATGCATATGTTTAATACTAAGGTTTGAGAATGCATATTTTGTTTGGGATCTTCCAGGTATTAGATCAATTATTCAGAGCAAAAATGAAAATAGCAATGGTCAGGTAGAAATTGTTAGATATCAGAGATCAGTGGACCTTTCAGAAATAGAGTGAAGTTTATATATCATAATAACACATTATGTAGTTTTGAAATGTAGTTCAAAAATATCTTATGGTGTTGCATTCTCCACAATGGAAAATGGTTGCCACAAGGGTGTGCCGTCATAAAGTTGGGTCCCATGTTCCTTCTCAGTCAGTCAAGGTGTTTGACAAAGAGGAACTAGTGAGTGCCTCCATATTTTTTTCTTGTGATCCATTGTGCAGATATTCCTGGTTCTCCAAAGCTAGTTTTCAAGGGCAGGATGTGGAGTGAGAGTGGGGAATAGCAACCCTTCTTCACCAGAGCCCTTTGCTTGTGCAGTTTTATTTTGGGATTCAATCCTATGTCATTTGGTATAGCACTAAAAGCATTGCAGGCATGGCATTTAACCCCACTGGCACCTCAAAGATAGTAGCACTCAATTTTGCTATGGTCAGATTTCATCTGGAATACTATGTCCAGTCCTTAGCGGGCACCACAATGTAAGAAGGATATGACAAGTTGGTATGTTTCCAGATAGATTGATCAAAATGACAAAAGGTTTGAAAGCCAAGGAGCCACCACTGAGAAGCCCCTCTCTCTTGTTTCCAAGAGAGAGGGGTGGGACCAAGTGTAGGACCTCTCCAGCAGAACTTAGTTCTCAGGCAGACTCATATTGGGAGATGCGGTCGGGTAGATAGGTTGGGTCTGAACCATTAAGGGCTTGAAAGGTTAAAACCAACACCATGAATTGTGCCCAGAAGCAAACTAGTAGGCAGTGGAGCTGCTGCAACAGTTAGGAGGGAACATGGTAGCCATGTTTAAATATTTGAAAGGATGTCATATTGAAGATGGTGTAAGCTTGCTTTCTGCTGATCTGAGACAAGGACACAGAGCTATGGGTACCAGCTATAGGATAAGAGATTCCACTTATACATTAGGAAGAACCCCCTTCTACTAAGATCTATTCAACAGTGGAATATACCACCTCAGAGTGCAATGGAATCTCAATTTTTGGAGATTTTAAATTAAAGTCTAGATGACTATCTGTCTTTTGATTTCTGCGTGGCAGTGGCTTGGGTTGGATGGCCCTTGTTGGAACTCTATGTTTCTATGAGTCTATGAAAATAGCAGCTCGTGGAGGGAGAATTTAGTTGGAATAGTAGTAGCACCTTGTTTGAGCCTGATCTAAGATATTTGCTGCCTGAGGCAAAGGACAAAATGATATTTCTCCCTCTTTGCTGAGAAGGTGATCAAACTGGCACTTGCGGCAATACTGGTGACAGGATTTTACCCTTCTGCTCTTCCTGAGGGCAGTAGCTGACACTAACTGGGAAGACTGTATCAGTGGAGCAGAGAATCTTTGTCAGGTTTTAATGCCAACTTTGAAGGAACACTCAAAGTTGGCATTATTGAACTGAATTTAGAATTAATCTTTTTGGATTAAAGCTTGTTTTAGGTTTAGATTAAAAGCATAGCAGATTTCTCCGTCCACTGAAAGAAGAGTCAACAATCAAGGCAAGCTGGCATCAAAATGATTGTTGGTGCCAGCCTCATCTCCTTAACATATTATCCAGAATTTCACAGATGAAAACCATGATACATGTGACCAACTGACAGTTCATATGGCAAAAGTTATTAATACACAAACTAGAAAAAACTGCATTAATTTGCATTTGCCTGAGCCTGTCAGGAAGGGTGATAGTTCACCATCTTCTCACTCCCTCGCCTTCATTGGGTTAAACTGAGTGCAAACTACTTTTGGATTTGAACTCAGTTTCCATCAACTGAAGTAAGCTGAGGATAAAAGGGAAAAAATGGGAGGAGGAGAGAGAAACTATAACATTTTAAAGGCAGATAAAAAGAAGGATGAAAGAGGATTAATCAGGACTTTCAGAACAGTTGCAGAGTATGCTTCGGTATCTCATTGTTGATGTTGCACAGCTGTAAAGGTTCGCTTCCCTTTGTTGACCAATAATGACTCTAAGGTACTTGGGAAATACCCTTATCTTAGGATATTAAGACACAATCAGTCTGAATGGGAGAGATGTTCCAAAGCTTTGTAGGTATTTCAGTGTAAGCACCATAGATTAAAAAAGGTTGGGATGTTAATAGATGTAGTATTGTTTTAAAATATCATTTTCTTTGCTTCTAGATGTCTCAAACAATCCCAGAATGAAAGAAAATCCCGGAGAGCCAGTGTTCCAAAGCCAGGCAGAAAACCTTGGTGGGTGTAACAATCTCTCTTGTCCAAGAGGTGAAAAAGGTGATGCTGGAAACCCTGGTCCCATAGGCCTTCAGGGACCAAAGGGAGAAAAAGGAGAACAAGGAGAACAAGGTGCACAAGGTGACACTGGACTGAAAGGGGACCTTGGAGAGAAAGGAGAAATAGGTCTGCCCGGGCAAAAGGGGGAGCCAGGTCCAGTAGGACTCCAAGGAGATCCTGGTATAAAAGGAGATCAGGGGATCCAGGGAAAAGTGGGACCTCCTGGCCAGTGGGGGCCAACAGGACTTCCAGGTCGCAAAGGAGAAAAGGGGCAAAAGGGGGATTGTAGACCTGTTGAACCTACAGCCTTTTCGGTGGCTCTTCAGAAAAGGAGACCCTTGCCTTTGCCAGGAACCCCAGTGATATTTGAGAATGTTCTTCTGAATGAAAACGAAGGCTATCAAGAAGAAACAGGTATATTTACTGCCAATGCTGGAGGCTTCTATGTTTTCAACTATCAGCTCAGTGTTTCTGGGGGGACGGTAAAGGTTGGGCTTTTCCACAATGGTCAAAACATTCTCCAGGGATCGAGTGCAAGGCAGTTCCCCCAGAATGTTAGCCAAGTTTCTGGCTCAACGTTGGTCCAGCTTTCTGAAGATGATGAAATCTGGCTTCAAATTATGAATGCCTCTCAGAATGGTTTGATGGTCGATGAAACTACAGATTCTGTGTTTTCCGGGTTCTTGTTATACTCTGACTAATAACATGAAATTGAATCAAATAATATTATTAATGGTGATAAAGAGCCTAAATCCAATTCTAGTTTAACTAAAGTAGACCCATACAATCAATGGAATTTACTAAGTGCTGTTTTTCCATTCAACAATTGATTCAATGAATCTATTTTAATTAGGATTAATATTGGCTTTAGTCCACAGTATCAGACATTTGCAAACCTCTGACAGATTGCATTATTGCAAAGATTTGTTTCTTTGTGTACCAAACCATACTCTTATTTATAGTGCAACTACTGTTTTCAATTTTTAAAAAAAATCATCTATTGCACCTTTTCGCATGTATTGCTATATAGGGCTTAACTGTAGTTGCCAATTACAATGATTTTATTATTAGTTTAGAAAATATGGACTGATCTAACAATCTTAACATGGATAATCTGCAATAAAAATGTATGGATAGATTGGAGAGAGCAAGAATCACCCAGCAGCTATCATATTTAATAGCTGACCTTTGGCTAGTTACCAAGTCTTAGCCTACCTCACCAAAAGGTTGTGAAAGGAAGCCATGCCCTTGCCTTGTGCTCCTTTCTTCAAAGGCAAAAGATGAGCTGAGTTTGCAGGCTTTATGTTTTGCATGTCTGTTGACAAAGCTTTCTTGATTCCTAATTAAAGCAAACTCAAGAGACTGCAACTTGCACTATCCTACCAATTGAGATAATTGATTGCCTCTCTTCAAACGAGTATCATCACTGGGTTACATTTCAGCAGAACTGTGGTGCCATTTTTTTTTTGTTATACTTGTTTCCTTTGTTAATGCATTTATGTTGATGGGGGAAGATTATAGTAAAAATAATAAAGTGGAATCAGGAATTAAAGCCTTTACATCTACAGATTATCTGCTGTTGTCTAGTATGTGTTTTGGTTCTTGGTTATCAGAGTCAAATGTTTTTGTCTTGTCCCCTCCCCCTCCCACAATTTTATCTAGAGGTGTCAAATGTGTGGCCCTTCACTGCCTCCAAATGTGTGGCCCTTCACTGCCAACACCCAGGAGGCCCAGCCAGCTTGTTCAATGGCCAGGGACTCTGGAAGCTGAAGTCCAAAACACCTGGACGGCCACACGTTTGACACCACTGGTCCAATCAGTGCAATTTCTATTACTACCAAAAGTGCCTTTTCCCTTTTGAAGCTATGTGACACATCCAAAATGATCACAAAGGCACCAACATCCCACCGAGTGTTACTGCTGTTATTAGTCCATGCAATGAGACAACTTTATCACACTTTCCAATACTTGATGATTTATAGAAATACACAAAACCCATAGCCAAGAAATCATAAACTTTCTTCTAGATTGGAAACCTTCCCCCACAAATCCTATGATCACTCAGTTACATCAAGAAAACAAATTTTGAAGGTTTCCCATAGACCGTGCAAGTATGAATTGAGTCAGGATTTATCTCCTTATGTACAGACAGCTTTAATTTGGAATCACAGAGGCCAGGTACACTTTGAGGAGAGCAGCTATCAAGCCCAAAATTAAGCTGCAAGATGAAAATGACAGTGTGTCGCATATTCCTATTTTTAATAACTCATGTAAATGAAGCAAAATGAGAAAAAACCCCAACCATTACAAGGAACATTGCAGCTTGGCTACTGTCAAAAATATGTGTTGCCCTTTATAGATATCCATTTCTGGACATAATTATATACTTTCTCCTCTTCTATATTGTCACTGTTTAAGTAATTCAAAAGAACTTCATTAGAAAAAAATATTAACTCGAGCCAAGAAATTAAATCTAGATGTCACGCTTAGAAGCAGTGGGTAACTTTGTTGATGCATAACTAACATTTAAACTTTTGGATTCAAAGTGTGCACTGTAATTAGGATGCCATTAATTGAGCCCCAATAAGCAATTTCCTTACAAATTGCAAGTATAAATTGCCCTTTTTGTAGCTACATTGCATTTTTGTGCCTATTATTATATTTCATTTTGTTTCCAGTCTTTGGATGCAAGGCTATTAACAAAAATGGATTCACCCTTCTCTTAATTCAGTGGATTTATCATTGTGAACAATAAATGAAAGGCAACACAAACTTTATTGGTTTCATACTGTTTATTGCTACTTACAATGGAGTGTAATTAGAAGCATTTAGACAGTACAGACATTAAAAGGAAGTTCTTATCCATACATTACTGGCTGATCATTGTAACTGGAGCTGGGTTTTAAAGTTGGCCATTTGATGAAGATATTGTTAGCTACCAAGGCATGGTAGCAGGAGGTGTTTGGATTCTGGCAGTCCTGTAGTGAATATAGGGACAAAAACTTGGCCATCGCAAAACATTATGGTTAATGTCAAGGCCTTGGGAGGGAAGAAGCAAGCTTTTTTCTCAGACCAATCTATTGGCCTGAGAAGCTCCAAGGTCTTACAGGATGTCCACAAGAGTCCAAAAGTCCAAATCCCTCTCATTTTTCTCTGCCTCTCAGGCATATATTTTCTCAGTTGCAATGAACCAAAAATAACAAGGTTCCAGATCCAGCTTAAAGCTCTATACCAAGCGTAGGGGAAGTGAAGACCATAGGCTGCATTCTTCCCATGGACCCATCTTTTGCAGCCTTGAAGCCCTTCAGGAATACCCTAAAGTCTTTTGACTTCTCAGCTTTTTAAAAAAAATTGTGCATTTGTTGGGTGAAAATCACTACCATCCCAAATTTTCTAAGGCACACAAACTAAGAAAATGTATTATTGTTGTGTATAGAATCATAGAATCATAGAATTGGACGAGACCTCATGGGCCATCCTGTCCAACCCCCTGCCAAGAAGCAGGAAAACTGCATTCAAAACACCCCCGACAGAGGGCCACTCAGCTTCTGTTTAAAAGCCTCCAAAGAAGGAGCCTCCATCACACTCCGGGACAGAGAGATCCACAGATGAACAACTCTCACAGTCAGGAAGTTCTTCCTAATGTTCAGATGGAATTTCCTTTCTTGTAGTGTGAATCCATTGTTTCGCATCCTAGTTTCCAGGGCAGCAGAAAACAAGCTTGCTCCCTCCTCACTATGACTTCCTCCCACATACCTCCTCTCAGCCTTCTCTTCTTCAGGCTAAACATGCCCAGCTCTTTAAGCTGCTCCTCATGTAGTCTGACATGGTGGTTGTTACGAGTGGTCCAGCATTACTGTGTTCTCAAACAATATGCTGTGTCCAGGTTGGTTCATCAGGTACTCTGCTATGGCTGACTTCTCTGGCTGTATTAGTCTGCAGTGCCGATCATGTTTCTTGATTCGTGTTTGTGCCTCCATGTTATTTCTGGCTAATGACAACCCTCTCACAGGGCTTTCTTGATCTTCTTCTGAGGCTGAGTGTGACTTCCCCAAGGTCACCCAGTGGGTTTCCATGGCTGAGTCAGGGCTTGAACCCTGGTCTCTAGAGTCAAAGTTCGACATGCTGGTTCTTATTAGGAAAAAGCACCTCCATAGCTGAAATCATCTCCAGAATCCCTTTGTTTCTTGTAATCATTTTGAAGGAGAAACAATGTGACAGCATTCCTGATTGCCATTTTGAATGAGAAATGGAAACAAAACCAAGTATCCGGAAGCGCTCAGGTCCATGTCAGAACTGGGAATAGTTTTGAAAAATTGGACCTATACTGCCTCTGTATTTGCTCACCTCTTCTTTATAGAATAGCCAACCTATATAGCATTTCAGAGGAGATGGGTTAATTTAAGTGAAATAAAAAAGTAAAAATATGGAAAAGATGCATCAGACTGACAAAAGAAAACAACAACAACAATAACAATAACAATAATACACTTTATTTATATTCCATTTTATCTCCCCGGAGGGACTCAGAATGGAACATATATAAGGCAAACATTCAATGCCTTTTTACACAAACAGTGACATATAATATACAGATAAGGTAAAGGCCTTCCCCCTTTTCCGTCTCCGGCATATGGAGGTGATGCTCAACTTCCAGCCATGGGGAGGTGCTCTTGTTCCATTTTCTACTCCAAAGAAGCCTGCTGTCTATAGACATCTCCAATCTTTTTGCCAGCATGTCTGTATGGAGCACACTTTTACTTTCCCACCGAGGTGATACCTATTGATATATTCACATTGCATGCTTTTGAACTGCTAGGTTGGCAGAAGCTAGGACTGACAGTCAGCAGCTCACCCTGACATGCGGCTTCAAACAGTTGACTTCAAACAGGTCAGCAGCCTTCCCTGCAGTTAGCGGCTTTAACCACTGTGCTAACGTGACCACCCACTATTCCTTAAAAATAAGGAATAGTGTATTCCTTATCTTTACATACTATTCATAAGGCAGATTCAGAATAGCAAAAAAAAAAAAAAAAAAAAAAAAAAAAAAGGAGCAAAACAGCACCAGGCTGAGCCCATAAGTGTCAGGTAGAGAGACAAAAAGGCTCCACTCCAAATGACTGAGGGATTTCCAACATGAGGGCATTGGCCCCAATAATAATTCTGCGCCCCTGAAATTTCCCTCCAGCCTTCAAATGTCTTGCAGGGCAGAAAATGAAACTCTGAACATTGTTTATACTTCGAACTCTTGTCTTAGTTAGGTGTGAATTCCCATGGTAATTTTGTTGGCCTCATTTCTTTAAATGCCTAAACTGTATTTCTAAAAATACAGATGTCTTTCTAGATATAACTGAGGAAGCAGATTTAATCTGTGCTACCAACTTTGTTCTCTCACAGATAGTCTCTAATGTGCTGCAAGATCCCTTTGCACACTGTTATTCCAGACTAATGCAGACATGTCGTTGTATTTCTGGATGTTCGCTATAAATTTTAAATTACTATAATGCTCGTTTCAGCAATTCTTATGTAGCTAGCTACACCTCTTAGATACCCCATTTTATATACAGACTCTCAGCAACCAAAGATAGACTTTATTTATCCCATCACCACCTGAGTAGGTATGGTGATCACACACTGTATCTGTAAGGTAAAGGTAAAGGTTTTCCCATGACATTAAGTCCAGTCATGTCTGACTCTGAGGGTTGGTGCTCATTTCCATTTCTAAGCTGAAGAGCTGGCACTATCCATAGACATCTCCAAGGTCATGTAGCCAGCATGACTGCATGGAGTGCCATTACCTCCCCACTGGAGTGGTACCTATTGATCTACTCACATTTGAATGTTTTTGAACTGCTAGGTTGGCAGACGTTGGGGCTAAGAGTGGGAGCTCATGCTGCTCCCCAGATTTGAACCTGCAATCTTTTGGTCAGCAGGTTTGGCAGCTCAGCGCTTTAACCCACTGCACTACTGTAGCTGTAGAAAGAAGCAAATGCATCTGAGGCAGAGATGTGCTTGTTTTACTGTGAAAACAGCGAAACATGGTCGAACTAACAAGACTTTTGCTCTAGTGTTAAGAATCAGCCATCATGTCACAAGTGTCCCTAGTCCTATGTTTAACATTCATGGAGAATAGCAGGGCCTCCTAGAAAGATCTTAGCATCACAGAGAAAACTGGATTTTTTTGCAGTCAATAGTAGACTATACTTCAGTTGTCCAAATTTCTTAAGGTCATTCCATTTTTTCAGCTGCTTTTAAAAAGTCCTGGTTTTCTCTCGCCTTCTGCCTTTGTCCTCAGCTTACTTCAATTGCTGCTGATTGGCTTCCAAGCTCAAAAGTAGCTTTAATGGTGTTAACTCAGGAGATAAGGGGAGAAGACAGGAAAAGTTGAATCTTGCCCTTCTCAAACAGTTGTAGTTGGTGTGTCTTCTTGACCACATGTCCTGCTTTTCATCTGTAACATGTTGGATACTATGTGTGTGTGGGATGTGTGTATGGGTTTTGTGGTGGCTAGGCTATTCTCTCTCTTTTCTTATCAGCTTTCTTGTATTGATGCTGGTATTGCTACTGTTTACCAACATCAACATTGTACTGTATGTGTTTTGTTTAAAGGGATGGATCTAAACAAAGGGATTTATTATGTTGCTGTGCCACTGAATTTTGGCATCAATATAACTACCAGCAGCATGGGATGATACACTATGTGTTCAAGGGCACAACTCCCCAAGACTGTTGTCCTAAGACTTGATTGTGGAAGAAGATGTGATTTAGAAGACTATATCCTCACACATCTGCAGTATCTCAGATAGCGTGTGATGTTATGGTGATTCAGAGTGGGGACTTCATCTCCATGTTCATCTGAAGAACTGCCACTAATTCATAAGCTCATGCTAAAACATATTACAGCAGCGATATTCTAAATCTCTGTAGATTGGACTATTGCTATCATAGTATCCACATCCCAACATATCTTTGAAGTGACAACCAGTTTTGTGTCTGCTTCAGCTGATGAAAAAAAAAATCAATAAAAGCATATTTCTGGTGCTGTTCATATGTTCAACCTTTCCAAGTATAACTGAAGAAAAAATAATGAAAATCCTTTAACTTGAATATAGAGTTCTGACAAGGGGACTAAAAGTGGATGACCTTTAAAATTGCTTACACAATGAAAACATAAATGCATATGAACAAGGCAGCAAAAGGTCAGGACAAAGGCAAAGTTGACATCAATGCAGTTGGAATGATATCTAGAATTCTGCATTATAGAATATAGAAAAGTACCCGAAGGAACTCATTGTTTTTGGCAAATTTATGTTTTCCTGTGCTAATCTGATATTGTCTTAATCTTTTCTCAGTCCGAACTCTCATTTTTCTAGCCATATAGTATTCTTATTTAAGCCAAATGCTTACTCAAATTTTAATTGTGCAGATTATGATAGATGTTTTATTGTTAACCATGCTTTTAAATGCACTTGTTTAATGATTAGCTGTTCTGTGGTTTTTTTTTTTAATATTTAATTTCATTTGATTAGTACAATGCTGTTAGTATTCCATATTACCGTATGTTTATTGCTGTAATGTTTTGGTATACTCAGATCTGCACGCAGTATTTGTCGATACATCACACAGTCCTGGACACTTGAGAAATGCCTGACAAAAGCCAGCATAGTGATCTTGTTTGTGGTATACTGCTCTTGTTGTGTATCAAACAACAACAACAACAACATGCTGTCAAAGGCTTTCATAGCTGGAATCATTAAGTTGCTGTGAGTTTTCCGGGCTGTATGGCCATGTTCCACCAGCATTCTCTTCTGACGTTTCGCCTGCATCCTTGTCTGGCATCTTCAGAGGTTGTAAGCCACATTGAGTCTCTTTTTTTGGGAGAGAAAGTGGGATAATAATAATAATAATAATAATAATAATAATAATAATATTTTAGAGGCAAGTGGTAAGTTCCCAAAGAATGGTTATCACTGAACCACTCAGCAGCAGACTGCTGACCTGCAGATGGCATTGGATTTACATTTACTCCAATTTCATCATTGTTCCTTTGGTTTTCTGGAGAAGTCACCAATCCAATGTCTTCCCTGGTTGCTGCATCCTCTCATTGGCTATGATTAAAGCAACAAAAGAAATAAAATAAATTACTACTACCAATTGGACTGGCTTCTTCTGTGTGCTGTGAAGAGTGAGAACTCTTGATAAGAGGAATACTCATAAGGTAGGAAATTATAATAATAAACATTTCATCCCTTTGAATAAAACTTTCTTGCAGGAAACATTTGGGCTTCTGTGGTTGTTGTCAGTAGAATTTGATCTTTGAGAGCAATTATATATAAAGTGCATAGCTGCAAAGAGACTGTTTAGTTTTCCTTGGGAGAAACCTCAAAAGTGTTTCTTAAAACATAGGAGAAAGAAATACAGGTTGTTTCTTTAACTTTTCATTGTAAAAAATTCTGGAAATGAAAACTACCTCTATCTTTTATCAGTGAACAAATGCCAACGATAATAGGCATATTAAAGCTTAGCTTCAGGGAAAATATTCATGCCAAACAGATTCATAGTGTAGAATTAAATATAATTGGATGTTTTGTTAAAATGTAGTTATATGAAATGATCTTTTATGAAACCGAGGGCCTTAACATTTTATTTAGAATATGTTTGGATTCTCTGTCTATTCAAGGAATGCTTAAAGTGAGATAGTATTATTTTTGTTGCACTTTACATACGCATTCCTTATCTGGAATTCCAAAATATTCCAAAATCTAAAATTGTTCACAGGGTGCAATGCACACAAGCTTTGTTTCATACACACAATTACTTGAAATGGGATGCATAAAATTACCTTCAGGCTGTATGTATAAGATGTATATGAATGATAAATGAATGTTGTGTTTAGATATGGGTTCCATTTCCAAGACATGTCACCATGTATATATAAGTATTCCAAAAATCCAAATAAAATAAAATAAAATTCCAAAATACGGAACTCCTCTGTTCTCAGGCATTTTGAATATGGGATGCTAAAATGGCACTAAGAAAAAATCAGGCAGAAAAGAACAGAGGAAAGAAAAACTGTCTGCAGTCCAAGCATCAACAGAGAAGAAATGTAGAAAGCTGCTGTAGAAAGTCAGAATCAGACTGCAGACAAAATTAGATTTTGGATTACAATAACCACAATAGTTCAGCCATCATGACCACATTCTGGAAGCTGTTGCACAAAAATTAACTTCTCCAAATACAGGAAAAGAATTGGTGAGGAAGCCCGCTATATACATAAATGTCGGGGCCTCCTGCCTATTTTCTTAACTTTTCCCATCTATGTTGCTGCAGACTTGATAGTCCATACAGCACAGAACTGAGGAATTTCAGACTAGATGCTCTTTATTGAGTTTTGGGATTGGTGATGCTTAGCTTTTGTTATCCTTCTTTTCTTGTCTGCAGTTTAAAAATATACTCCCCCCTTTCCATACCTTGTAAAATAGTGGCAGGTAGTGGTTTTCATGATAAATCTGCTCCAGTTTTAAATTTGAAATTTAATAGAGCACTCCAAAAGGCTGAGCCTATTTGGAAAACTGTGCCAGCAGCTGGCTTCTTCTAAAATCATTTGTTTTGCCTTAGGGTGGATCTAGACAGACCCTTTATTGCGGAAACTTCCACAATAAAAAGGAGGTTGTCCAGACAAACTGGCATTAATCTGCCACAAACCAGGAAAACCCTGGTTTGTAGTGAATTAATTTGATAGTGGGTTTATTCTGTGCCTTCTTGGAAGGTGTGGGACAAGCCCACTACTTCTGGTGTCTGGACTGCAGTCCAGACAGTACTCCCACAGTTTTCAGGTGTAAATTAGCCCAGAAAACAGTGGGAATACCAACCCCCTTCCCAGAAGCCCCCAAAACACAGTAAAAAAAAGAAAAGAACCCACCCAGGCTCCATGGGATGGCTGCCGGAGTTCTCCTGGCGCATACAAGTGATGCGCCAGGAGAAAGGGGGGGGGGGAAAGAAAATCGCTCATGCTCCCCTTCTCCTGGCACATCATTTGTACACTCCAGGAGAACTCCGGCAGCCATCCCATGGAGCCCAAGTGAGTTCTTTTCTTTTTACTATGTTTAGGTGGGCTTCTGGGGAGTGGGTTACAGTGTCCCAGTGTTCTATTGGGAAGACCCAGTAGAACATCTGGACACCTACCCCAGAAAGCATGCACTTTCTGGGTAGTATGTAGATGGGCCCCCTGGAAGAGCTGTATTTTTAAACCCAGATTTTCCTGGGATAAAGGCCTATCTGGAACTGCCCTCACTCACACGGAAGCCATTAAACTGCCGAAAACAAGAGAGCTGATCCCCATTATCTATCTTCCACAAGGTAGTGATACAAAGTTATATTAGTGCCATGTCTTGCTGCATGAAGAAAGAGAGATTGCTTTGAAAGCATGTAAGAAAGGAAAGAAAAGCTAATTCTTGTATGATAGGGAAGGACTATGTCATTTCTGATTTATTGTTTAGGTTTATTGCAAGAAAACATTAAGATGTTTTGGCCTGGTCCCCAATAAAATGCAGGGGAATTCTCTATTCCCTGCAAGAAATCTTACATTCTAGAGCTGTTTTCCAAAGCTGGACTCTTCTAAACTTTGAGCTGTAGCAATGAGCTTCAAACAAATTTGGATCACTATATTTATAAGAGAAACTTCATGGACAAAAATTAGAGAGAAATTCCAGGGACTGTGGCCACATTAATCCCTCTACTTTTATCACCATTAAGATTTAGGTTGTCAGGGCAATGTGATGAACTGGAGGATAGCAGGTGAGGTGTCCAGCAAAAGAAGTTTTTATGTCTTTGGAGAAAGGAGTCATAATCTTGCATTCTCTATAAACACTGTTGGATCAGACTTGCCTGTGGATCAGGGCACTTGAAAGAGCTACTCTTGTTAATTGTGGACACTGATGCCCTTGCCTCATCTTTCTCTGAGCTCCACACAAACTATATCAAACCACTGTGCAGCTAGATACTGCTTGCAGGTTGTAGCTCCCCACTGCAGAAATGTAGAATATAGTAGGATACCGTATCCATGAGCAATACATCCCAAGACCTTCAAGAAACCTAAAATTATGGAAAATTGCAAATCCTATATTTTGACTATACTTGAGCGAGAAATATATCATAGAATTGCACTGGATGATCTTGAGAGGCCCACAAACACTTTTGAGTGGAATATTTTTTGGGTAAATGAAATTGTGGATATTAAATCCATGAATATAGGAATCCTGCAGCATTTCTGTGTCTATGCTCATTTCATTGAATCTGAAATATTGGTGTGGAAACAGTAAGTGTAATTAGGAGAAACTGTACAAAGAGATACCCTCTATGTTGCAGCATTATTTCCATTAAAAATAATAGATTCTCCAGCATTAAATGAGATCCCAGGACATGGCAAAGCATGCTGTGTTGGTATTTGTCCTTGCCATGTTGTTTAGAGGTGTCTCCTTACTTGGACCACCACCCACCCTGAACTGAGGTGAGGAAAACTGTGAAAACTGACTCTAGGACAATGATTTCCAAATTCTCAGCTGCCTTGGCCAATGATCATAGATTCTGGGAGTTGAAGTCCAAAACACTTGGAAACCAGAGTTGGGAAACATTGCTGTAGGGAACTGATCAACCACCTGTGGTTGGTTAATTGCAGTGGTTCCCAACCTTTTTTTGACCAGGGAACATTTGACCAGGGACCACTATCCAACATTAGTACCAAAGGGGTTATGAACTAGTTTTTGATCAACTTTAGATTTGGCTTGGTTATTTGGGGTGCTGATTCAGAAAATTGCATAGACCACGTCCGTTCTAGTTTCTGCTACAGAACACATGCCATCCAGTAGTTACCATCTGCTCACGCACAGAAAACCATATTTAATAATCTAGAGCTGATGTGGTCTATCCAATGCAATTTTCTGAATCAACACCTCAAATAACCCCAGGAATAGGCCTAAAAATGAAGACACCAGGATTTTTTTTGTTTGGTTGTGTTATTATCTGCAGACCTGATTTTAGGTCCTGTGGCCCAACAGTGGGCTACATCCCATAGGTTGGCAACCACTGGCTTATTGTGACATTTGAAGCAAGTACTCTGGTTACTTCTCCTCCAGTGATCCAAAATCATAAGCTAAGAACACTGGCTTATAAATCTGGCTTTTCAAGGAATGGAAAAGCCAGAGTGTTGGGCATCAGATTAACAAATCACATATAATGAAAAGTCCATGATAACTACAGAAAGTAGTTACTAAAGTAACTACAGAAAGTAGTTACTAACACATACAGGTTCTATAGCTTATCATGACCTGCAGACTGGATCATAATTAACTCTTCAGCTATTATGTAGAAATTGTCTACAGACCTAGTTGACTAGACCAGTCTAGGTATAATGAATCAGGAGTTAGCTCTATCGCAAAGCTGAGTGAGGTGGATACATTAAGTAGCAGATTGGGAATTGGGGAGACATTCAAGGCAGTAAATTTCCAGCAACATTAGGTTCTGGCCTTTCATATCCTTTCTAAAAATCCTTCCTATAATATCTAAATTTGAAGCAGTAGGGAAAAAATCAGTTCAGAATCTTATTGAAGAACCATTTAAGTTTTTGTGCCTAAGAAGAGAAGGCGTTTCTTGGCACTTCTTGGATTATCTCTGACTTTGCAGATATTTTATATCTTTTGCCACTGTGTTTCTCTGAGGCTTCCATGAATAAAGCAACTATTCTGGTGCTTCTAGGCTTTCTTTTCTTTGTTAACAGTGACATTGTCACCTTGACCAATCTTCTGTTCCATATGCCAGCATGTTGCCTTTGATAGTCACAAGTCTTTCCTGAGTGTTTAAGTTCACGTTCCGCTTCGGTAAACCTCACAGGCCATTACCTTGCTAATTGTTCGAGTTACGAATCTCTAACAAAGCAATGGATTGTCCTTAGTTATTTGGAGTAAGGCATACCAGGGCTCTTCTGTAAAGGGAAGTGACCACCTCACCTTTCACTTCTTGCGTCAACCTGATGCCAGCACCCTAAAAACAACCTCTCTGTTGTTTGGCTTTTGGCTGACTCTGCGGCTGGGGCTTTTGAGAGGGGTGTCTTATTGTCAGTCTATTGGCATCAAGATCTCTGACAGTACAAAAAACAAAGTGCTCTGTGGAATCAACAGGCTGAACTTCTGTTTACACATAGTAATAATAAATATCATTTGGGAAATGATCATGAGAATCTTCTGGAAAACAAATCTCATCGTACAACAACTAGTTTCCTGTTTATGTCCACTAGATAGTGCCACAGACCTTCTTTTTGCACTTAAACTTCCAGAACCACCTGATACATGGTTCTAGGAGCTGTACTAAAATAATCATTTTTTTCCATGGTATCTTCAGTCTCTCCAAGCTGAGCCAATGCCATGTACTGCATAACTTTACATTTAGTTCACAAAAGCAACCTATGAAGAAGGCCAACTGTGAATGGGAAGTCTGGTGGGCTGACTTATCCTGAGTTTCTGTCCACTATCCTCTACTTTAGTCACACAAGTCACATCTTCTTTAATACACTGCAATCATGCCCATACACAAGAATGTGAACATACACACACATTTCAGTTTCCTGATATTTCCGCAAGCATAATAACCCAGATAGTGTCTCTCAACATTTTTAAATGTTTTGCTCTTTTACAACCCCATCAAGTTTTCAGCATGACTTTTAGTCTCAGTCTTTTACAACATCAATCTGCTCTGGATTATGATCATCATCCTAAAGGAGCTGCCCAAGGTACCGAAGTCCGTCATGCAAATAACATCATCACCTTGGATAGTTTCTTTAAAATTCAAACTATAACCCATTAAGTTGGAAGCTCACATCTATCACTATCATCCTGAAATTACTGTGAAAACAGGAAACCATGAATAATAGAGAATCCCACTGAAATGAATGACATCTGCTAGAAGTTCCCCTGGAAGGCCTAGAGAATTCTTAGAAAATACATATGTTGTCAGATGTGGGCAGGAAAATATGGGGTACATACTTTGTAAGCATTGTACTGTATGAAGAAGTTCAACCCAATCATGTTAACTTGGAAGTTCCCATGTAATGTGTGAATCTCCATCTGAGCAAGTTGTCAATATGTCATGTGGTGGGAGACTGGGCACAGCATTGTGGAACTACATTCTTTGAAAGAAGTCTGTAAAACATTTTGTTAGTGTTTTTATTTAAACATTTCATTGCCTTTTCTAAATGAATGACCTCGGTATGGGACAAATGTATTTGGAATTTTAGGAAAATAAAGAATAAGCTATGTCCAGAGGATGATTTTCCCTTCCTAACACATTGGGAAACAAATGCCTAATTTTGCTTCCATTTATTTCTTCCTATTAAAAACCTTTCAATGTGTGTAATTGCGCTTGACTTTTTAGTCATTATGGAATTATCTCTGATGGGGATTCATCTCTGCAGTCCTCTGAATGAACTACTGTGAATATACTTCAGCTACTCAGAATGTTCTTGCCCACTCAACCTTGCAAACCAGATGGTTTTTTTCAAGTTTTATTAAAGTTGTTATTAGTAATGTTGCAGAGGGCAACGTTTCATCAAGATGGATATTCGTTATGATTTTTCTGTCTGCTTGTTAAATGAGTTCTGGAATTTTAAACAAGCAAAGTTAACAAAGACCTGAAATATCCAGGAATAAGGAACTGGCTAAAATTATTCATTACACCTCCTTTAATGTGGGCTGGAGTCTATGAAAACTGATGTCAGAAAACTTGTCAGTCTTTAGATACCACTAGACATTTTCTCAATGGATATTAAATTGGAAGGCCTACACCATTACAACAACAGAAGCAAATAATAATAATAATAATAATAATAATAATAATAATAATAATAATGATAATAATAATAATATAATAATATACAGCCACATTGAGGGAAAAAAACAACACGAAAAACTCAGCTGCTATCAAGACCTCAAAATTGAACTGCAAAGGCTCCTGCAGGTGGCCTCAGTGGTCATTGGCACACTGGGTGCCATGCCAAAAGATCTCAGCTGGCATTTGGAAACAATAAACATTGACAAAATCATGATCTGTCAACTGCAAAAGGCCACCTTACTTGGATCTGTGTGCATCATTCGAAGATACATCACACAGCCCTAGACGCTTGGGAAGTGTTCAACTTGTGATTTTTTAAATACGAAATCCACCATATAGATCTCGTTTGCTGTGACATACTGTGCTTTTGTGTCAGTAAAATAATAAACTTTATTTATATACCATCCTTCTCCACTAGGGGACTCAGTGGATTACAGTATATACAGCAGACATAGGCAAACATTCAATGCCTTACAACCACATACAATGAGACATACAAACACAGACAAGGCAAAGGCTTCTCCTTTCATTTCTGGCTTCTGGAGGAGGTGCTCATCTCTGGCTCTGGAGAAGGTGCTTTTCTCCATTTCCAAGCTGAGGAGCCTGTGTTGTTACCTCTGGTCATGGGGCTGGCAAGACAGCTCGGAGTGTCTTTTTGCCTTTTCCTGCCAAGGCGATACCTATTTATCTATTCACATTTGCATGTTTCAGATTGCTAGGTTGACAAGAGCTAGGGTTAACAGTGGGAGCTCACCCTGTTCCGTGCATTCGAACTGCCAACCTTCAGGTCAGCCGGTCAGCATTTAACCCATTGTGCCATCGCAACCCTACTTTTTGTAAAGTTTGTAGATTGCACAATACATTTCTAAATCCAAATAAATGTGCGACTCTTTCACCAAGGTTCATAAACCAAGGTTCATTGTAATGCTGCTGTTGAAAATACCTCATCTACTTGTCTCTACAGCTATACTGTTCAAAAATAAAGTAACCTCACCAGATCCTTTTGGAAAAAATGTAAATTAAAAGATAGAATAATGGCATATAGGAGAGAGAGCAAGAATAACCATTGATTCTTCCACATCTATGTGTGTTCAGCATAATGTTTGCATGGAGAGCATACATGCCAAGAAATCCGAAGTGGTGGTTGTTCTGTTGCAGAAAATCCAACAAAGAAATAGTCTAGTGTAGCCTTGAAAGTATTTGGATGGGAGGAAGCCTGTTTCTTGTGATGCACACTTGTATAGTGACCCTTTTAGTGTAATTGGTAAAATTATAGTGAAATATACATGCCTAATTTCCAGTTGCAGCCATTTAAAGGCGATGGGATTCACTGGTGGAAGATAAATGTTGCTGGTTCTCCTTCCCCTGTTACCACCTGAGTCTTCCAACATTTCTTGTAGTACTACTATTTATATGGTCCTTGAGTAACAGACTGTTAGTCACAGAAATTGCAAAGATCAAAATATGTAGAGTAGGCCATCCACCTATATGGGAGTTAGGGATGCAGGACTGTCACAAAAGTGGAAAGAATGAAACCCTTCTGTATTTTTTTTACCTGAGAGAAAACCTCTCTAGAAATTTTTAGGTCTTCAGGTTGTTCAAGGTAGCATTATGGTCAGTTTCTGGTGGAAGCCGACTTTAGAGTTGCCCTAGAGCTCCCAGAGATTCCTAGAGAGGACATGTGCAACAAACACATTTGCAAAAGTTAAATGTGGAGGAATGAGTGTACATGTATGAATTTTTTTGTACCATTTCCTATTGCATGTTGTATTTTAATTAATCACTAATTTGTGCTACCATTTGTAGACTAGCTCATGTGTGCACAAAAAGGGACCATATCTTAGAAATGGCCATGGGTCTAACTGCCTCAATGTAGCAATTGATTGGCTCCTTATCAGTTCCCTTGTCAATTGCAGTAAAAAAATGTAACTTTGTTAGCCTGTACTTATTTCTGAACTGCTACATTGCAAAATGATAACAGAAGCACACAACTTCAAGATATAGAGATGCAGAATGAGAGTTTGGGGAGGGATATTATTTTGCTTTAGATTATAAATCCAGTCTATAGACTAGAGCAGCGGTTCTCAAACTGCTCCAAGGAGCCCTGGAGGATCTCCACCTCCTCTGGGGTTTCTGCTATTATTATTATTATTATTATTATTATTGACACAAAAGCACAGTATGTCACAGCAAAGGAGATCTATATGCTGGATTTCATATCACAAAATCACAAGTCGATCACAAGTCCTGTTGTTTTTCCTCAATGCGGCTGTCACCTGGTATGGCGGCATCAATAATCCAGACTTTTTTCTTTTCCACAATTGTGATGTCTGGTGTATTGTGTTCCAAAACTTTGTCAGTCTGGATTCGAAAGTCCCACAGTATTTTTGCATTATTTTGTACTATTACTACTACTACTACTACTACTACTACTAGAATCATAGAATCATAGAATCAAAGAGTTGGAAGAAACCTCATGGGCCATCCAGTCCAACCCCATTCTGCCAAGAAGCAGGAATATTGCATTCAAATCACCCCTGACAGATAGCCTTGTCTCCAAGGAAGCAGAAAACAAGCTTGCTCCCTCCTCCCTGTGGCTTCCTCTCACATATTTATACATGGCTATCATATCTCCTCTCAGCCTTTTCTTCTTCGGGCTAAACATGCCCAGCTCCTTAAGCCGCTCCTCATAGGGCTTGTTCTCCAGACCCTTGATCATTTTAGTCGCCCCCCTCTAATACTACTACTGCTACTAATACTACTCCTGCTACAAAGGCTGGATTGTCATCTGTTGGGGGTGTTTGATTGTATTTTTCCTGCATGGCAGAAGAGGGTTGGACTTGATGGCCTCGGGGGGGGGGGGGGGTCTTCCACTGAAATACTGTTAAGTTTATGTTGGTTAAAATTGTTCTTCATTTTAAATATTGTAATTTTTTTTGCATTGTGTGAATTAGTCCCCACAAACACTTTCCATCCTTTTGCCACTGGCCCAGCCCATGCTACACACACGCGCACACACATACACACTATATAAGATATGATATGATATGATATAATAATATATAAACATTTATTGGGGCTCCACAAGAAACTTTTGCTTCAAAAAGGGCTCCATGGCTGAAAAGGTTTGAGAACTCCTGGCCTAAAGCAATGCCTGAGATACAACAGCTGCGAGAGGAAGTGTCACTGCCCGGTAGCTAGGATTACTTCCTTTGTGGGGTGGAAAATTCCATTTCTGATTCTGTGATGCAGCCTACCAATGCTCTGAATAGCACAA
The DNA here is from genome assembly GCF_037176765.1 of Anolis sagrei. Lineage (NCBI taxonomy): Eukaryota > Metazoa > Chordata > Lepidosauria > Squamata > Anolidae > Anolis > Anolis sagrei. The sequence goes on from NC_090023.1 coordinate 247,295,055, forward strand.
GACATTTGCTCTGAAATAAAAAAAAGTCATAGTGAGGAAAAGCTTTCTGGCCACCTCATATTACAGGCATACCTCAGTTAACAAAGCCTCTAATGAAGAAGCTCATTTTTTTTTTGCAAAGTTCCTTCACATCTACTGAGTCTTCCTTTCCTCTTTGTTCTACATCTAGCTGGATGTTGTTTATCTTCATTGGCATTGGGTGGCACTGGAATAGTGAAGGAGGAGGGCTAGAGAAAAAACACATTTTCTGTTGGATTACAGCAACATGCAACAGCCGAAGTTAAAAAAAAGTCTTCTGATTTGGTGGTGAATATTTCTCTTGTAAAACTCTGCTTGCTTTTATTTGATGAGGTAGAGGTAAAATAACCACATTAACAACAACCTTAGATAGCCAGCCAAACCTGGACTGAACAGATACAACAGAGTAGCCTGGGGACTAGGCTCATCAGATAAAAATATGGATTTTTTATGTGAATTATTATTATTATGTTGATAAAAATAAAACCCCAAACTGCACCATTTGTATAGTTTCCAGTGCTGTATCTTTCGTAGTTTGTAGTCATGCAATTAATTGGCTTGTAGAAGAGTTTTCTTATCTTGTGTAGGAAAAAGCAAGACTTGGGTAACTTAGCAGAGTGTGAAAATATATTTTAACTGTCCCCAGCTGGCTTCTTTGGTATGGGCCACCTTTATGTGAGATAAGGGAAGTCTATACATAGGGAAGCATGCAGTATAAAGAAAAGTTTAATGAGCTGCAAAGGGCTTAAGGTGTGTTAACTGAGTGGTGTGAGCCCCTGCTGACTCTGGAACAAGTCAATGTAACCATGTGTTGCCTTCCAATTTCATCAAAAGAAGGGAACGTTTTTGTGAAAAGATGTTCTAATGAGGGGAAAACATCTTCTAACCCCCACTGGTTAGAAGCTTTGAAAAAATGCCGATAACCCTCATCATTATTTCCCCATTTCCCTGACACAATGCCAAAACATTTGTCTTGTGGGAAGACATGAACAGAGATTAGATGATAAAGGGGAATAGCTCCCTTTGGAGTGGAACAAGCATTGTCTCTAGGATTCCAGCTAATGGGGACGTCTTACTGCTACTTGCTCTATTCTGATTTCCTGCACTGTGAACCAAGATGGTAATTTGTATGTCTTAACAATGAACCCCAGGAAGTAATCTGTGGAAATCTAGAATTAGGATCTCACACTCTTCACCATTTCATGAGTCAAGGCTGGGGCATATGTGGCCAAGCAACATCAGGGTGTGGAAAAATTACAAGATATTATCAAAGGCTTTCATGGCCAGAATCACTGGGCTGTTGTGTGTTTTCCAGACTGTATGGCCATGTTCCATACAGTCCAGAGGAGGCCTTTGAGGATGGCAGGCATACAGTGAGACCTTTGAGGATGGCAAGCATCCTCAAAGGCCTCACCACCTTTGAGGATGCCTGCCATAGATGCAGGTGAAACGTCAGGAGAGAATGCTTCTGGAACATGGTCATACAGCCCAGAAAACACACAACAACCCTTTACTGAATCTGAATAACTGATTGCAAACTACTTTTTCCCTTTGAACTCAGTTGGCAGCAACTGAAGGAAGTTAAAGACAAAAGGGGAAAGTGGGATATTTTAAAAGCAGATACAAAAGTAGAATGACAAAGATTAAGAATTAATCAGGACTGTCCATGGGAAATTGGGGCCATGGGAGGGTATGGTATTTCCAGATGTACTAGAAATACCATACCCTCCTTAGTACTAGTCAGTTTCTCGACTCCCCAAGGGATGAATACATTTTTCTTCATCTCTCCCTATCTCTGCTTGTGTACTTTCAAGCTGTTTCTAAGTTATGGCAACTCTAAGGAGAAACTTTCATGGGGATTTTTTTGCCAAGATCTATTCAGATCTATTCTATGCCTGAAGTTAGAAGAGTGTGACTTGCCCAAGGTCTCCCGGCAGGTTCCCATGGTTGCATGGGGATTGGAACTCTTTTCTGCAGAGCCGTAGCCCACTGCTCAAACCACTACATCCTGTGGCTATTTCTTATCTCTGCTCTGTGTAAAATTTGAGGACTTTAGATAGAGGAAGAGAGGATTGTTTGTGTAAAAATATATTAATTCTGCTCACAATAATTTGAACAGAGTTATTTACCTCTGTTTGAATTCTCTCAATGTCTCTTGGGTGTTCTACAGTTATAGTATGAATGCACCTAACAGAATTTAATATTTATAAAATCTTTGAGAAAGCGACCCTCAAAGGTGGTGTAAAATAATCTAAAACTACACTGAGGATCGAGAGAGCTACCCAATAACAAATTAGAGATTGATCTACCTTGCCTAGTATTCCAGCTGGTGATGTTCTTCAGGGTTTCATCCAAGGTTCTTTCTAAGTCATCTCTGGAGATCTCTGGAATTCCATTGTGGTCTTCCATCTGAGCACTAATCTGCTTTAGTCCTGTTTAACAGCCCAAATCAGACGAGACCAGAAGGCCTTTCATACTCAACAATTGTATCAGCATGATTCTTCATTTATTAATATGGTAACATCCTACAGCATTACAGTATATTTTTGCCTGAGAGCTTTAATGCCTCACCAAATTGCAAACCCAGGATTCAATAGAATTCAGCCATGACAGTTGAAGTGGAATCATACTACTGTACTATAATTCTGGAATATACTGGTCCTAGATGTATTCAGAGTGCTACAGTATTTTGTAGTAAATCTGCACAACTTGCAACCCACCAAGATGAAGCAGCTTGCCAGCTATTTATTGACCTTAGCCAGTACAATGTTTGTTCAGCCTGAACAGTGCTGGGATTCAAACTAATTCACAGATGAGTGTCCTGACTATTTGTTGTTAAATATCAGTTGCTCAAGCAATTGCTTGGTTATGCAAACAACTGTGCCAAATCACATGCCGCAGAAAGGCAAAGGCAAACCCCTCTGAACAAATCTTGCCAAGAAAACCTCATGATAGGTTTGTCTTAGCTCAGAAATGACTTGCAAAACAACAAATCCTTCAGCTTCTCTCTTTTGTCCTTGCAAAGATATAAATACATCACTGTATAACCTCCCTGATGCTGCCATTCTTGTGTAATAATGCTAGGGTAATAATCATAATCATAATAATCTTTCTACCATTATACTTAATCACTATCTATTTGATGTCTATCACTGCAAAAGAACTCCGCAACCAAGCTGTACATGGTTCAGTGTCAAGGTAACAAAGGCTCAGGGGGCATTTGGTTAAGGGGCATCACAACAGAGACCCTCTACTGAGTAGGGTCTCATAAAGATCTGGAAAAGTTTGTGTGAAGAGGACCGTTTTAATGCCACCGAATGCCACCAATTGTGAAAGAGTGTGGTTAAAGCTTAATGCCACCTAATCTGTGAGGGAAGCCGGGCAACGATCAATATCAGCTTAAGAGCTATTTTATAAAGGGACTATTAATTACAGAAGGCTTTATTCATTTGATAGCGTAGCATTTACTGTCCCTGGCTTGACTTTACTTATGCAGGCTGTTCAACTTAGGAGAAACTGTATCAGGCAAGGCTTGAGGAAAACAGTAACAAGTTTATTTTAACAGGAGTATAACATGTTTAACTGTTTCTTCACAAGAGGCACAAATCTTGATTGGTTACATTAGTAATGTTTCATGAGTAATCTCAGGCACAGTCTTCAAGAAGTTTCTATAAGCAGATGTAACCCTTCTGGACAACTGTCCTAATATAACAAATAAGCTAAAAGGCTTATTTAACAGAATTCCCTATAGCCCACTGGCTACAGACACATTCCCTGAATCTCCACCTAGAGACTCAGTCTTCCCTATAGCACACCGGCTACAGACACATTCCCTGAATCTCCACCCAGAGACTCAGTCTACCCAGTAGCTCACCGGCTTACTGACTGACTTTCAAAAACAGCTGCCCCATGAAGAGGCAGTTGGCTCCGCCCCTGTTGCTATGGCAACTCAGCCAACGCCAAGCCACCATCTCCAACAAAACACAATCCTACATACTTACCATCCTTAAACCACTATTTAGATTACACATAACCAAAGGAATAAAATTTACACATCGTCACAGTTTGAGATGTTCAAAGCTAGGGTTTTAAAAGGATAACTTTTTTTACTGTGTGAGTGGATCTAAACATGGAGTCAAGTGAAGAAAGCTGACAGTCAGAGTTAGCATTTGACCTTTGGGATCACTAAATTCTTCAAGCAGTCACTCCTTCCTTTTGTCTAGAACTAACATACCAAGAGGCATCCTGTTGTCCTGACCAGTTGTCATTTCTAAAAGTGCTTATATTAAACTTTTGTAACTCTAAGTGAAATATTCTAAGCTGTGTGGTGCCTTATTCATGTAATATCTCTTTTTAAAAGTCTGTAATTCTCTGTTAAGCATCATGGGTGATATTTGGCATGCAAAGTGTATTTTCTCCAAGCTTATGATCAAGCCAGCTAACTTTTATTTCCTAGAGAGAAAAGGAATGGAAGGGCCAGAGCAAACTTTAGTGGGCATCTCATTCTGTCAGCTGGTGAGAAGCTACCCAAATGGGAAGGTGGTGGTTAATAGGGTTGCATATAGTCACATGAGTAGGAACTAGAGGTTCCTGGGAGCTACATCACCTTACCTTCCTCAGGTATTTGCATTGTGTAGAAATCTATTATAGTTATAGAAAGGCCTGTCAGACACTGCAACTTAATAACAATGGTTCCAATCACTATCTAGTCTAGCCTATGATCTGGTCACAATGTGGGCAGCCTGTGTCCCAATAATACCAATGAACTAGTGCTGCTATAATCTCTTCGCTTTGGCTTATCTGGTATGGGCTGATGAAAACTGAAGTACAGCAACGGGAAGGATATAGGTCCACTATTCTTGCCATTTACAATTTGCAAATAGTCTAGAGTTTCTTTACATGTCTGTCCATTTCTTCCTACAGCTGCAAACATGGGACGCGCGCATTTACTCTGTGCCATCTTTATCATAACAATCACTATTGCTAATCTGAAGATAGAGGGCAAAAGTACCCCTTTCCCAAAATTTACTAAGATAAAAGCTATTGAAAGGGTAGCTACGGAAAGCCATGATGCTTCAGATGCGCTACCTACTGAAGATGGTCTCTTCACTGAAGTAGCCGAAATGAGCGACACAACGACAGAATTGTCTTCTCCGAACTATGCTTTCAGAACAGCCACCACACTCTTCCCTTTTGAAAATTTTACCCTTGACTCATCTGACTTTTTCTTTAACTGCTGTGATTGCTGTCCTCCAACCCCAGGAGAGAAGGGAGAACCTGGAGTACCAGGAATGCCAGGTATGGAAAAGCAAATATCCATTCTAATCCAAGGACTTGTCTACACTTGCCAATTCTACCGGAACCAGTCCAGAGCAGAAATGGCTGGACTAGACCTACAGTCACCAGAAGTGTTCACACATTCCATCACTAGTGCACTGCAGTGGCAGGAAAGAGTATATATGGACCAGCTGGGCTGAAATTGATTTGTTCTGGCTGGACCTTTCGTTTCCATTTCCATTGCAATTTTAGATGGCTGAAGAATTTTGGGAGAGCTTCTGGTTATTATGGGCACACCATGCTGGCACCAGTATGACCAGGGAGAAGGAGGGGCTGTTTCTTTTCCTTCTCCATGGTCATTTAGGTGCCTTGGCTGATGGCCAGGTGCTGTCTACAGTGGGAATGGGGGTGACATGAGCCTGAGCCACCCCCTTTTCGTGGCATCGATAAGCACATTTATGAGCCTTTGTGGAAAGCAGACTGGTTTGCATCAGAACTGCTCTGCTCTCCACACTGTATCCAAAGTACAGGGTTGCTTCAGAGTTTTGTTGCAACTTTGAAACATTCTTTAATTTTCCTTAGTCAGGGCTAAATTAGGGGTTTTTTGGCCCACTTTGGAGTTTGTGTAGAGAAACTCCAAATATTATTGAATTATTATTATACTACTTTGTAATTCCTATTTCTGATATTTCCATATGATCCTGTCTATATTTTGAGATTTTCCATAGAGAGCTTTTTCTCTGTCCATCTTTACTCTAGATATATCTAATGAAAACATGAGATATGTTCTTGATTTTGCTCTAAGGCTCTGGAACTTCCTTCTAAGAGCTTTTCCACACTGCTCTTTACTCCGGATTATCTGATTCAAACTGGAATATATGAGTCCCCACTGTCAGATAACCTGAGATAAACAGATAATCTGGGATCAGATACCAGGATATAGGGGCAGTGGGTAAGGGCCCTAAAAGAGATTAAACTGGCATCCTCCTTGCTATCTTTCTTTGAGACTCTTTTAAAGGTTTTTGAAGACTGAATTCTGGACAAGGGATGCTGAAACTGTATTAAGTAATATTAAGGCAGCTGTTTCATTGAACCCTCCAAGATTCAGTCCTATGGATGCTTACTTGGGAGTAAGCTACACTGAACACATGAAGAGCACTTCCAAGGAGACATTGTGCTTGTAAGAGTGTTCCTATTTAAGGTTGAAAATAGATGCCCCTTGTAAGAAGGTAAAATTAAGAACATATTGTCTGACAGTGTTGAGCCCACCCACCTTATAAACCAGCATTTCTCAACCTGGGGGTCGAGACCCCTGGGTGAGTTGCGAGTGGGATGTTAGAGGGATTGCCAAAGACCACCAGAAAACAGTTTTCTGTTGGTCATGGGGGTTCTATGTGGGAAGTTTGGCCTAATTGGAGTTCAGAATGCTCTTTGATTGTAGGTGAACTGTAAATCCTAGCAACTACAACTCCCAAATGTTAAGGTCTATTTTCCCCAAACTCCACTGGTGTTCACATTTGGGCATATGGAGTATTCATGCCAAGTTTGGTCCAGATCCATCATTGTTTGAGTCCACATTGCTTTCTGGATGCAGGTGAACTACAACTCCAAAACTCAAGGTCAATGCCAACAAACCCTTCCAGTATTTTCCTTTAGTCATGGGAGTTCTGTGTGCCAAGTTTGGTTCAATTCCATTATTGGTGGAGTTCAGAATACTCTTTGATTGTAGGTTAACTATAAATCCCAGCAACTACAATATCTCCCCACCCCCAACCCTACCAGTATTCAGATTTGGGCATATTGGGTATTTGTGCCAAATTTCGTCCAGTGAATCAAAATTAATCCTGCATATCAGATATTTACATTATGATTAATAACAGTAGCAAAATTACAGTTATGAAGCAGCAACTAAAATAATTTTAAGGTTGAGTAGTCACCTCAACATGAGGAACTGTATTATGGGGTTGTGGCATTAGGAAAGTTGAGAACCATTGTTATAAACAATTTAAGTGGGGGAAACTGGTAGTGGTTGCATTATCCAAAGTTCATTTGATAGAGGGATTTCTTTAGTCCTTTGATCTGTGATTTGTTTTACATAATATTTATTCAAAATGTTTGTTTTTTTAAAAAATAGGTCTTAAAGGAGATATGGGAGAAAAGGGTCTTCCAGGTTTACCAGGAACTCCTGGACTACAAGGCCCAAAAGGATTAAAAGGAGACAAAGGTAAGGATGCATTGTCGAAGGCTTTCATGACTTGAATCACTGGGTTTTTGTAGGGTTTTGGGGCAATATGGTCATGTTCTAGAAGCATTCTCTCCTGATGTTTCGCCTGCATCAATGGCAGGCATCCTCAGAGATTGTGAGGTCTCATAGCCTCTGAGGATGCTTGCCATAGATGCAGGTGAAATGTCAGGAGATAATGTTTCTGGAACATATGGCCCAAAAAATCTACAACAATCCAAAAGTTAGGATGGAGATGAAGTGAAACATTGCCATAAATTTATTTGGATTTATTATTCTCAAGTTTTTTTTGAGGAAAAAAGGGCATCCATAGACACTGACAAAGAAATGCCCTGATGTTAATTTTGCAGTCCAAATGGCCAGTCAGTTTGGCAGTACATGGGCAGCAGTACCCTGACTACTGGGGGAACACACTTCCACTGTTTTGCTGATCAGGACCAGCTGCCCAGAAGAGTAACATTACTTTTGATGAGGTCACACAGGGCACCCAGCCATTTGATCACCAGAAGTGGTTGTCAGCATAGCTCTGTCTGGGAGCTGCTCCTGGCCAGCAAAACAATGGTGGGTCTTTTTGATGTGTGCACTTTGGCTCATTCAGGAGCTAGCCCAATCCAGCCATTGACATGTCAAAACCTCCAGAAGCCCAAGAGCAGGGATCCTCAAAATGTTAAAGCTGAGGGCTGGTTCTTGGTCCCTTAGACTGTTGGGGGACCAGACCATAATTTGAAAAGAAAAGAAAAGAATGAATTCCTATGTGCACTGCACATGTCTTATTTCTAGTGATAAAAACATGAAAGAACAATACAATATTTAAATTTAAGAACAATTTTACCAGCATAAACTTACCAATATTTCAGTGAGAAGTATGGGCCTGCTTTTGTCTGATAAGATCGTCAAGTTAATTAGGATTATTGTTGTTATTTGTCTTCAAGTCATTTCAGGCTTAGGGTGATCCTTAGTCTAAAGTTTAGGGTTGGGCCTTGAAGGGCCTTCAGTAGCCTGCAGCTCCGCCCCTGTCAACCACCTCCACCAAGTCTGGCCTTCTTAATGAGAGCATTCAACACCCCCCCCCCCCAACTTGTTTGCTTCACTACATCGGCTATTGCTACAAGTAATGACAGTGTGAATAAATTGTCAATATTTGATTGAGATAGTGCTTGCAGTTCTGGAGGGACTCTTAATTTTTTGTGTCTCATAGACATAGCATGGGGATTTGGTTAACCAGTTAAAATTCATGAGTAAACCAGGTTTTTTTAACCTGAAAATTTTCGGGGGATGGGTTTGGACTCCTAACCCCCCCCCCTCGCTACAGGCCTGACATGGAGTTATAGTGATAAAAATAAAGTGAACTAAACTAGCTTCACCTTTGTTGGAATTGAGAGAAGCAAGTGATGGGAACTGAAGAGATGGAAAGATCCCCAAGAGTATCAGTTTCATATCAGGTTGGTTAGAAGAGGTGGACAAGGGATGAGGAGACTGAAAATTACATCAATGGAACCTACTTAACACTATCACTACTGCTCTCTTTAAAACATCTGATAGTCTTCAAGTGCTGAGTGTTGCTACATTCCCAAAGATTTCTCATTAGGATAAATCTTTATACTGTAGTTCTGTATTAGAATTCTTTTTTGACAGTCCTTCATTGCCAGGTAATAGTTGTATCCATATAAACTGGACCTAAAATATCAATTTGCAGCAAGATGTACTTTTGTTTTAAGCTAAAGAGAAAATATGGGATGTGCTATGTCTTTTAACATGTATCAGCATCACAAACAATACTATTAAAATGTTGTAGGAGATAAAGGTGAACATGGTGAGCAAGGAGCAAATGGAATTCCGGGATATCCAGGCAAACCAGGAGAACAAGGTATGCCACTTAAGGTTTGAGAAGAATGAATGTAAACGTATTTATAAATCTTCACTGGTGAAGAATGTTACAACCAGCCTTTTGCCTGGAGTTGGTTACAGGAGGCATTAAACCTGTTGACAACAGTTCTCTGACTACAGTGAGCCCTTGGTATCCGATGTGGGTTGGTTCCAAGACCCCCACGGACAACAAAATCTGTGGGTGTCAGGTCCCATTGTATACAACACAGTAAAATAGGATCCCTTATATAAAATGGCAAAGTACTCCAAAAGAGTCTGAGGATCTGTGAAATGGCAGGAGGCTACAGCAGGGTATTCCTACACACCAATGGAGTGTTCAGCACATGGTGAAACCTTTATGAATCCGCTACAGCAGCACATTGGAGTCCATGTGGTCCAGCCAGGCTGAGACCACATCAGCCTCACTAGACTGTGAGCTCATATCTGCGTCATTGTTGCCACTCCCAACTGACCACATAACTCTATGCTAGCTACTGGCTGTGGTGGGCACCCTATGCTGATATCAGCAGAGGGGTCACATTGCCAGGAATAAGGTGATTGCTGATGTCTCCACTTTCTTACTGGTTGCATGAACACCTCTGCTGATGCCAGCATGGGATGCTCAGTTGCTCACAATGGGTAGGAGGTCCAATGGAGCATTGCAGCTATCTGGGAGCAGTGATGGCAATGACATGGATATGATCAACCCCCTTTTCCCTGCACTCAGCAGTGCAAAAAAAAGGAGATGATGACATTGTCCTATGTGGACACTGGTCAGACTGAATTGGACCCAATACTGCTTTTCAGACTCAAGTTATGAGGATATTCAGGAATTTTGAGCAAATTTCCAAATTACTAATGCAGGATTAACATTGTTGCAACTGGATTAACATTGTTCAATCTATGATATTTACCAGAAGTGGAGAAACATCATGGGGATAGAAACGAGCCAACTCAGGGGAATCTGTGTTATAATGCCCATGTAGACAAACACACAGAGCTTGGAATTATTCAAGTTTTAGATAATAGCTCCAGAACCGCTTAGCCAACAAGGAAGAAGGTGACCCAGTGGTAATACGTACACCATTTGGCAGCCAAAGGGAGAAATGTACAAAGTAAGCTATGTTGGTTTTTTTTACTGTAAAAGACTTACTTTTCTTTCTGACCTTGTATTACTATGCTTACATTTTCAGGTGAAATTGGATTTAAAGGAGACAAAGGAAATCATGGTCTGCCGGGAGTTAAGGGACAAAAGGGCTCCAAGGGAGAAACTTGTGAGAATGGCACCAAAGGAGAAAAGGGAGACAAAGGGGAACTGGGATTATCAGGTGTGGATGGGGAAAATGGAGAAAAGGGAGAAAAGGGAGATGTTGGTGAAAAGGGTTCCTGTGGAGATCCTGGGGAAAAGGGAGAAAGAGGAGAAAGAGGGGAAAGGGGGCTCAAAGGAGAAAAGGGCAACAAAGGAGATGTAGGAGTGGAAGGAGGACTTGGTCAGGATGGGCAAAAGGGAGAAAAGGGAGACCCTGGTGTGAGAGGTGAGAAAGGCGAGCCTGGTCCAATTGGGATGATGGGGCCTTCTGGGATGAAAGGAGTTCCTGGCTTGAAAGGCATGAGAGGACCTCCTGGGAAGAAAGGTGCAAGAGGTCCCAAGGGCTCAAAGGGTGAGGTCATAAGAGCCCCACGATCGGCATTTAGTGTTGGTTTATCCAAGCCATTCCCACCCCCCAACACACCCATTAAGTTTGACAAGATACTCTACAATGAACAGGAAGATTACAATCCTTTGACGGGGAAATTTAATTGCTCCATTCCTGGGGCTTACATCTTTTCCTACCATATGACAATACGAGGGCGGCCTGCCCGAATCAGCATCGTATGTCAGAACAAGAAAATGATCAGAAGCCGGGAAACCCTGTATGGCCAAGAGATAGACCAGGCGTCCTTCCTTACCATTTTGAAATTAAATGTCGGAGATCATGTTTGGCTGGAAGTCACACGAGATTGGAATGGGGTTTATGTTAGTGCTGAAGATGACAGCATATTTTCTGGCTTCCTTTTATATCCAGATGAAGTATTGGACAGCTTGTTATGAATATGGCATGTGGAGTTGAGTGAAGTATCTGGGAATATCCCCTTTCTCTCTTGTTTATTTTTTAAAAGCATATTTTCTGATCCAGATCATAGTTCATATATTTATACTTTTAATAAATATACATACATTAATTGAAAGTGCATTGAAATGCATGGCATCAATCAGCACATAAGAAAATAGATATGCAACTTGTAAAAGGTCATAGAAAGTTTCACAAAAGATTTTGTATTTTAATTCTGTGGTCAGTAGATAATTAAAGTTACCAGTTTTATCAATTGGGATATGAATTCAGTTTTAGGACCTAGCAGACGAGATCAAGTCTCTTACTTCTCCCTAATTCATGACCTTTAGAGTTGGCACTGATATTTTATAATCTGAATGAGTCTGTAATTGTAGGATTTTCCCCAGTATGACTTGCATTAAATTGCTAAAAATATCATTTGATCATTTCTTCAAAACACATCAATAGTGTCAAGAAAATTTGCCTATGAATTCAGATTGAGTGCTAATGTAAAACAATGAAAGTTTCAATCTAGAAATTGTATCATATAATCAATGTATTAAAGAGAGAGTGTATCCACTCATCAAAATGACTTTCAAACACTTAAATGAATTATGTTCTTTTGGAGAGTTTGCTAATAAAGTACAATGACTTCTTGATTGTGAGTGCTTTCTTTTGCATAATATGTAGGCTAATCTAATGTGGCACAAATGGGTATATCCAGCAATAAGAAATTTATTGAATACAGATATGAGAACCATCTCTCTGTCATTGTAGTGATGAATATTTTTTTCCCTTTCCCATAAGACATTTTAGAAATAATGGCAGTGCTTAATCCGTTTATTTATTTACAACATTTCTACCCGGCCTTTCTCACCCTGGAAGAGACTCAAGGCGGCTTTACATACAGGCAGCGATTTGCTGCCTTAAAACACAATGTACACTTAAATAAATATTAAAATAGAATTAAAAAGTACATGAAAACCAATAAAAACATTTCAGAACAATACATTCAGAGTTAAATACATAACCCATGAGCATAATCTGGGCCATTCCAATGGTCATTGCACATTGTTCAAAGTCTATCTATTGCACAAGTTCTCTAAAGGCTTGGTCACAAAGCCATGTTTTCACTCTCTTGCAGAAGGTCAGCAGGGAGGAGGTTGATCTAATATCCCTGGGGAGGGAGTTCCATAGCTGAGGGGTCATCACTGAGAAGGCCCTGTCTCCATCAATTGTGCCTGCAAGGGAGGCAGGACCGAGAGCAGGGCCTCCCTAGATGATCTTAAACTCCATGGTGGTTCATAGAAGGAGATCGTTTGGACAAATAAGCTAGGCCAGAACCGTTTAGGGCTTTATAGGTTAAAGCCAGAACTTTGAATTTTGCTCGGTAGCAGATTGGCAGCAGGAGCTGACATAACAGGTGGATGGTATCTCCCTGTGGGTCGCTCTGGTGAGCAATCTGGCTGCCACTTGTTGGACCATTTGTAGCTTCTGAACAGTCTTCAAAGGCAGCCCCACGTAGAGCGCATTGCAGTAGTCTATTTGGGATGTAACCAGAGTATGAACTACCATGGCCAAATCTGACTTCCCAATCTAATTTACAGCATTAAGTAACATTTTTTTTTTAAAAAAATCCTAGTTTATTTTGAGTCCCTTTGGCTCCCAGGCCCTGTTCTTTTGCTGTTGGATAATCAAGCCACTATCTTGAGACCTGCACAGTTTTAGAGCTATGATTCCACTTTCACTGCTATGAAAACATCCCACAGAATCATGCAGTTTGGTGAGGCACTACTAGAGTTTTCTGGTTCTCATTCCTTAAACTGCAATCCCAGGATTTTCAAGATTCATGTGCAACATTTTTTATCAATTAATAGTTATGTTCTTCACCGGGTTAGAATAAATGCACAAAAGGAGAGTACTTATCTCTGGCCCTTATAGGGATAGCAGCAAGTTCAGTATTTAATGTTTGTCTGGATAGTCTCACTACTCAGTTCCACAGGGAGTCCACATGATGCACTAGTTGGTTTCGCTGCACATTGCACCCAGCTCTTTCCCCATAACAGCTGAACACAGGATTTACTCCAAAGCTTCCTGGAATGTCTGAAGTGATCCCGCAGTGTCGGAAGTGTGGATCTCACAAACTGCCAATGGGCCATTGTTGCCTCACTGTTAGCAAGCCCCTCTCTCATAGGCACTTGCTAGTGATGTCACTTTTCCTGTGAAGTCATGCCATGTGCTGTGCTATGTGACCAGAAATACATTGTTTCCAACAAGCTTCTGGGGAGAAAGCTGCTTGCAGTGACAGAAATACTGATGCAACCTTGAACCAGATAGCCATATTTTTTTCTGGATTTTTCCAGAACTGTAGACATGTTCAGAGTCTCAGGCACCTTTTCCGCTCCCTCTCCACCACTGAAAAATGTCATAGTCAAGTTCTATTCTTCTTCTCAGACTTTTGCCACATTCTGTTATCTGCTCAGATGACATTTCTTGACATGGAGCCAAATGGTTCCACACCTGTGTTTCTATTTACCATGTTTTTAGGAGCATTATGTTCTGGTGTAATACAGTTGGCTTTGAGACAAATTCTGCTCCTAGCCGAAATGACAGTGAAACAAACATCTGCACAGATGGAGAATTTGGGTGCTACGCTTCTCTTAATAAGCTCCTTGACATAATCATCCGACAGCACTATGTGCATCTGTAGGATGTGCCATTTGTCACTGTCATTAACCCCCAGCTCAAAAAGACATCCTGGATGAGTAGAGCTTTATTTCATCTCCTCTCTCAGGTGCATCAAAGGGGAACACTTTTTAAGCAGCAAACACAGAGCTAAGCTGCCAGGTAAGCAGGCGGTTTGCACTCCAAATACCCGTTTGAGTGAAAAATGAAGGTGCTTCGGTGAAGCACAGTGAATTCATGAAAGCAAACTCAAGGATGTGACAACCTTGAAGCAGGGATTTCCTCTGAAAGAGACATCATGTTATTTGTGTCAGTGTGAAAGCCACAAGGTTTGTTAGCTGTGAGGCTGGGCTGAATTTCTGTAGTGTTTCGTTTTAAGCTCAAACAAGGGTGCTTCAAGTGAGCTGAAATTTACATCCATATGTTATCTGACTTTTTAAAAATTAGGGAAAATTATGCTTGTGGCTGTTCATCATACTGCTGTGCTCCCATAATTGCCAGCTTTTCTGCCTGTTTCACTGACACCACACATTATTAGTTTTATGAATAGCATTAGCTGATGTTTTTAAACATAACATAAAAGGCAAAATGTTTTAAACAGATGGACATTTTTTAAATATTTTAGTAGGTGTTAAAGTAAACATTTCCCCTCCAAACTGATTTGTGGATTTACTTCCATAAGTGGAATATGCAGGTGAGGTGGGAAACCTATTTTGGAAATATGTCAAATTAACATGTAAAGAGAGGCTGACATTAGTTTTGTTTCTCCTTAAGTTTGAACAGTTTGTAGAAATTTCCATACAATTGCATACCCTCTTGCCTGGATAGTGCTGGTTAATCCTCTGTCCTTCACAGTATTTCAGATGCTTTTAAAATGTTCCTGTCTCTCTTTTCTCCTTTCATTTTTCTCATTTTCCTCACCTTATTTCTGTCAGTGCAAACTGAGTTCAAAGTGCAAATTGCATTTAATTAAGTCAATGGGGGAAAGAGAGATGAGAAGAGGAGAAAACTGTCCTTCCCTGTAGTCTCAGACAACAGCAAAGTGCTGCAGTCTCTCCTAATTTGTCTGTTCTCTCTCATCAACAACTTTTGTTACATTGCCCACATTCTAGGTTGCTTGCTCAAGTATACCATGGTGTTCATCTATGAAATCTTGGAAGGTATGCAATTAGACACCCTAAAGGAACTCAGGTTCCCCATCATATTAGGAAAATACAAGGATTGAGAGAGCTTTCATAGTTCCCTGTGTGAGGAGAGTGATGGAACTGGTCGCAAAAGGATGAACAACTATGTGAGGTCTGGAGACTAAATTCTGACCTCTGGGATCCTCTAACAAGCCTCCAGATGCTAATGAATGCATAAATGATTGAAGCTAGTAGAAGTAGCTCCATAGTTTTATTTCTGATTTATGAATATAGTATCTTGAACGTTCTTTGACACTGAAAAATTCAACATTGGTGCTCCTGGGGATCTTCAGTATGGAAATCCATTTCTCCCACCAGAAAATGCATGCTGGGGAACTCCAAAGGAGTTCACAGGCTGCCAACATGGCCTTAGGGCCATATGCTGTCTATGGACCATATGTTATTAATCATTGATCCAATCAGACATGACACAGTGAAGGAAGAAGAGAGGCAAGGAGATATTCTTCAGGACTGATGGACCAGCTTTGCCTCACGTCTTATCTCCCTTGACTGCAGCCTACTAGAATGGCTGGCAGTGGTAACAGATGAAAGAAGTTCCCCAAGGTATTTTAATTTTTTAAAAATGCAAATCTATGCCACCTTTTATCTTTGCTTTTAGTGATGTATCTCCTTTCTCTTTTTTTTTGTCAAGAGGAAGTAGTTGTCTTTATATCAAGGACCAATAATTATCCTCCAAGATGCCAAAAGATATATCTTCTCATTCTGAGAAATATTTTTCGTTGTAAACATACAGTCTGAGCAGTGCATGCTGTTTCTTTCTTTCTTTGTAATTGCAACTGACAGGACTTTATTTCTTGCCTGTCTTGGTTTATATACTGTCTGTTTCTGATCCATTCACATTTGGGTCCCAAGCAAAAGTTTGGGGCAGGAAGCCAACGTATTGCAATGATAAAGTCTGACAGATGCCATAGAGCTTTGCTGGCTAGGGATGAAGAGATGGTAGCTAAGTATATCTAGCAGGTACCAGTATGTATAAGACTGATCTGGTTCTATTTCCGAAGTAATCTCAGATAGAGCGTTCTTTTGGTTATAAAGTACAATTTTCATATCAATTGGAGACATATTTCTGGACTTACTGTGAAAATGTGAAACTTCAAATAATAGTGAATCTATTTGAAACGAATGGCGTAGATTCTTGCTGGAGGACCAAGAAAATGCTTAGAAAGAATACTTCTAAGTCTTCCAAGATGACCCCATGGTCAACCTCTGATGTAAACATACAATAGAGTCAGTCTGGGGCACCTAGAAAATGGCTGGAGAGAACATTTGTTTTGACATAAGTGAGTGAAATCATGGGTGCCTGTGTATATGGGGGTCATACTGTACCACCTGAGTAGGGGTCATTCTACTGAAGACATTGAAGATTGAGCCTTACAGGGGACCCACATTACAGGGGACCCTGTTCCTGGGGCTATTTGGGGCACTGATTCAGAAAATTGTATTGGATAGACTGCATTAGCTCTAGTTTCTTAGATATGGCACTCATGATATTCTATGGGTAAGCAGATGAGGACTGGTATATGGCATATGCTATGTATCTCAGATATTAGAGCTGATAGGTGGAAACTGGTACCATTTTTGGAATCAGCAGGTCAAATAGACCCAGAAACAGGTCTAACATTTGAGGGACCAAAATGGTTGTTGGCCAATATTATCGGATGGGTTAGCTACTTGAATGCTTGGTGTCACTATCTGGTTCGCTCTTAGGTAGCAATCTTTGTGCTAGTAAAAACCTTGTGATAGTAGGTATCTTGTGAGAGTAGAGACCACGACTCCTGTCCTGAGAATACAGAGGTTTTTTTTAAAGGCAAAACTACTCTATATGTCTCAGGATCTCCACACACTACACAGCAAATATATGAAACAGGCAGCAGTCTCCATGATTTCAGATGTGTCTTTGCAGCCATTAATGGTTAGAAATGTCCTTTTCAAGGCAAGATGAGGGCAGTATTATGTGCCAGGTACACAAATTATTAGTAAAATCTCCTGTGTCTAGAATCCTGGAAAATACATCTCTTGTATTCTTTTATTTCTGAGCTGAACATAGTATGAAGGTGCTGTAAAATAGTGGATAAATCAGCTCTCACTAGCATTTTTATTATTCTGTGTAAATCTGTGTTGGGGTTTGAGAGGCAAACATAACTATGGAAGCTTAGCCTCCAGTAGTGACTTGTGGAGATAAGGCTGTCACACTGAGCAAGGAGAGCTATAAAACATAACCCTTAAGATTAAGATAATGTTTTTAGCACTTTGATGGGTAACCTTTCTAATATATGGAGCCTGGTCAAGGTGCCTGAGGCTCTAAAGAATAAACTTGAATTTCATTCCCCTAGGCTTGCAAACTTTTCTTTTTAGTGGATGAGTTTCCCAACAAGCTATGTTGACATGCTTCTTCTTTAGAAAAAATATGTGAATATATTTGCTGCGAATGATACAATGTGAAGCGATATAATAATTGATTTTTTTGATTCTTTTATGAAAACTACTCATAAATGAATAATTAGTATTAAACTATGTTGATATGTATTAGGAAAAGGGGATTTTGAAGAAACTTACTTTCTGGGCATACAGTATGAATGAATGAATTAAACTTTATTTATAGCCCACCCAGGCCCATAGCCAGGATTTCGTTTCGGGGGGGGGGGGCTGAATTTTTTTCAGGGGGGTTTCAGGGGGGCTGAGTTTCGGGGGGGGGCTGAGTCTGAGTGATAGAGGGTCTAGCCTAGCAAACCTTTTGTATCATTACCCCAATACCCCCATGCATATGGGATATATTGAGTATGGTGATCAGATCATGATATGAATAAACATAACAGTTTAAATAATGCACCAGTAAGGCCTTTTCGCGAACCACCATGAGAACTTTGGGGGGGGGGGGCTGAAGCCCCCCGAGCCCCCCCCCCCGGCTACATGCCTGAGCCCACCCTATCTCCCCGAAGGGACTCAGGGTGGCTCACAACAAAGTACACAGTAGCAAACATTCAATGCCAACATAATATAAAAACAAATAAAGAAAACAATGGAATAAATCATAAAACAACTTAAGTAAACCATATGCAACACAATACACATAATTACAAACATATTAATTCCTTAAAATCTCATTAAAAGCTCTAAGATTGGGCTAAAATTGTTGGAGGGGGGATGTGAACCGCAGATTAATAGGTCGGATATTAGCAGCTAGGCGAGAGTGCATATAGATGTACTTAATCCTCCTCTCCTCCATAAGCTAAATTGCATAGATGTATTTTAATAGCTTTTTAAAGGAGATGAGGGAGGAGGCCATTTTAATTCTTTAGGGAGGGAGTTCCAGAGTTCTCAGCTGCACTTGAAACAGGGATGGGAGCAAGAGGAGGGCCCTCTCAGTGGCAGCGCTTGTGTTGGTTTGTATACGAAGATGTAGTCTTTCAGATAGTCTGGGCCTGAACTGTTTAGGGCTTTATAGGTAATGACCAGCACTTTGTATTTAGCCCGGAAACAGATCAGCAGCCAGTGGACCTGTCGTAATATAGGAGTTGTCCACTCCCTTTATGGTGACCAAGGTGTGGACTACTGTGGCCAAGTTTGGTGTCTCAAGTTATGGGCGCAGCTGGTGCACAAGTTTTAATTGTACAAAGGCCACCAATGGTCCTGGCCACCATTGACACCTGGGGTTCCGGGGTCGGCCATAAGTCTAGGATCACCCCCAGACTGTGAACCTGCATTTTCAGAGGGAGTGCGACCCTGTCTAACACACCCTGGTCCACCTTCTGACTGACCAGGAATACCTCTGTTTTATCTGTATTTACTATCAACTTATTAGCTCTGATCCAGTCCATCACTGATGACAGCATCCAAATTCAACAGTCAACATGACTACGGAGTGAGAGATTCTGAGAACTGGAGTCCAAACAGTAAGAGACGGTGCATCTACACTCTATAATTAATGCAATTTGACATCGCTTTAACTACCATGGTTCAATACTATGAAATCATGGGAGTTGTCGTTTTAGAAGACCTTTAGCCTTCTCTGCCAAAGAATTCCAGCTCCTGGGATTCCATAGCACTGTGCCATGGCAATTAAAGTGGTGTTGGACTGTAGTAATTCTACAGTGTAAAGCCTGCCCAGGTCAGCTGGAGATAATCAGCTGTATCTAAAACAGTCCGAATCTGGCTTTTCTCTAAGTACCCATTAACCATCTATGGTGCCCCCATCAGCCATTTTGTTTTTCTTTCTTTTAGAGTTTTACCACTTTGCAGCACAGCGGATGACTCTCTGCTGAGAAATAATTCCTACTAAATGAAATTTAAATTTTGAATGTATGCTACTTGGTTAGCCTTAACGGAGCTCCATTCTGGCCTTTGGTTATTAGAACCACCATGCAGGGAAATTGGATTTTGTTTCAATGAGGACAAACTAATAAAACAACTACTGGTTTTTATTTTAGTTTGGATGTGATTTAAACAAGTAATACTCCATTTTATGGGACCCTTGGAATACTAGTCTGACATTTCTAGAGGTCTACATAAACTTTCATGGCCCTATAACAGTATATTAAGCTACAGGGTCTTCATAAATATGCAAAATAGCTTTAATAAGATCATTGGCTATGATTGTTCATCAAACTGCTATTGAAAGTGCACCAATTTAGTCAATAAAAATGTCGACCTATGGAGCTTATACTCTCTAAGTTTATTTTATTTTATCTAAGCAGGTTAATAAAATGTTAGGCTAATGGTTACATTGTATATATAAGCCTCTTCATCCATATGAACATCTTGGACATAACTCCATTGGACATAGGTATGTGTTCTCGGTAACTGATGGGCAGCAGGTACATTCCTCAGTATGTTCATCGAGAAGTAAATCCCACTGAGTTTAGTGGGTCTTACTCCCTAGTACTATGTCTATGTTTTTAGCTTTAGCTTGAGAAGTTATAGAAAATTTATAAACCCAAACACTGTGATTATGGAGAGCAATTGATGGTGCATAAAAAGCCTGTGTTTTATATTTGCAGGTTAAAAATGTATAACAAGAAAGGAAGAAGGTGACTAAATCATTGCTATAAATATAGCCATAAAGATGTTATACATTCATCATAAACACATTCATCTGGAAGCAAATGCCCTTGGCTTCAATGGGACATATATTCAAGTCTGTGCTGTTGGGATCCAACTTTGAACAGCCTTATAGCAGAGCATACCACAGCCCAACAGAAAGTTGGACAATTTTTGGGTGGTGGTGAGATGTGGACAGATCCCCCAGTCAAGGTGACAATTCCAGTGGGCATACTGGCTGGGAAATTCTGGCAAATGCAATCCAAAATTTTATTTTCCCCCAAAGAGCATACTGATGATAGTATAAAGATGCTTGCAGTGTTTAGTGTTAATGTGGTCTCCTCAAGGACTATAAACTGGGCAAAACATACAAACAAACACACCCTCAAATTAAGTTTGTCAGTAAACAGAAGCTAAATGACTTCAGGTCAGGATATTTTGAAAGACTGCCTCCTTCTGCATGAGTCTGCTTGAAATCAAAAATGTTCAGCAGGGGCCCTGTTGTGTGTCTCACTATCCACAGAACCTAGGCTGACTTCACTATTTTGAAGTTTCTGGTGGGTAGCCCTCAGTGGCGCAATGGGTTAAGCCCTTGTGCTGGCAGGAATGCTGACTGACAGGTCAACAGTTTGAATTTGGGAAGAGTGGGTTGAGCTCCCTTTGTCAGCTCCAGCTCCCCATGTGGGGACATGAGAGATGGTAAAGCATGAAATGGTAAGCATAAGGATGGTAAAGCATGAAACATCCAGGCATCCCCTGGGCAACGTTCTTGCAGATGACCAATTCTCTCACATCAGAAGCGACTTGCAGTTTCTCAAGTCGCTCTGGACATGAAAAAAGAAGAAGCAAATAACATATTACTGTGCTCCATTGCTGATTGTGAAAATTAGGAATGGCTGCTCTATCTGTTCACTTTTGACTGTGGACCTTATCCCATGAGGGGGAGAAAGCAGGGGTCGGGAGGGGGCGGGGGTCGTGTCACCTTCTAATTGTTTCTCTTCACTTTAAAGACAAAATTCCATGGAACCCAATTCAGGCATTTAAGGGGGGGGGGCTTGGGGGGCTTCAGCCCCCCCCCCCCGAAATTCTCATGGTGGTCCGCGAGAAGGCTTTACTGGTACATTATTTAAACTGTTATGTTTATTCATATCATGATCTGATCACCATGCTCAATATATCCCATATGCATGGGGTTATTGGGGTAACAATACAAAAGGTTTGCTAGGGTAGACCCTCTTTCACTCAGACTCAGCCCCCCCCGAACCAAACTCAGCCCCCCCCCCCCCCGAAACAAAATCCTGGCTACGGTCCTGGAACCCATCAAATGTTGAGGACTGCTTCTGATTGATTTTGGACTTTAAATTGAAGAGAAATGGAGCCTTGTGAAATTGAGGAACATTCAAATTCACTGCTTTCACTTCTCATAGAAATGACTGAAAACAGGTATCTTAAGGTGGGATGGTAATTGTTGCTTTTTAAGGCATTTCCAAAAGAAACAGAGAATGGTTACATTCTCTGTTTCTTTTGGAAATGGAAGGCCACTGAATGCCAGACTTAGGAGATGACCTCATTCCATGAGATGAGGTCCTATTTTTTTTATTTATACCGTGCAGCTGTGGACAAGTCTACATAGGGACCACTAAATGCAGCACCTAGACACGAATCAAAGAACATGAAAAGCACTGCAGACTAATTCAACCAGAGAAGTCAGCTATAGGAGAGCACATGACAAACCAACCTAGACACAGAATATTATTTGAGAACACTCTGGGCCACTCTGACAACCATTATGTCAGACTACACAGAGAAGCCATTGAAATCCACAAGCACATGGACAATTTCAACAGAAAGGAGGAAACCATGAATATGAACAAAATGTGACAGTTACCAGCATTTACCAGAATCAAGACAGTAAATAATGGACACCACTCAGAAAACAGGAGAACTCCAGAGAACAAGCAGACAAGGGCCAGTTAACACCTCCCAAACAGAAGATGTCTCCAGGCAACAAATACCAGTCTACCTCTATGCAGATACCCTCACAGATTGAATTTGTAGTTTCGTGACTACTCAAGTGCTAATTTAAGCTTGCTAACTGCAACATCCTCACTTAGAATCATAGAATCAAAGAGTTGGAAGAGACCTCATGGGCCATCCAGTCCAACCCCCTGCCAAGAAGCAGGAATATTGCATTCAAATCACCCCTGACAGATGGCCATCCAGCCTCTGTTTAAAAGCTTCCAAAGAAGGAGCCTCCACCACACTCCGGGGCAGAGAGTTCCACTGCTGAACGGCTCTCACAGTCAGGAAGTTCTTCCTCATGTTCAGATGGAATCTCCTCTCTTGTAGTTTGAAGCCATTGTTCCGCGTCCTAGTCTCCAGGGAAGCAGAAAACAAGCTTGCTCCCTCCTCCCTGTGGCTTCCTCTCACATATTTATACATGGCTATCATATCCCCTCTCAGCCTTCTCTTCTTCAGGCTAAACATGCCCAGCTCCTTAAGCCGCTCCTCATAGGGCTTGTTCTCCAGACCTTTTATCATTTTAGTTGCTCTCCTCTGGACACATTCCAACTTGTCAATATCTCTCTTGAATTGTGGTGCCCAGAACTGGACACAATATTCCAGATGTGGTCTAACCAAAACAGAATAGAGGGGTAGCATTACTTCCCTAGATCTAGACACTATGCTCCTATTGATGCAGGCCAAAATCCCATTGGCTTTTTTTGCCGCCACATCACATTGTTGGCTCATGTTTAACTTGTTGTCCATGAGGACTCCAAGATCTTTTTCACACGTACTGCTCTCGAGCCAGGCATCCCCCATTCTGTATCTTTGCATTTTGTTTTTCCTGCCAAAGTGGAGTATCTTGCATTTAAACTTGCTTTAAACGGATATATGTTCTTTTCCCCACTTTGGACATTTCACATGTATTCCCCTGGTGGTTGAGACAAATGCCAGAAGCAAGCAAGCAAACAAACAAACAAATAAGTCATCTGATGAGTTGACGTGTCATGAGATAGACTTTGGACAATTCAGCATCTATAATGATGAGAGCATCTTATAATGCTGTCAGCTCTTCACAAGATTGTTGAAAATGTGAAATTGCAGCAAAAAACCAAAGATGGTGTCTTCAACTCTTTGGAGGAAGTGTGACGATGGAACAGAAATCCAGGAGATAGATCTGGCTATGTGGTAGTTTCCCACCAATTCCATGCTTTTTAATCCCATGATGGAAAATGAAGCATCTTCAGCCCTACACCTTTCAAGTCAAAGATAGTATCCTTCTTTATCTTTTCAACTTTTATTTCCCTTAGTCAGTTATCTCCCTGCCCCCTGCAATCTATAATACTTGACTCCAACCATCTTGTTGCACTTGGTTCCTTCAAGGCAATATTTCCCTCAGGTCTTTCCTATTCTCCATGCTACAAAGTTAAGCAAGAAATGGCTAACAGAGCAGGGATAGGGGATATGTGGCTTTCCTGATGCTCTTGAGCTCTAGTCCTAGCCAGCCTAGGCGGCAAGGAAGATGAAGGTAGCTATGATCCAACAACACTTGTGATTTTCCATCCCACAGATAAACTAACTCATTATAACTCAATCGAAGCACTAGTGCGTAGCAAAGACATAAACCACTGTTTCTGTATTATAGTATTGTCACTACATGTGGTGGCAGTAAGGAGATGCACATGCATTTATTTGTTCTGCTGATGATAAAAGAAGAAATACTCTCTTCATAGTTTTGGATTGCTTACTGGACTAGATGAGGAAAAATGAATTATTGTATTCATTGAGTCCTCTGTCGCTCTGTAATGAGGAACGTGCGATGATTCAGGAACATTCTGTCCCTCTATGTTTCATCTGTCTTTCAGAAGAGTCGATGTGGTGACATGTTTGGAAATCTCTTCTGTAAAAGTGAAATAAATGCAGTTGTAGATTAATTTCCCCCAAGAGATAGAAATTGATGGAGAAAATATCTGGAGAGTGGTGGTTCCTCAGTTTTCCTGGTCCTGTCCAGATGACTGCAGTACTCATTGGTAATGGAAAGTTTAATCCATTTCGTGTTGGATGACAAATGATGCACAATTTTCTTGGACATCTGTTTCTGGAGTTTGCATGGAAGTAGAAAAGTTTTGATAGAGATCATTGCCTCTGTACAGACACATTTATATGAACTGATGTACATGTGGAACAATTGCTCAGGTTGTAGAAGAAAGCAATTTTATCCAGGTTGATTTCTCAGAGAAAATAAATGGAGAAGACATTCTAGTTTCAGCCTAAAAAGGATGAATTGCATGCTGCGATCTTCAAGAAAAAGTTCTGCTTTTATGTTTTCCTGCTAGCAGAGGTTAGGTGGACAAGATAAGACCTTTTCAAAATATAGCTGGATTCTGGAGCACCTTTTTCTGGGAAATATGGCATTTGCTCTCTTAGTATTTTCTGAAGAAAGGTGAAAATGCTGCTTTTCCAGTGAACTTTTACATGAGTGGTTGTTTAATTAAGTTGATTTTGTGCTGCTGGATTTTCATTGTTGTTGTTGTATTATCTATCTACTTTGTTGTGATTGAGTCATTCAAATATTTTATTATATAAATGCAATTAAAATAAAAGTAAAGGTTTCCCCTGACATTAAATCTAGGTGTGTCTGACTCTGAGGAGTGGTGCTCATCTCCATTTCTAAACCAAAGAGCTGGCATTGTCCATAGACACCTCCAAAGTCATTTGGCCAGCATAACTGCATGGCATGCCATTACCTTCCCGCAGAAGTGGTATTTACTTATCTACTCACATTTGCATGTTTTCAAACTGCTAAGTTGGCAGAAGCTGGGCTTAACAGTGGGAGCTTACCCTTCTCCCTGGATTCGAACTGCCAACTTTTCAGTCAGCAAGTTCACAGCTCAACGGTTTATTCTACCACGCCACTGGGGGGGGGGGGGGGGGCATAAATGCAATTAGGAGATTTAATTTCTGGAACCAAAAAAGGAGGGTATAATTTTAATATAAATGTATAAAAATAAATATATACTGATTGCTGACTTGAGGTGTTTGGTTTAAATCCAAAGAATTTTTATATTCTTAGCTGTTACTGAACAAAAATGTGTTGGAGCATAAACTAACAAAGAAACAGCTGAATCTAAAGGCATTGAGTTGGATCCTGGCTTAGTTAGGCTTCAAGTTAACCTAATGGAATTAATAGGATTAAATTTAGTTATGACATACTTCTTGTATGGATTTTAACAATTCCATCTGAAGTGTGACTAAGAATGGATCTAACCCACTGATTTCAATTTGTATTGAACTGTGCCTTTAGTGTGTAATCTCTACTTCCCCAACATTGGTAGGCTGAGTACTAATGCTTTCAGTACACCTAAAGTGTCCTGGTTAGTACACAGGCCTGGAGATGTTAGGAACAAAAGTTTAACCTTTCATCCTCCTCCAGATTGCTTAAGTATGAGAGAAACAGAGATGGCTGTTGAGATAGCCATCTCTCCCTGGGACAAAAATCATCCAAAGCAGGCTTTGCACACATAAAAGAAGCAAGAGAATAACTCTATGTGAAAAAAGGACATATGCAGGTGTAAAGAACACATAGTATGTCACTAACATGATTTTAGAATGGTGAAATATGTCTGTTTGTCATAGCACATGATTACCCTCTCATATGTATGCATGTTCTGTTTTGTGACTGATAATTAGAAGGTAAACCCGGGCTTAATCAATAAGATTCTTGAAACATATATAACTAAGGCAACCAACTTTGGGAGGGAAATGGGTTTATTACTCTGGGGCTTCCTGGTGGCACAGTGGGTTAAACCACTGAGCTGCTGAATATGCTGAACAAAAGGTTGGCGGTTTGAATCTGGTGAGCAAGATGAGCTCCCACTGTTAGCCCCAGCTTCTGCCAACTTAACAGAACAGAACAGTTTGAAAACATGCAAATGTGAGTGGATCAATACGTACTGTTTCTGCGGGAAGGTATCGGCACTCCATGCAGTCATGTCAGCCACATGACCATAGAGGCATCTACGGACAACTCTGGCTCTTTGGCTTAGAAATTGAGATGGGCACGACTAGACTTCATGTCAGGGGGAAGCTTTGCCTTTACTATGCCTTGACTCTAAGCAATGCGATACATTAGCCTTCCTTCCACTTAGTCGTGGAAGGCTCCAGAGATATGAGATCATAAGCTTCAATGACAGAAAAAAAGACAACAATGATACCTTTGTTCCATCTCCAGAGATTCCAGGCTGACAAATTGAAATAGGGTGGGTTCAATCACATCTGTATCACAACAGTGCAAACAGAAATGGCTGCAGAAGTGGTGAGAAATCCAAACTCATGAATGAGATTTCAGTCATTCACGGCTCCACAGTCATATGCTGTGTTTAGGATCCCCGGATCAGTGTCTCAGATTTTCATCTCTACATGTGTTACTAACCACATAACTGTTGGAAAATTATGGAGGCAAGCTGGATTTGCCAGGCATGGTTGGTAGCCCTGTAGGTTAATGTTAAACTCACACTGAGGTGTTCTTTTAATATATTAGAGGTGAACTACATATTGCAAAAACACAATGTAATTCTCCTTTCTTAGGAAATAGTCAGCATTTCCCCCCACATTTTCCCCTTTGCAATAACATTACTTGAACAGCCAGATAACCTGCAGAACCACTATCTAGACAAACACTGTAAGGCATACTCAATAACATTTACAGTTGAATTTACTGGGATTGAATTTATAAATATCATGTGTATAGAGGCCTCTGGATAAGAGAACATTTTTGATAAGAGACCTATGCCACACTGAAAGATGTTCCTGTGGTGGTAGAATTTATCCTAAGATCACAGTTTAATGCATCATCTCACAATATAACTATTCATAAGTTTGGCCTCTCCCAGGGTCATTTTGATTCTGTTTTATTCATTTATCACACTTTGTGTTATTCCCTTCTTATGAGGAGCTCAGGAATCTTTATTTCATTGCAGTTAACTTTACCACACCAGTGAGGTAAAGTTACACTGAGGGGAGGCAGAGATCCGTTTCCCTTCCAACCCCAGATGACTTCCTGCTTTCATTGTGCAAAAGCTGATTCTAACATGTCCTCATTTTGAAGGGAGGGATTTTTTTGGCTTATCCAAACAAGCATTTCACTGCTTTGATTCTTCATTGTGGAACATAGGAAGGGGTGACACAATGCAAGACCCATTGAGCTGAAAGAGACCACAAGGACCATCTAGTCCAGAGGTCCTCAAACTTTTAAAGCCCAGGACTGGTTCATGGTCCCTTAGACTGTTGGGGGGCGGGGGGCGGGGGCGGGTGGACTATAGTTTGAAAAAAAATAGTGCAAAGAAAGAACAATGCAACATTTACGACGGAAAACAATTTTAACCAACATAAACTTACCAGTATTTCAATGGAAAGTCTTGGCCTGCCTTTGGCTAGTGAGATAGTCAAGTTAATTAGGATTGTTGTTGTAGTGTGTCTTCAAGTCATTTCAGACTTAGGGTGACTCTGAGTCTAAAGTTTAGGGCGAGGGCTGGGTAAATGACTTTGGAGGGCTGCATGGGTCTTAATTTGGGAATCCTAATCTAGTCCAACCCTGTGCCATACAGGAACACAAAATCAAAGGACTCCCAACAGATAGCTATCATGTCTTTGTTTAGACCCCTCCCCCAAAGAAGAAGACCTGACCACATTTTGACACAGTGTATTCCACTGTTAAGCAGCTATCATTAGGATGTTCTTCCTAATGCTCTTTCCCTGCAGTTTGAATCCATTGCTCTGCATCCTATTCCATCAGTATTGCCTCTAAAAAATCCTGCAAATCTCTTGAGAAGACAGGTGGACAAATGTCAGTGCTTTGGAAGAAGCAAAGACCACGAGGATTGAAATGATGCTCCTCCACCATCAACTCCACTGTACCGGCCATGATGTCCAAAAGCCTGATCACTGTCTCTCAAAGCAGTTACTCTACTCTGAACTCAAGAACAAAAAAACGTAATGTTGGAGGACAGGAAAAAAGATTTAAAGATGGGCTCAAAGCCAACCTTAAAAACTGAGGCATAGACACCAAGAAGTGGGAAGCCCTGGCCCTTGAGTGCTCTAGCTGGAGGTCAGCTGTGACCAGCAGTGCTGTAGAATTTGAAGAGGCATGAATGGAAGGCAAAAGAGAGAAATGTGCCAAGAGGAAGGCGCATCAAGCCAACCCCAACCATGATCACCTTTCACATGAAAACCATTGCCCTCACTGCGGGAGAACATGCGGGTCAAGAATAGGGCTCCACCTATGTACCCACTGCCAGGACACCGCACTTGGAGGATAATCTTACTCGAACAAAGAGGGATTGCCTAAGTAAGTAAGTAAAGTAAGTAGTAATTATTTAGAGAAGCAGAAAATAAACCTGGAGTGGCTTGAGCATCCTCAATATGACATTCTTTCAAATATTTAAATATGGTCGTGTTCTTGTCTTCTTTAGGCTCCGTAGACCCAGTTCCTGAAGCCATTTCTTCTAGGCTTGTCTTCCAAACTTTCAATTATCTTAACTGCCCTCCTCTGGACATGTTCCAGCTTGTCAATATCTTTCCTGACTGGGACATAATATTCCAGAAGATAATGTTCTTTAGAAAAAAGTAAGACTTGCCTTCACAGAGCTGTTAAACTTCTCAGAGGTCTGTACTAGTATCCCACTGCATCCAATGTGCTAGTGCTGGTGATACAATCACAAGATATCTGCTAAGGCCAAAAACATGTAATTGAGAAGAGTTCTTTCTCCAGACAAATCTAAGCTTCATTGGGTGACTTCAACTTGCTGCTAGTGAATGAGAAGTTGAAAAGAAGGGTGAGTTACATTAAACATTTTCATTAGCCATGCTCATTAGATTTCCTGTGGTTTAAAAGCCAAAACATTCACAACTATAGTATACAATTGGATTTAGTAGCACTTCTGAGGTTAACTGACAGAAATAATTTGATGGCATAAGTTTTCATAGACTTAATTCTACTTTCTCAGATGCATGGAGAAAAGGAGGTATGGAACAGAGGCATGGGGCTGAAGTCTAAAAAAGGTTTATGTTACCAGCTTCATTCTCTCAGCTAGTCTCTAAGGTGCTACAGTATCCTTTGCATACTGAAATTCCAGGCTAACATATGTCTTTGAATTCTAACTCAAAGTATAGTTTAAGATGCATATTACCTACAGGGGAGCTGTTCATCAGCACAGGACTATTGCAAGGCTGTTGTAGTAAGATGAGCTATCTAACCAAGGAATTGATACCAAGATGCGGCACCAAGTGAGAAATTTTAGAAGTATCTTTGTAATTCCCTTTGTAATTCCCTTTCTTTGTGCATCTGTATATGAGCTCACAATTCCTCCTTCCAAGCAAAGCTGGATTGCTTCATTCCAGAAGCATGCTAAGCCTATTAGTTGTCAGGCTTTGAGTTTGGATCCAAGGTCTGGAGCTGGTTTTATGTTTGTGTGTATGTGTTTGAGGCACATATCTCCTATCCTATAATGCATGGGGCAGGATCTTCTCAGTAACTAACCCAGAAATTGGAACTCCTTCCTTAGGTATGATACAATGGGTCCCTCCTTGCTGCCCTTCAATCAGCACATAGGCCTTTTAATCTCAAGGCTTTTTGATAAAAGAGCTTGCAAATTTAAGTCTTTTTATTTTTTAAAAAACCTTTTCAAACTGTATATTTTGATTCTGCCTTAATGTTGGCTTTTATATGTTCTTAGTTACCATATTGACCCCGGTGGCACAGCAGGTTAAACCATTGAGCTGCTGAAGTTGTTGACTGAAAGGTTGGCAGTTTGAACGGGGTGAGCTCCCACTGTTAGGCCCAGCTTCTGCCAACCTAGCAGTTCTAAAATATGCAAATATGAAGAGATCAATAGGTACCACTTTGGCAGGAAGGTACCACGCTCCATGCAGTCATGCCGGCCACATGATTTTGGAGGCGTCTATAGGCAATGCTGGCTCTTTGACTTAGAAATAGAGATAAGCACCACCCCCCCAGAGTCAGACACAACTAGACTTAATGTCAAGGGGAAACCTTTACCTTTACTAGTTACCGTAAAGTATAATCCTTTTATTTCCTAAGACACCACGAGTCTCATCTTGGGGGAAAGCTAGATATCAATAAGTTTAATGATGATAATAAAATATAGAGGAATATCACTGAAAATGTATTGATGGAGCTAACTTCCCAGTTTCAGTGAATGAATCAAAGCAGTAGTTTATTACTATCTTTCCCCACATCGTATAATTTGCAATGAGGTATATGCTCTCTAAAATGCCTTTATTCTTGTTACATTACCCAGAACCTGTAGATTTGTGGTCTTTGTTTTTTTTGGAAAAACACAAATGGAAATGTTGAAATGTGCAAAAACATGCTCCAAACATTTTGAGATGCCTTCTTTTCTTGTTCCTGAAATTGTTCTTAGGTAAGGAGTGAGAAATCACCAGCAGAGGGCAATGTTGATCTGCAACAGACTTAGAGCCCGGGAGAAGTTAGAAAAATGACACTCTGAAGCCTCAGAATCATTTTTTTAAAAAAGGGAACTCCTAACATCGAAACATATTTTGCCTTGACTCAGAGCTGAATATATCTAAAGCGCAGGCTGTGAAAAACAAAATATGGTGTTGCTAGAGACAGAAGGGGCTAGAGATCTGTAGATCCAATTGTCACATTTTCGGCTTACAAAACTGGAATGGTTTACTGGCCCTGGGATGGGTCGGTTTCACTCAGAAATAATCTGTTGGAGGCCATATGGTGGTGTGGCGGGAATCAGCAGTGGAAGGGACTGAGGCGAAAAAGTCGCTAGAGCACTGCTTCCTCCCTTCCTCTCTTTCCCTGCCATTTCTCCCACTCTCTTTTCTCTTTCTTTGTCATCTCCTTTCTCCTTTGTTATGTCTCTCTCTTTTCCTAGCTGCTAAGAGAAGTGAAAGGCCAGATTTGCATAGGAGAGAACTAATTACTTAGACAGGGCTTCTGTAATTAGGCCACATGAAACCATGGGCAGGTTCACACTGTGGAATTATAGCACCATCCCAATTATAGCACCATCCCACCTTAAGATACCTGTTTTCAGTCTGCGGGTCCCCAGATGTTTTGGCCTTCAACTCCCAGAAATCCTAACAGCTGGTAAACTGGCTGGGATTTCTGGGAGTTGCAGTTTCTGGCTGGGAGTTTCTGGGGACCCACAAGTTGAGAACCAGTTATCTATTGAAATCCTGGGACTGACAATTTATGGAGAGGAATTTGGAATTCTCAGTTAGAGAAAATCCAGTTCCTCACTAAACTACAAACTCCAAGATTTCATCGAACATAACTATGGCAGTTAAAATGCAATCATAGTGCTATAATAATGCAGTGTGAACATGTTTCCGGTCACTGGTTGCCTCTGTTTCCCAGCATCAATGGGTTTTTCCTCCCTTCCCTGGTGCCAACTGTCTACTAAATGGGAAAGCACTCTCCAGACATCCAATCATAGCCAGTAGTATTATTGTTGATTGGTGTGATAGGAAATGTAGTTGAAAACATCAGGCATATGTCCACCCCATATGCATATGGGCTGCTACTGGCTTATGAAACAGGTTACAGGCTGTGTGGCATAAGGTCATGTTATGTTTGAAAGAATAATTTTATTTGGAGGAGAACACAAAATGCATTCACGAACAGGGAAGGGACACTAAAACAAGCACACAAGGGAAATGTAAACCTGTGAAGGCATTATCTTCACCCTGCGTCTCGAAGTTGTTTCTGCCAGCCAAAGCAAAACTGCAACTTGTCAGCTCTCTGAAGACATCCTCTTTTGACTCAGGAAAGAAAAATGCAACTTAATTAAGTTGTATATGCCGGTAGGTGGATGTGATTTGCATTCCAGCCAATTAATGTCTATTTTTTTCTTTGATAGCAAACTATAGCAAGCTACGGAAGAGGACTAATTTCATCTATTTTGAGAACAGAACACCAAGACTCACATTAATATGTCCTCTATCTTGCTTAACTCCCAACACAACAAGAAAGATATCATTATTAACATTTTCTAGAACATTTTTGCTGTAGATAGAGGCCGATATGCTATGTCAACTCATGGCTACAAGTCTGTTGGGTTTTGTGTTAAGTTTCCTTGTAGAAACATTTGGGTATTTTTGTACAATGCACAGTGTCTGCATCCCATCGGTATCATCCCCATCCTTTCAGTATCTGGGACTGGCTATAAATTCCCTTGCAGAGTTTCAGTTCACTCTGTTGCTCCTTTTTCTGCCTTGAACAGAGGAGATAGTTCTGTTTAACATCTATGCCAGAAGTTGCTTCATCCTCTTCCTTAGCAACATTAGGAATTAGCAACTATCTTTGTCTTCCTCTGAAAAGCTCCTACAGCAACTGCCAACCAGTAAGGCCAAATGTTGCTTTATTTCGTATTTGCTGATAACTGAAATGTAAATTCATTTTTAAATTATACTTTGTTTATGTATTATGTTTTGGATGCTTGTTGGGTCATTGTTATTTGGTCATTGTTCCTTTACTTACCATGATGTTGAGAGTTGCCATGTAAAAGGAGCAGTGAATTTGCTCCAAATTTTAGTCTGAACTTTAAAGGAGCCATGGAAGCCAAAGAAGTTCTGCATCTTGGATAGCTCTTACCAAAACAGGTTCTGCACCTTGACTAGCTCTCACCCAAATATAGCTCCAGATTAAAACAAAGAGTCAGTTCATTACCTCACCAGCAAGGGAGTGACTAGCTCAATCTATTTCTTCAAATAGGATTGTATGCTGTTTATTTTCTGTTTTCCTTTGTTGTTAACAGTTCTGAGTTATATATAGACAGGTAATATAGAAATAAAGTGATTTCTCAGTTGGTTATAACTGGAGTTTACTTTAGGATAGAAAAAGAGGCATATAATTAACAACAACAACTTCTGTGTGCAAAGCATTTCGTTTGCCACTGAACTCTATTGTTTGGGTTATTATGGCCATACATAGCACTTTATCAACTGAAGTAATTAGGATTACTTTAATTTTTCTGGTATCA
This sequence comes from Anolis sagrei, assembly GCF_037176765.1. Lineage (NCBI taxonomy): Eukaryota > Metazoa > Chordata > Lepidosauria > Squamata > Anolidae > Anolis > Anolis sagrei. The sequence continues at coordinate 247,328,518 of NC_090023.1, forward strand.
ATTTTCTGATGTCAAAACAAAAATAGGCAGAAATATATCTCTTAATGTACAGTCTACTATATAAAGAATTGCAGTTTAGTAGAATTAACAAGATCTAGTTCTGTGATGTTGCTAGAGGTCTCTGACAGGTTCACATTGCTTTCATAGGAAAGCAAACAAAAAGACTTCCTGGGAAGCTTTGGTGTAAATGCAGGCAATTAAGTCAGGCTGAGCCTGGATACAGGCATGCACATTAAGCTTTGGTGTCTGTAGGAATTATCTTTTGGTATCAAGACAGTCAATTTTCTGCATAGAATTTTATATGAGGTTATTCAAGCTTCTGAAACAGAATTCAATATAAAGCTAATATAAAGCTAATTGCATAATGAAGTAAGGCCCATAGTACAATACAAGAATACTTGAAGTATTCTGGCTTTCTGTTCTGGGCCATTCATATTTCGGCCACATGAAGACATTAGGGTCTTTTTATTTGGATTATGTTCTAAATTCACATCCTTACTAAATATTTACCAAGTGGTCTTATGCACCAATAACCCCCTATTCCTCAGCTATAGAATCCATCAACATTAGAATTACAAGTGGGCTAACATCAGCACAGCACTTATCACCCAAAAGGACTGGTGAAACACTGCATTCTTTTTCCCTGTGCAAGTATTTGGACATTTGAAATCAGGTTCTCCACAGAGCCCACATGCAGAAAACATGTTCAAGAGCAGCTCTCCTTACATGAGTTGTACCTGAGCATCCTAGTGTGATGTAAGAGTGAGCCTATGGGCATTGGAAGTGCATGAACATTAGCCCCATAGACAGAATGATTAGATTCCAGAGTAAGCAGGTTCAAAGGCATATGGTTGATACCAAAATTATTAGGATAACGGGTCTAGATATGCAGAGTTTGTGTGTAAAATTAGGGCATTACCCCTACAAATAAGAATTCTGCCCACCCATGATTTTTTTCCTTCAGTCCATAATTTCTAGCATGACAGTAATTTAAAACTTCACATAAGCATTTAGAAACCATCAGTTTAGACACCCAAAGCAATAAGACAGGTAAAGCTACCAAGGGAAGACAAATGCAGCAAATAGAAGAGTTCTAGGAGTGAATGATTTTCAGCCTCTCACTCTCTGGAGTGCAAGAAATTTGGGAATTGAAGGAAAATTTCATTGGGGATAGGATTTTTATTTTGCAGGACAAAGCTCTCTATCCCTATACTCCTGAATATTTAAGTTGAAATTCTTACTTCCAGCCACTTAGAGATAGGACATATCTAAACTCACTACTTTAGTCATAGAAAGGCTGGGAGAGGAGGAAGCAACTTCAGTGTGGGGGTGATTACAGAGTCACAGAACTGAGTTGAGTTTGGCTGCTGAGGATGGCTTTAACCCAATTCCAGGATCTGGAATATTGAAGCTTCATAATCATTAAGGAATTGGATTTTTTTTCACCTTCCCTGCCACAATGCACATGGGCAGATCACAAGAGCACTTGTCCTTAAATTGGCTTCTCTTTGTGATGTGGTTTACACTGAAGTACACTGGACTCTTTTTGGCAGTGTCCCTAACTTTGCTTATTCCAGATTGAAGCCTTTAATGTGCGTTGCTGTGCATTTTTGCAGTTTAAAGATCACAATCTTCAAAGTGCATTAAGCAGTGAATGTAGATGTCCCCTTGGATATTTCAGGCTTTTCAAATGGGAGAAAGGGTGCTGTGCCCAAACTTAAGCAGACATAAATATCCTAGTAACCCACAGTGGTTTCGGTTAGGACCTTATGCCTGATGTTTCCAACCACTCCTCCAATGCTACTAATTAAAAAAGCTGCTATTCTAGTTTCCTAAATTTATTCCCACACCTCTGGTCAGTGTTACAAAACAGAGGAAAACATCCTTTAGACATTCCACAGAAGGCTATAAGTGATGCAGGGCAATTCCACAGCAAAAGCTTAGCCTGGAAAAATCCAGGGTCACATTCAGTCAGCAACATTTTGAAGTATCTCTGGCTGAATTTAGATTGACCTTTAGTGGTCTTTTCACTGAGAATTCTGCTCATTCCTTGGGTTATGTTTTTACTCTGCTTAAACCACTAAATTTCAAATGTCAACCAACTTGAAAAGAAGTACACGTACAATTAAAATACTTGATCTCTGAAACATCCTTCATTTTCTCAGGTTTTTAACAATGTAACCTGTGTAGTTCCTTAAGGTGTCTGTATCTTTTCTCCGAAGGGGATGAGACTCTATTAATGATAATAAGAAAAAATAGCTAGTAGAGGAAAGAATGAACTGCTGGAAGCAACAGAAGAGGTTTAACACCCGTGAAAAAAGTACTGGAGTGGAGGGCACAGAAAATGTACAACTGTGTCTGGAGAGAAAGAGAGAGAGAGAGAGAATATTTTAGTCTGAAAGCTTTTAATTAAAAAGGAAAAAGTCCCTTTTAGTCTGAAAGTGTTTTTAATTAGAAAGGCAACGATATTCAATTTTGTCAATTTTGTCATTAAGCTTTTCCCACATTTGTTTTTGGAATTTTTCAGAAACAGAATTCAAAATGTGAAAATTTACATACTGAGTATAAGCCAGCCCGAATATAAGCCGAGGCACCTAATTTTACTACATAAAACTGGGAAAACGGATTGACTCGAGTATAAGCAAAAAGTGGGAAATGCAGCAGCTACTGGTAAAAGAAAAATAGATACTAATACAATTTCATTCATTGAGGCCTCAGTAGGTTAAATATTTTTGAATCTTTACATAAAACTGTAATTTAAGATAAGACTGCCCAACTCTGATTAAACCATTATACTCTTACCTTCTTCAGTGTAAATGTGCTTACATATCCTTCCAATAATAATAAAAAGAGCAAAATAATAAATGTAATAGCAATAACAATAATAGAGTAAAATAATACATGTAATAACAATAATAAATAAAGTAAAATAAGTGTAATAATAACAATAATAAAGTAAAATAATAAATGTAATAATAGTAATAGAATAAAATAATACATGTAATAAAAATAATTATTATAACAGAACAAAATAATAAATAACCTTGACTTGAGTATAAGCCAAGAGGGACCTTTTCAGCGTTAAAAAAGGGCTGAAAAACTAGGCTTATACTCAAGTATATACAGTACAGTACTTTTAGGTTACTTTTTGTTTTTAACCTGAATACTTAATTCTGTTTTGTGAAACAGAAGTAGATCCCATAGCCAACATTATGCCCATCATACAAACTGCAAGAATGTTCTTCTAATGCCAAAAGTGAAAAAAAGAAGAAGATAAAATCCGCTTCAGGTCGAGTTCATTGCTATGGGTTAGGTAAGAAGTATATCATTTCAAAAAGGCAAATTTACCCAGTTGTAAACAAAAAAGGGGCAACTGGAGAGTTTGGAAGAATTGAAAGCTGCAAAAACAGTGACAACCCTATCATACTGCATACCCACACTTTCATTAAATATATAGTTCCTTCTTATTTGCATTTCAATTTAAATTAGGTATTGGAAGACAGTATCCATAATTCTTGCATCTTAGCCTTGTGCACTGTATAGAACTACACTGTGGGTAGGTTCTGTACATCCAGTCTGGAGTTATTGCGGCATTGCTGCTTAATTTCCCTCCCTAACATGCCCCTTTGATTCAACACTTATCACAATGCTTTCTTCCCAGTGTTCATGTTACTAGTATGGCACATTTATTTTTTTACAGCTGTAATGCAAAGGTACTATTGAGGGATATGTGCTATACCACATCAGTAAGAAATAAAACCCCTACTGTGCATACAGATAGACCAACCTAAAAACTGGAAATATAATAAGAGATGGAAAGTCAGAGGGCTGAGTGCTTCACACACTGATCCAAGTGGTCCATGTAGATGTGCTCTTGAAGGTCTCTCATTGATGGTCACCATAAGCCAAAGTCAACTTGATAGGAGTTAATAACATGGCAGAATTGCAAGGATGGCAGTGAGAGCAGGGAGATAAAAATCTATATTTAATCCTTACCATCCCAGCTCATACTTGGATTTCCAAGCTGCTTTTTTGACGTATTAGGAAGTTTCGTGAAAGATATGCAGCAGTTTCTTAGCAGATGAATCAATTGTGGAGTATATTCTCTCCAGGCAGAAAGCTTGACAACCACAAACATACACATTAGTGATGTTTCTTGCCTGACCTGTCAACCTAATAGTAAATACTGTGTAAAAAATCCATCAGATCATTGTAATCACCCCCACACACTTTCTCCCTGAATGGGACTTGTTCATACACATTTGTTGTTGTGTCATGTGGGCAAAAAAGCTGCAAAATGTTTCTGACACTCGTTTCTTTTAAAAAGAAGCCATGCTTTCAAACCCTGTATGAAAATAGATAGGAGTTTCACATCTGCCTTGAGGGCCTTTTTGTCAGTAAAGGCAGGATATAACACATAGGTGGGCAACTTCAGTGTATCTGGGAGTTAATTTTCTGCCACCGAAGACCCAGGTTACACACATAAGGACTGCCAAAACTGCCAAAAAACCCTAGGAAATGGTTCATGAATTATGATAGCATAAACCTGATTTAGGCCATTACAATTCACTTTTATGTTTGCTGTTCAGGTCAACCATCATTTTCAACCATGCAGCAACCAAAAGTTTACCTAAAACCTACCTTTTAAGCAGTGACTCTTTGTCTCATAGAGTTTACCAAACAATCAAATATTGTCATCTATCTGTGCTAATGTTTGGACATGTAGTCATAGAGCTGATAATAAGCCCAAGCAGAGAAGCTGCCATGCCCAGTCCATGCATGAAGAGTACCCAAGTGGATGGAATTGACCATCAGAAAGGTAATGTGGTTTGACTCTTTAAAATTCAGCCTGAAACCTGGAGCATATGCTTTGGATTCACCTGCCTACCCCATTTTAAGTCCCATTTAGCATATGAGGAATGTCCCCTTAGTGTAATTTTTCCAGAGTGACAGTTTGAAGAAGGGATGTGATGATTTTAGTCCCCATCACACCCCTTTGAACAATTGAGTAGGACTACAGAGTTTTCTTAATCACATTGAACACTTAAATAAATGCAGCAACTTCACAATTCCATTTTTCTTTTGGCTTTGTTTATTGGATAAGGTTTAATAATAGTGTTGGGGAGCAACTTCTTCTCCCCTGGGTGAAATGGGGTAGCTGGAGTCTTCCAGGTGCAACACAATTTCTGCCCCCCATCCCTACATCAACCACTGACTCACCACAGGGGCCTGGATGACCTTGCAAAACCAGGAAGTCTTTCATAGTACCCAATTATATTACAATGATTCCACTTTAAGAAATCCTTTTGTGCCTGTAGTAATTTTGTGTGTATATGTCAGGAGCGACTTGAGAAACTTCAAGTCACTTATGGTGAGAGAGAATTGGCCGTCTGCAAGAACGTTGCCCAGGGGGTGCCTCGATGTTTGATTTTTTACCATCCTGTGAGAGGCTTCTCTCTAATGGGGAAGCTAAAGCTGATAGACCGGAGCTCACCTCGCTTCCCAGATTCAAACTGCCAACTGTTGGTCAGCAAGTTCAGCTGGCACAAGGATTTAACCCATTATGTCACCGGGACTCTGAGATATGGTAAGGCTCTAGAAACCTGTGGCTAAGAATTCTACAAGTCTACCCTAAACCATAAATCCCTAAATTCTGTAGGATGTTGCCGCTGTAGCAATTAAAATGGAATAACAATGTTGTAATTAATAATAATTATATGCTATAGTGCTGCTATTTGCTATTATAATGCTATAAATAATAATAATTATTATGCAGTGTGAAAAGCCCATTTGTGAGAAGCAGAAGCACCTATCACCTTTCAGCCAAGGGTGGAAGTTGCTTCTTTCTTCCTAAATATGCACAGACATCCAGATAATTTCAGGACATATCCGTGTGGTCAGTTGGTGGCCAAGGAAGGACAGAAGAAAACTCAGAGCCTCTGGTTGCCTTTGCATATGTGGGGGACAGAAGTGTTGCACGAGGATGTCACCTTCCATGTCACTCTGAATTAATCTATGGCAGTAAAATTGGACTATATGCCAACAATTAACAAGGGAAGGGGAAAAAAAGGCCACATAGCGCTCCAGAGATGCAGTTTTCTAATTCTAAAGCCCTCATTTTAATCTTTTCCATCTCAAACCTATGAAACTTCTAATCAAATCACCACATAAATTGTGATTTGAAACTCCTTGTCTTACACTAGCACTGTAATTTCCAAAACTCTGATTTTTTAATGGCTGTATTTCAGGTGGTATGACATGATGAACAATGGTTTGGAACACAGGGAGGTAATGGGGAAAAAATCTGCTTCTGCATCCACCACAACAGTGGTTTGTATCTCTGTAACGAAATTCTAGCCTGCCTTTCCAATGCCTTCTTTATTTTCTTCTTATTTGGTATTGAAAATACATCAAGGCCCTTATAACAACAGAACCCATGTCCACAGTTTCACTTATATGTGACCAAGGGGGAAAAATGTATGTCTAAGAATTTGTTGGGTTCTCCAGGAAATTCTATGGTACGTTTCTCATAGAGCTGCCTTAGAGGACCTAACAAATTCCTAGATGGGATGCTTCTCAAGCAATGTCTAGGTTTTCCAACACAACTCTATAGCATGCTGGGACAAGGGGTAATGTTATAGTGTTTTGGTCATATCCATGGTTTCATGTAATTGCGGTCCAGCCAGTAATGTATTGCTGTACTTTGAGAACTTCTGAAGTTAAAAGAGAAGATAAATATGCTCTAGCTTAAATTAAATAAAGCATTAAGCTATGAGGAGATGAAATTGTGAGCAAGGGCGGGACACTGCTAATAACTGGATAATTTGGAGAACAAGCTTCAAACTGCAAAAATAGTTTTAATAGTACAAACTTTTCCCTTGACATACGTGTCCTTGAAAACACACACTTTCCCCACTGAAATAGAGTCCCTCATTAAGGTTGAAGTGAACTGAGTGCCATAAAACTAGACATATTTGCTAATGAGATACAGTGTCCAGGACAGAACTATGGTAACTGAAGGTGGGAAGGTGGGAAGAGGAAAAAAAATCCAGGACAGAAGGAGAGGGAAGGGGAAAGGAAAAGAGCTTAGTTAGCAGAACTACGGATCTGGAGACAAAAAGCCCAGCTTGCTTAAGAAGCTTTTGAAAGGGTCAGAATACATTAGCATGTGTATTAATTTCAGAAGTGACTTCTGTGAAATCGGACAAACGTATTAAGTGCAAATTTCCATAGTCTGTTATACTATATTTATTTTCTGTACTGGAGAAATATAAGGATTAGGAAATGTATGTTAAAGATGCAGAATGAGGCCAAAATAGCCATCATATTTATTGCCTTTTTATGCACAAGAGGATTTTCAAATGTACTCCAATCATCAAAGCCCTTCTACAGAAACAGAGGAAACACATAGTCATCCTGAAATTGTACCATTTGAGGAATACCACATCAACATCTTTCCCCAAATGTTTTGAACAAACAAGCATGTTAGAGAGAAGAGCTTCCAGTTTTGTTCTAAGGCCCCTTCTACACAGCTATATAAAATCCAGATTTTCGGCTTTGAACTGGATTATATGCCATTGTAGACTCAGATAATCCAGTTCAAAGCAGAAAATGTGGATTATCTGCCTTGATATTCTGGATTATATGGCAGTGTATCCCTTAGTTGTTTAGGTTATATATGCCCCTTAGTTGTTTATGGAGTGAAAAAATACCCAAAGAAACCAATGTTATCATGAATAGCAGTACATCATGTAAACAAGGAGAATGTCCAGAGAAGGTGGTTCTACTGAGGAGACAGAAAATAAAACAAAATGAAGTAACATAAGAATCAAGTCTGTAGTGTAATGCTTTTAAAAATTGTCTAAAAGTCTCCATATGTGATGTACTAGTCAAAGTATAGGACTGGGGATGGGGAATGACTTGGAAAGGGGTTGAGTTATATGTGCCACCTTGAAGTCATTGTAGGAATTACATACTAATTCCATATTTAAAATTACAGTTTGCTCTCCACATCTGCAGGTTTACCTTATGCAGTTTTGATTATTTATCTGTGATTTTGATTACTATGTTCTTTCTAGGGATATCTAGATGGTGAACTTCTGGCAAATGTGTTTTCTCAGACCAAAAAATTTAGAAGTTTTTTCCCCACTGTCTTCCTACTTTTGCAGGTGTCTGCACCCCTAATCCCAAAGAAAGTGGAAGACTACTGCATATTTAAATGCCGCCTGGAAGCTTGTTGGAAACGTAACCATATATACTCAAGTATAAGCTGAGGAGGGCTTTTCAGTCTTAAAAAGGGCTGGAAAACTAGGCTTATTCTCAAGTATATCCAGTACATCATTGTAAGTAGATTTATGACTGTGTAATTAGAATTGGGCAGTTTTGTAATATCCATACTCATTGAAGGCCTGCTGTTATGCTCTACACAGAAGAGTCAGAAAATGACCTATGTGTTGAATTAAGTATGGTCCATCCATTGCAATATCTTGTAGAAGACTGAAAGTTCTTTATCTTATACTTGTTGGTTTGGTTTTTGTGGGAGTTGCTGTTTTGTTCACCTAGACTCCCAAAGTTACAAAACCCTGTCCTATCTAACTAATGAGATAAAGATCTGTATTCCCCATAAGTATTATTAAGCCTTACTCTATCGAAATATTAACAGGAGAAGAAGCTGCAGTTTTATACTAATATTTATTCTAGTAACACAGATAGCACAGATAAATATTTTGCCCTCAGTGGCACAGCTTACATAGACCTTGAATCACTCTAATCTCCTTCTTATAACAAGCTTATATCATATTAGAATCAAACAGCTAAGCATTACACCACCTCTCTGTGTGTGTCGATTTAAACGTATCTCTACATGGGCATTAGATAATAAGGTTAATCAAGAAAGAAATATCCTACCATATAAAAGTGTTTGAATTATTGGCCTGCCTAGTAGTAGCAGTTTGAAGGTGGGCCAGGCTTGCAAGGAGCAAAATCTGGTGCTTTGGTATTCAAAAGGTTTCTATGTTATACCATGCTAAATCCATTCAGCCAGTCAACTAGGAAAATAAATCAACTACTACAGCTTTCTCCAGTTATCCCATCCACTCAAAAATAACTGGTCCTGTCTACCCTGCCATATTAGATCCAGATTATCTACTTTGAATTGGATTATTTGAGTCTACACTGCCATATAATCCAGTTCAAAGTAGATAATCCGGATTTCAAATGGCAGTGTACATGGGACCTACAACTATGCCTGTAGTTCAGTAGGAATAGTCATCACCTGATTGATCTCAGCCAATTGGTCCAAGGAGCTTCATTCACAGATCAAGTTAGTGACCATCTTCATTTTTTTTGCAATGATGTATTCCTGGTATTAAGCCAGTGATCTTATATTATCAGATAGTAAGATGGTTATTACTTCCCTTTTCCCTTCATGTGGACACTCTTATCCTTGATTAGGTCAGTTAACTTGGCAGGAGCTAACATGTGTCTATTTTCATAATATGCTGCTATCTAATATGATGTGTTTTAAAATTAACAACATGTTTTAATTTGTTCTAAACTGCCTTGAATTCTGAACTGGACTAAAACAATAGGATAAAAGAAACAACAACAACAAGAACACATATCTAGTAGACCAGTGGTTCTCAACCTCGGGGTCAAGGCCCCTGCGGGGGTTGTCAGGGAGTGTCAGAGGGGTCACCAAAAACCACCAGAAAACACAGTATTTTCTGTTGGTCATGGGGGTTCTGTGTGGGAAGTTTGGTCCAATTCAGTTGTTGGTGGGGTTCAGAATGCTCTTTGAGTGTAGGTGAACTATAAATCCCAGCAACTACAACTCACAAATGTCAAGGTCTATTTTCCCCAAATTCCACCAGTGTTCACATTTGGGCATATTGAGTATTCATGTCAAGTTTGGTCCAGATCCATCATTGTTTGAGTCCACAGTGCTTTCTAGATGTAGGTGAACTACAACTCCAAACTCAAGGTCAATGCCCACCAAACCCTTCCCGTGTTTTCTGTTGGCCATGGTAGTTTTGTGTGCCAAATTTGGTTCAATTCCATTGTTGTTGTTCAGAATGCTCTTTGATTGTAGGTGAACTATAAATCCCAGCAACTACAACTCCTAAATGACAAAATCAATCAACACCCCCCCACAACCCCACCACTATTCAAATTTGGGCATATCGGGTATTTGTGCCAGATTTGGTCCAGAATGGAAATATATCCTGCTTATCAGATAATTGCATTAAAATTAATATTAGGAGCAAAATTACAGTTATGAAGTAACAAAATGATGTTATGGTTGGGGGTCACCACAACATGAGGAAATGTATTAAGGGGTCGCGGCATTAGGAAGGTTGAGAAACACTGTAGTAGACTGTCAAGAGCTCTAAGGAAGTAAACAGAATTATAAAAAGTTGTCCTGAATGTGACCTTTTGTGCACCAGTCTCATTGGGTTAACAATTAGGGAGTGCTAATGTGGCATTTGGACACTATTACTTCAATTCCATTATGCATCTTCACAATCCACTAACAAAGTTTTATAGTGCCTCTACTGCATTTCTAAGCATATATGCACAAAGTAGACTGTGATAGACATAATAAATAAATAAATTCATACATATATAATCATAGAACTATAGTCAGGATGCTGGAGAAGCCCCAGACTGAAAAAGTCTAAAGCATTTCATTTATATAGGTTGAGCGTCCCTTATCCAGAATTTTAAAATTCCAAATGCTCCAAAATTGTCCACATTGATGGTTGAGATAGTGACAGCTTTGCTTTTGGATGGATAAGTGTACACAAACTTTTTTTCATTCAGAACATTATTTAAAATATTGTGCATAAAATTACCTTCAGGCTATGTGTGTAAGGTGTATGTGAAACATAAATTAATTTCGTGTTCAGACTTGGGCCCCATCTTCAGGTTATCTCATTATGCACATATAGGCAAATACAGGTGCAGTAGGCTCTAGTTAACTGGCACCCATGGGGATTAGTAGATGCCAGATAAATGTAGTTTCTGGTAGCTTGAGAGTTACTTTTAAACATAGGCCTAACTAATACTAAATTACATATTATACCATACAATAAACTCTGTATTAACTTGATATTCATATTGAAATACAGTAATTAAAAGCAAATAATGACAAATAAAGATAAACTTAATGTAACATAACATGGTTTTACTCTTTTATTGTATTACTAGCCGTCCCCTGCCATGCGTTGCTGTGGCCCAGTCTGGTGATCTGGAAAAAAAAGTAATGAGAAAGTGTTGGTTTCTAATATGTGTAATTTCTGTATTTGATTACATTTTCTTGCTCTGGTAAAGGGAGTTGGACTGGATGGCCTTAAATATTTTCTATTGGTCATAGGGGTTCTGTGTGGGAAGTTTGCTCCAATTCTATCGTTGGGGGGGTTCAGAATGCTCTTTGATTGTAGGTGAACTATAAATCCTAGTAACTACAACTCCCAAATGTCAAGGCCTATTTCCCCCAGGTTCCATCTGTGTTCCTAGTTGGGCATATGGAGTATTTGTGCCAAGTTTGGTCCAGATCCATTATTGTTTGAGTCCACAGTGCTCTCTGGCTGTAGGTGTACTACAACTCCCAAACTCAACGTCAATGCCCACCAAACCCTTCTAGTATTTTCTGTTGGTCATGGGAATTCTGTCTGCCATCATTGGTGGAGTTCAGAATGCTCTCTGATTGTAGGTGAACTATAAATCCCAGCAACTACAACTCCCAAATGACAAAATCAATTTTTTTAGTGAAGGACATACATTGGGTTGTTAGGTGTCTTGTGTCCAAATTTGGTGTCAATTCGTCCAGTGGTTTTTGAGTTCTGTTAATCTCACAAACGAACATTACATTTTTTATTTATATAGTTTAAAACATTTTAAATGAAGTATTTTCATTTTTTCCCCAGTTGCTTGAGAATTTTGGTTACTTGAGTTCTGGTTAATTGAGAATCTACTATATTTCAAAATAATAATACAATATACTAAATTCCAAGCACTTGCGATCCTAAGCATTTTGGTTAAGGGATACTCAACCTGTATGATAAAACCAGCTGAAGAATCTAGATATGAATGCTAGGTTTTGTTTTCAGATTTCTTTTGAATATATTACTGAAAGTAGGAGAGCAACTTTAAAGTTAAGTTTTTGGAGATGAATATTCAGGAGGCTTTTAAAAATGAGATATTCTGTGAGAAAACGTTGTTAATTTTGTTTCAGTGGTTGGCATGATCAGTGCACACGCTCATACTAAATCCACTAAGGTGAGAGAAGGGAATCTTAGTCCATTTAATTTCAGGTAATATCCCAGTAACTATTTTGGGAAGCGGGAGGGGGAAGGTTAAAAAGAGAGCGCTGAAATGAAAACTTGCATTTAATCTGCTTTGAAAGCTTATATTATCCTGTGGGTGATGATCAACCCTCTGCCATTATTTCTTTATTACATTCTGAATGTGCAGCTCTCCTGTGGATAGGAGCTTATGAAAAAGGAGGGGCGTGATTGCAAATCTGGATTAATATTAAAATTATTGAGAACTATTTGAAATCATTTTCAAGTCAGATAAATACTAGAGAAACCATCTGAGCACCCAGCTCAAAAGGAATATTGTTTCTTATTAATCTACTCATCTTGATGCCAGCCAAATGTCTGTCTAATGCAGAAATATTTTCTCAATATGCTGGGAAACAATGTGCAAATTTTCTGCTTCCAAGAAAATACCAAAGAAATGCAAATCAAGGAAAGGGGCTATTAAGATTTCTAGTATTTGTATCACTAGGATATGTTTTGGAGTGATGTTAATGTTTGATGTCTCCAGATAAAAAAGATGCAAAGATTTTTCCCCCCAACTAGAGAGAAACAATGACAAAAATAACCTTTTGTACAACCAAAAGTGAAGTACTGGATCAGAGATTTCAGATGCTCTTCATTAATAAATTAATCATAAAAATTAATGAAATCCTTTCTTTTCTGACTTATTCCAAGTAGGCAGTTTCAATATGAAATACTATCAAAGTTTTATTTCAACTTAAATTTTAATGGTCAGTTTGTATACACAGATTCTACCAACCATGGATTCTGCCATCGTCATTTTTTTTGTGAAAAATCGAAAAACCAAACCTTGATTTTTGCCAATAAATATAAGAGACACAATTTTACTATGCCATTGTATGTAATGGGACTTAAGCATCCATGGATTTTGGTATCCACTAGACATGTACACGAAATTTGTTCCTACTGTTTCTACTGTTTCAAAATGGGAACTCCCCTCCTTACACGAAAATCTGCTCGACACGAAAGCCTTTGTATGCATCCAAACTTGCCTCCTTCCCTTGAAAAGAGAGTGTGTATTGTGGGCTGTGCAGGCAGGCAGGCCCAGAGCATGGCTGCAGTTGAGCACCTCTTACTCTGGTGTAAGAGGCTCTTGCCTGCAGGCACTGGCAGGCATGCATGATTTCCAGGCCTGCCTGCACATCCTTTCAGAAGAGGGCATGTGTGGCAGGGTGTGCAGGGAGACTCAGAAAGCATGTGCATCTGCCAGTGACTACAGCTGAGAGCCTCTTACTCTAAGAGTACAAATAGCAGGTGTCAGTACGAAGAACACATGCCAGGAAGGGGAGTCAGTGGGTGGGAACCCCCCCCCCCCAATGGTTCAATTTTCTGGCTCTGAAACAAAAGAACCCTCCCAATTACAATTTTTTTTTAAAAAAAATGGATCAGGGCCCCCAACAAAAGCCCGAACACAAAACAGGACAAAGTTTTCCCTGAATGCACATGTCTAGTATCCACTAGGCCTGTGCGATCAATGAAAAAATGTTTCAATACTCATTACTAAATTAGGGGGGTATGAAGAATGCTTCTAAAATATTGTTTGGGGTCTGTATCATGACTATAGTGATATAACGAATTCATTACTTTTCATTAAGTAATTGCTTGGGGAGGGGGGGGGGAATCCAATCTCTCTTTATTCTGCCAGCAGGAAAAGCACAGTAAAAGCACCCCCAACAGATGCCCATCCAGCCGTTGAAATAACAACAACAACAACAACAACAGGAAACCTACTAGGTAAACAAATTAAGTTTTTCCAATGAATGTAATCTATTAGAAGAACAAGAGTGAAAAATCCAAATGTGAGCTATACAGATGTATATAAATGTAGATTTTTTTTTAAAAAAACTTCATTCAATAAACACTTGCTCAGTCAAATTAGAGATGTTTCAGTTCATTGTCAACACTTGGTTTCTATATTGGCAGACATTGGGTTTCAAGGGGATTATTATTTCACATTACAGAGAAGATCTCTGAACACCTTCATCGTAATGGAAAAATCTTTCAAATGGACAGTTTGAAAGACGTAAAAATTATTCTCTGTCACTGTGATTTTATGGGGAGAAGGTGCTTGGTGCGTTATCTCCCAAAGCTATCCTAATAAATCAACACTACTGAAAACATTAAAAGGTTTGGCAGGACCGGGCAAAAACTGTATCTCAGAAAACGATTTTTCTTTTGCTTTGGTGATGCTTCAAGAACACTTCACACTATCTCTCATATTCAGCTCCTCCTCCTATTAAAGTCTACAGCACGTGCAAAATGAATTGGAAACAAAATGATGGACATTCATTGAAGAAATTTGTATCAGACAAAGAACATGTAATGCTTCCCTGCTATGTAAAGATTTATGGAAGAATTAAGTTTATGAAAGTGACTACCTAAAAAAACTTATTGAAATTCAGGAAAGTTTAGGAAGTAGGAGTTTTTGGGATTTAAAAAAATTGGAAGGACCATTATTCAAGCAAGTCTTAATTCTGGAAAAGGAAATATGGTTGAATAGAAAACTCTAACATGCATTGTAAAGAAAAGTGGAAACTTGAGAGACACCTACTCATCATATTTATTTATTTAACTTTTTTTTTACATAAGACTGACCATGGCTTTGTTGCTGGGTGCCTTGAAGTAATTTCTGACTTATAATCACCTTTAGGCAAATCTGTCATGGGATTTTCTTGGCAGAATTTCATCCGTAGGAGCCCTTGCCATCTTCTGAGGCTGAGGAAGAGCAACTTGCCCAAGGTCCAGGTTTCCATGACTGTGTAAAGATTCAGTTCCTGGTCTCCTAGAGTCCAACATCTGTTACTTGCATTGACATTGCATGTTATAGTAGAAATTGTTGTTTCTACTATTTTTTCCCATCTAAAGCTCAATAATAATAATAATAATAATAATAATAATAATAATAATAATGTGGGACTTTCGAATCCAGACTGACAAAGTTTTGGAACACAATACATCTGACATCACGATTGTGGAAAAGAAAAAAGTTTGGATTATTGATGTCGCCATACCAGGTGACAGCCGCATTGAGGAAAAACAACAGGAAAAACTCAGCCGTTATCAGGACCTCAAAATTGAACTGCAAAGGCTCTGGCATAAACCAGTACAGGTGGCCCCAGTGGTAATCACAACTGGGTATTGTGCCAAAAGATCTCAGCTGGCATTTGGAAACAATAAACACTGACAAAATCACGATCTGTCAACTGCAAAAGGCTACCTTACTTGGATCTGTGCACATCATTTGAAAATACATCACACAGTCCTAGATGCTTGGGAAGTGTTCAACTTGTGATTCTGTGATACGAAATCCAGCATATATATCTCGTTTTCTGTAACATACTGTGTTTTTGTGTCAGTAAAATAATAATAATAATAACAATAAATAATAATAATAATAATAATAATAATAATATGCCTTCCTCGCAGATGTGTTTGGCGGGGATGAGAGACAGGGCCTTCTCAGTGGTGGCCCTTCGGCTATGGAACACACTCCCCAGGGATATAAAATCAGCTCCCTCCTTTCTAACATTCTGCAAGATGGTTAAGACCTGGCTTTTCGAGCAAGCTTTTACTACTGGAGCATAATTAGACGAAACTGGAAAATGGAATATGGAATGACTGATGATGTAATTGGACTACGATTTCAGTAAGGAGTAAGGAGGACCAAGGACTTTGTTTTTATAGATATTATTGTTCTTTTATATTACATTTTTAATGTTGAATTGTTAATATAATTGGTTTTAACTGTACCCTGATATTGTTATGGCATCGAATCGCTGCCAACTGTGAACCGCCTTGAGTCGCTTCTGGCTGAGAAAGGCAGTATACATATGTAGTAAATAAATAAATAATGAATACGAGGCTGCTGCTGCTCCTTCCTCCTGTCATTACACAATGTTTAAGTAACCAGAGGAACAGGGAGCAGCAGTTAGAAGGTATCGTTCATGAGTGGAGCTCTTGTTTTGGCAAATCTGACTATAGGGGATTTAGCGGGTGTCCAATAAGCTCAACCTTGGCAGCCTTTGTTGGTAGCGCTAACTAAAAGCTTTTACAAACCCATGATAACAATAGATTATAGGTGATTCTCAGGAACAGTTCTGTGTATTCTGAATTTCAGAAAAGTGTTCCTCTGCCTTCTTGAAAAAATGAGAGTTCCAGAGGATGATTTTTTAGTTGATATTATTTACAAAGATGCAAATAACCCAGCCAATCTGCATCCAAGTCACTTCTAGGCTTGACATTCAGGCATCTCTTTTTGTGCTATCTTTCCCGTATTGCATAGGAAATGTTTCGGCTTAGATTGTATTCTCTGAATAGGCATGATAACCACCATTCTGTGCATTCTTTCAAAGACATGATTGATATTTGCCTTGGAGTGTCTGTGACTCTATTATCTGTAGCTTTATTTATACAGAAACGCAACTCCAATCACTTCATTTTGAATGGGCTGATGACAATGCGGAAAGAAAGACAGTATCTCACAAGGGAGAAAGAAATGTTCTATGCAGAAATGATTACCAAAACGCATGGCTTTTGAAGACTTCTTCCTGTAATTTGGGTCAGGCACTCTATTTCTAGAATATTGATCTGTCATATAATCTCCGTCATGTAGTTGGATACTAACTCCTCCTCTAACACTTTCCTCAAAATTCATATATAAGCCTAAAAATTACAGTAAGTGCTGCAGAACTAGATGGGAAACATGTAACAGGGTTTTGATGGATGGGGAAGCCCGGCTCACAGTCCCACATTCTTCGCATGCATGACTGTTTATCCCACCCGAGTCTCTCACTAGACATAGTTATCTATCTATCTATCTATCTATCTATCTATCTATCTATCTCACCCATGGATTTTTACAATTTTTTACCCTTTGTATCTGGTCGAGCTCACCCTTGTTTAATTCTTCTGTTATTTCATACTTTGTTTTATTATGTTTTTGCTTCTATTTTATTGCATGATTATGTTATTGTTAAGTATTTTTATTTGATGTTATCATCTGTTTTATATGTATTTTATTTTGGCTTATTGTAATTGCTTGGTCTTGGCCTCATGTTAGCCGCCTCGAGTTCCTTCCGGGAGATAGTGGTGGGGTAAAAATAAATTATGATGATGATGATGATGATGATTAGAAACAGATTCTTCTCAGGGGTTTCCCCTTGGCTGTGGACCTCCTCCCCCTAGCAACATTATTCAGTCCCCTTCCTTCTAGGCTTCAGAAGGAGAGTAAAACATGGCCCTGCAATCCCAGACTTTTCTATGTCTATACCTCCCTTGTGAATGTCTCACTGATGATTAAAAGATTAGAGCTAGGAAAGCATAGAAGGAAAGACTCTTCCCTCCAGAAAGGGGAGAGCAGAATTTGCAGTTCAGTTTGGAAACTGTAACATCAAGGCTCCCCGCAAAAGTTAGTTATTATTTACTTTGAGCTATTTCAAAACTTTGCTCCTGTCTGCTTTATTCAAACCAAGTTCTGTGGGTGTGAATTTCTGTGGGGGATCCTTGTTTATCTTGTTGGTTTGCAGTTGTCAGATCAGGGTAGTTTCCCAGTGTGTTAGCCTTCCTTCGGGAAAGATTGCTTCAATGAAGAGGCAGTCTCCTTTAGCAGAGTTTGCAGAGAAATGTGCTGAATCCCTTGCATATCCCTCTGAGACTAACTTCAGTAAAGCAAGGAAAACAGGCAGGATTCAAGTTATATAACAGATAAATCACAGTGAAACATTTTTTCTAAACATAAATACACGGAGTGAGATTCTGAATCATCAGTTGTAGCTGCAGTGACAGAACTCTATAGCTACATCTGCCAATGGCACTCCTAAAAACCTACTTCTTAAGCCAGGCAGACCCCCAACTGTAGGTTTCAGAGACACTATAGACTGGAAAACTGAGAAATGTTGACTACAAAACTTACCTAGTCATGAGAAGTGTTAAAAAAAGCTATTGGAGAGATCCTTTTTTCAATATGCCCTGGCCATTGTACACACTAGCTGCAGGTCAGCTGTAGAATTTGAAGAGGCATGAATGGAGGGCAAAAGGGAGAAATGTGCCAAGAGGAAGACACATCAAGCCAACCCTGACCAGAACCTCCTTCCACCTGTAAACCAATGTCCTCACTGTGGAAGAACATGTGAGTCAAGAATAGGGCTCTACAGTCACCTACGTATCAACTGCCAAGACCCTACACTTGGAAGGCCATCATACTTGGACAATGAGGGATTGCCTAAGTAAGTAAGTAAGTGCCTAGAAGAAATCACTTTCCAGCAGCCTGAGCTATAGCACTTGAAAAATCCCTTGGTTGAAATGCTATCCAGTTTAAGAGGTAGATTTTGGGGATCATGTTATGTCATTAACAATTACAAACATTAATTTGAAAAGTTATGAGATTGTTTGTCCTGTTTGCAAACTCATGTGCATTGAACAAGATGCCAGCTATTGTCCCCTAGCAATTTCTGAAGCAATTATCCTACATGTCACATTCATTGGATTCTATCGGTGAATGGAGTAAAAACTAAACATTTGTGACAGATGAAGGGGGCAGGTTTCAGGTAGGGAGAAGCTCAGTAGGGTTGACATTCACCATCCTGAAGGAGAGAGAAAATGACATATGGACAGACAGAAGAGAGCAAGGAGTCTATATGTGATCATGGATACCTTGATGACCTTGCATTACAATAGAAAGTATTCTATTCTATTCTATTTATTTATTTATTATTTATTTATTTCATATACTTGTATCCCGCCCTTCTCACCCCTGAAGGGGGACTCAGGGCAGCCTCACAGCAAACATCATTTGGTGTTATCATAATGATAAGAATAACCAACAAATTCATTAAAACAAGACATTAAATAAACAGTTGTTAAAAACACGCCAATTAAAATCCAGGTTCAGGTCAATTCATTGTCATTTCGAAATTACTTATGTCTTCTTCATGCAAGCCACTACTCAATAGTCAAATGCAAGGTCCCACAGCCAAGTTGAGTTTACTTCTAAAGGACAGGAGGGAGGTGGCTAGTCTGATGACTTTGGCGAGGGAATTCCACAGACGGGAAGCCACTGTTGAGAAGGCCCTGTCTCTCATCTCCACCAATCGAGTTTGCCCTTGGCAGCCACTGGGGTTGGATACTAATTTCACATTATATACGGTCACATAGTAAAATGTTGCCCCGTATATCTAATGGGCGATTTCCCTCATACAATAGGATGTTGGCTCCATATTGGTCATTTTTTAGAGTAGTTTTATTCAAAAACATAGCCATATCTGTATCAGTATACAAAAGGATCTTGTAGCTCCTTTAAGACCAACTGAGAGAAAGAAGTTTGTAGCATAAACATTCATAGACAAATCACTCTGCATCTGAGGAATCTATGAAAGCTTATGTTACAAACCTCTTTTTCTCAGTTAGCCTCAAACGCGCTACAAGACCCCTTTGTATTCTTGGAGCAGAAAACTGAAATCAATGGGATTTTAAGTTACTCATGCTTGCCCAGTCATAGTCATGCTGCCCCAGGCAATGAGAGAATTAGGAGAATATTGGGTATTTGCTACTTCCCCACGTTAGATGTCTCAAGAGCCTTGAACTTATCATGCAAAGTTTCCTGTCCTTTGTGCTAGTGCTTGGTAAAAAGTGATGAATTCATACATAATGGAGCCACAGTGTCAGGAACAGTTATTCTGAATAGACCTCTAGCTAAGATTATATTTCACAATATACAGTGAACTCTGCAGAACAGTTTATTCATTATTTATATGACAGCCAGCTATGGACATATGACATTTCCCCCCCTCTTGTAACACTCTCTGCTTTTTGACATAGTACAGAGCTTATTTTAGTTTGTCACTGTAGGGTATAATTTCTGCTGCCACTTGTGTGTGCGAAACAGAGAGGAGAGAGAAATAGAAAAAGAGAGAGAGAGTCTCTAATGAGGTACTTTTCCTTGCTAGATCAATTGTTTGTACGGGCCAACACACTGAAGCACTGTGAACCTTTTAAAAAAATGCATAAAGAAGCTGGAACAAATGTGCTTAACGTTTGATTTTACAAGTTAACCAGAGATGCTGCAAGGACCCTGCGTTGTGTTTGACAGATAATGTATCACTTACAAGAAGAATTACTGGGATAGAACAGAACATTGCATCTTTAAAAAGGTGGTGATGCCTCTCAGCTTTTTTTACTCAGCATGGTCTTTTGTCAAAAAGAAATATAGAACTTCTGACATTCTCCCATACATTTGGCCTTTGTGTTGCAGCACTGCAAATTATCGTTGACAAAATAGAAAATAATGCCTCTCTAAATGGAATTCTTTGGCACATTGAACATGTTGGGGGCTGGGAAAAAGCCATTAAAAAGTAGTAAGCAAATGAAGGGACTTGTGTATTTCCTCGGTTTGCTGCATATTGTGTGCAACAAACTATTACTCATGATATGCCAACAAGCTTACAGTGAGGTTGGTGTTAGGCTCTCAGTAGAGCCACAAAGCACATACTATGGCTGCATAACACAATGTATAGTGTGCCATTTAACTAATGTGGTGATCTCTCTTTGTGTCTTGGGGAAAGAACTGGGAAGTTTAGTTTAGGAAGGATGAGTTGGAAGGCCACAGGTGAAGAAGGACTGTATTGACCCTTATTAACAACTGGATGCAGAGCTTCTGATGCAAATCTAGCTGTGGTCTCTGAGATATTCACTCTTAACCTTTATTATTAACTAGCTGTACCTGCCGTACGTTGCTGTGGCCAACCTTCCCTTCCTCTTTCTCTCCTTTCTTTCTCTCCTTCCTTCCCCCCTTTTTTTCCTTCCTTCCTTCCTTCCTTCCTTCCTTCCTTCCTTCCTTCCTTCCTTCCTTCCTTCCTTCTCTTCCTCTTCCTCTTCCTCTTCCTCTTCCCTTCCCCCCTTTTCTTTCCCTTCTCCTTTCTCCCCGTTCTTCCTTCTCAACCTATTTTTGGACTGCAACTCCCAGCAATCATCCTGATTGATCCATCTATCTACCTATCTATCTCTATCCAATCTATCTATCTGGAGGATTGCTGTGAGTTGCAGTCCTGGAATAGGAAACTGGAAATATGCAGGAATTGGGATGCTCTAAAAGAAATCCAAGGAAAAGAAAGCTTGGAAGTAGTGCATTTGGATCACCTTCCTCTCCTAAAGGGCCTGTTCTAGGGAATGCTGGGAACTATTGTCTGGAAGAGAGTGTAGATATGCTGTTGTGTGTGTTTTTTTGCTGGGTGAGCCATTTTTGCAAATGCGCTGTAGCATCTTTTTCCTTTTTTTTGGGCTTTTTGAAGTCTCTTCCTCTGTGTTTTTCAATGTTTTTTATGAGTGATGGACATTCATTGGCCTGATTTTTCAATGTTTGTATTGTGTCCAAATTTGGTGTCATTTCGTCCAGTGGTTTTTGAGTTATGTTAAACTGACATTACATTTTTATTTATATAGATTGTATTTGTACTTTGACAAATGGTAGATTTGCATGTAGCCCAAAGGAGTGGATCGACAATAAATTGGATAGGATAGAAATTAATTGTATATAATTACATATAGCAATAAATAAACAAGGCAACTGGGAAGACACCCTGGAATCTCAGGAAGACATAACAACATATCTAAGACTGCATTTGCACTTACTGATTAATCCAGTTTAAAGTGCTCTGGAACTGGCCCAACAGCTGGCTGGGCAAAGGGAACACTGGGGTTGCTGCCACGGTGTTGCTGCCAGCAAGCAGCTCACTACAGAGGGTTGTTGGATACATCATATTTCTCAGCACATGGCTGGGTACTGTAGACATAATCAGAAATGTGACATTGCCAGCAAGCCTCTGGCAAGAAGCTGATTCCTGGTAGCAGTGTAGTGGTGGGTCAGTTGGTGGTGAGGATAATGATCAGCTCTATCCAGCCTGATTCAGTTTACCACACCTCTGAAACTGCGAGATCACGCAGAGCTTCCAGGAAGCTCCAGAATAAATCCTGTGCTCTATTGACCCAGATTAACAAGTGGATGCAGAGCTTCTGATGCAAATCTAGCTGTGTATTGTTTGAACTCTCTGTAACAGCTGAGTGAGGAGTCCACATTATTTTGGCTTTGTATTTGGCTAAGACAGGCTGCAAAATGGTAAGATGCTGGAAGTCACGGGAAAGTTAGGATTTTAATATTACCTAGAAATTACTAAAAAGCTCATTTCAATATAGTACAAACAAACCACTTTGTGTATGTTACTAAGTAATCATTAGAATTTAAGGAAGGCAATGAATCCCATCTACTCAAAGCAAGGATGAGAATCAGGTGGTATACAACCTCAAACCCCAATGATGACCGAAACAATAAAAACAACACTACTACTATCACCACCACAACTACTACTACTACTAGATTTTTTTAACCTGCATCTCCTCACAGAGGCAGGATACAAAACAGCTAACATACATAATAAAATACAGCATGCCAGTTGGGTTCTGGCATGTTGGAGTAGATGCTCCCCAGAGGACCTAAGTGTGGAGGGCAGATTGTACCGGAGAAGGTGATCCTGTAGGTAACCTGGACCCAAACAATGTAGGGCTTTCAAAGTCAAAACACTTTGTACTTTGTTATAAAAATAATGTTAAAAGTTCACTTAAGAGGTGTGTAATTTTAGTTTATTATTATTTTGAAATGAATGTTCCAAACTCTGAAAATGTACTGAAATTTTATCTGTCTTTCACAATTTAAAATATAATTATGGTGTCATTTGATTTCACTTTTGACAGTGCTGATTTAAAATCCCTCCTGTTCATAGAGGTTTGTACAATGAACAGATATACAACAAGCAGGTTATTATTCAGACACTAAATCATTTGGCAGAAGGGCAGGTAGTGCTGCAAGAACATACAGCTATTTTTTTTAAAAAGGACGTTCTTGGAGACCTTTAAAAGTTCAAAGAACATCCACTTAATTTAATAACTATGAGCTATTTTAATGTCATATTTTTACCTGAGGACATGAATTAGAAAAGGTGTGCATGAAACACACACACACACACACACACACATGATTGAATCTTAAACTTAATAAAGTCAATGCTATGCTGCATTTTTTTGCAATTAAAAATCTCATTTTTGAAATCTTCAGATGGGATAGTCATTTTTTCCTGCAGATTTCACATAGAACTCGGCTTCCAAGGTAGGCATTTTGTGAGGTGGTTCCAACAAATTTCTTGCATTTGAGTTTTACCAAAATCAGCTATTTGCCACAATAAGGCAGAGTAGGTCTGTTGCCCAGCCAGAAGGTGGTATGATGTAGTTTGATGGGAGCCTGCCAGCTCCATTGGTGACCAGGGCTAGATTGGCACATGCTACTGATTTTACCCCCTTGTGAGTTTGTAAGAGGCACTTAACAATATTTTTAGTTGGTTATATTTTTTGAGGGAAGCATGGATATCAAAATAGATGTGAATGTATGCTTTCTAAATCTGGGTATTCAGGTATTGTAGAATGCCCTTAATTTTACATGCACAAAGACTTTTGTAGACATTGATCGGCTTAATCTCATAAAATACATAAGCATCCCCATGGGATCAGAAAATATTCCAAAATGCAAAGGTTGTTTGTTTTCAAAAAATCCATCTGGGTGATGGTTAAGTGAATATTTTTTCTACTGAATGGGACAAATAATGATGGTTGGTTTGTTTGGTTTTTGACAAACCAGAAAGTGTTTTCTATTCTTAATATCTGCCGGGAATGCTACTACAATTCTGGAGAAAATGAAATGTTTTCTGATTAAAAGGAGATCTGATAACAATACAGCATTTTATGTATCTTGCACAGCTTGGTTGGCATTTAGACAACATAATTATTTCCAACATTCCCTCTGAGGGAAGAATTTGGGCTTGTCTTGTAATTTAAAAAGTCTTGAAGGAACGTTTTTCTGATCTACTTTGCATTTGAGGATATTTTCATATAGAGAAAAGCTGTTGTGGTGGAAATTCAATTTTGTACCTCCATTATAATCTTCCAGTGCAATTTGCAAACAAAAACCATATGTTCCATTCATGGTATTGTACATGAATTGCATATTTCAGAACTTGCATGTTACTTTTTAAAGGGAAGCTGTTATTTTCCTCATTATCCTGATCCCCTGATGAGTCATTACTCTTACTGTTACTACAGTCCAGAAAGGCAACTTGCTGCATTACTCCTCATGACTGAGTTGTCATTGCTCCACCAGTCTCTTCCTTCCCTGACTACCTCTTTAAACAACCAGTTGGATTAAATCTTGACCCTTTGCCTGAACATAGGAATGCTCCCATTCCTACAAACATTTAAGCTTTGCATCTCATCCAGCCATTACAAATGTATCATATATGAAGCCATCTTGGGCAGCTAGTCTGGCAAGAACGCACTGGCAGGTATCATGCACAAAGATTCTCTATACTGCAATATTTTGTTGAGGGCCCGTCTTATATTGCCGCTAATCATTTTTAAAGGCAATAAGATACTCCCTAGAATGATCTTGGGAAATAGCTAGAGTTCTGCAGGAGCACTGCTCTTGTTGTCACATTATAAGCAATATCACCTCCTTCCATGTTTTGAATTTTTCACATTAGATGTACCCCCACACCCACGCATGACATCTGAAGTCATGGCATCATTATACATGATGAAGCACAATGTGGCTTTGTCACAGAAGAACTGGGACATCAATCAAAGGCTGAAGCATTTTGATATTTATTCTCATTTTAAACTGAACTCAGATCCCCCTGGAACTGTAACCTGCCTAGGAGGCTTAATTAGACTAACTGTTGGGGAAAAATAGCATAAAACATGTGGGTGAGTTCCTTTTGAAAATTGTTTCATGGATCTTTGATAGCTCCGTCAGGATATGCCTGAACTTTGAAGGCTCCTAAATGAAACTTTTTCTATTATGTTCTGTTTCCTGGAGGAGAATTTTAATAAAGAACAGCTACATTTTGAACTTGTAAAGGAGTAATAATATGAAAAATCTTCCCAAATAGAAATTTGATTTGTTGAATTACTTGTCAGGGAGAAATTCCCCTACACCGCAAATGTTTCATTTGTCAAAGTTTTTGTTTTGAAGAGGGTTTTTAAGAATAGGTGATCCTGGGTACAGGATTAGTTCCTTATTCATTTCAGTTTTAATGGGGAATATATTAAAAATATTGGGAACCAGCATGATGTAATGATTTCTGTGTTAGACTATGACTCTTGAGATTGGTTTTTTAAAATCGTGTCAGAAGCGACTTGAGAAACTGTGTGAGAGAATTGACCATCTGCACGGATGTTGCCCAGAGCAATTCCAGATGTTTTACCATCCTGTGGGAAGCTTCTCTCATATCCCTGCATGAGAAGCTGGAGCTGACAGATGGGAGCTCACACCACTCCCTGGATTTAAACCGCCGACCTTTCAATCAGCAGTCCTGCCAGCACAAGTGTTTAACCCATTGCACCACTGAGGCAATTTAAAATTCCCATTCAGCCATAGAAATCCACTGGATGACCTTGGTCAAGTCACATTCTCTCAGCATCAGAGAAACTGAAAGGTCTCTGTGAACAAATCTTTTGATGTGGAGGTTACACATCAGGACACATTGGCCAGCTTTTTTGGCCTATCTTTGGTGATATGTCAATGGGATTGCCAAGATGACCACCTTGCTCTTCAGAATTTACCTCTGTCCTAATGGCTGGCAGTCCAACCGTAGATGGGTTTATCCATTCAGATTCCCAATTCTCTATTGCAGCTATAGGTTTTGAAAAACAAATGTTCTTTGATTCAGGTCTACTTAGGTATTAAATAGTTACTATTTTCCCTACAGTATGTGTAAAGCGAAACCTCCTCTTGATACAACTCACCTCCCCGCTCCCAAATATATTTTATATGCCTCAATAGGCAACACAAACACACTTGTGTGTCAGTACAGTAATCATGAACTGGTCAAAAGCTGGAACCTTTTTGTAAGTTTCTGATACAGTATTATGAGTCACATTTGACAAAGTGTAAAATAAAATACTATTTTTAAATGATATTTTTGTCAGAATGGCCTATAGCAGCTTTCAAGTAATATCGATTGTGTAAAGTTTTCCTCTCCATTTCACGCTAAAATTCTAATTCATACTCTCATTATTCCCCATTTAGACCCCTGCAACCTTGAGTTCTCATCTGCCTTTATACTTCAATTCTTTCACTTCTCCACAATGCCAATCATCTCTCCTCAACTGAACCATGAGATACCCTTAAAGCCTTGCTGTGTCTTTTCTTCCACTCCCTCATCTAGGGCAAACTTCTTCTCCTTACTTTTAAAGCTCTCTTAAACCTTCTCACCTTACATAGTTCCCCTTTATGTTTCTGCCCATGATCAATATTAGTTGCCTATTATCACTTCTGCACACACAGTGAAGACACTGAATGGACAGCAAACCTAATCATCTGGGATTCATGAGCTGGTCTTCCAGATCAGAGAATAAAGCACCATACTCTCCAACTGTCCTATTTTGGCAGGATCTACTTTTCAATTCCTTTCACTTTGCCTCATTGGCCCCATCTACACTGTGGCAGGATGATGACTTGAAACACATTCTGCCAATGCACGCTGCAACAGATAAAAGGGGTTACAACACATTAAAAAGGTCATGGGAAAGTATGAGATAAGCCGTTTAATGGGTTGTGGCATATCCCAATATAGCCCAGATTGCAGGGTGAAATCAGCTCTGCAAAATGCAGAGTGCCTTATAGATAACTGTCCTTGCTGAAGCACTGTGTAGTATTTGGAACAATGGGATGAAGCAGCTGCTGAAAAATGCATGGCTGGCTAGCAGGGGGCTAACTGACCCACTGGAAGTGGTAATGGATCACCTCCACTCCTTACTGTCTCTTTCCCCTTTTTTTCATCACTGATGCTTCTTGAGTACTGATGCACATCTCTTTTGAAATGGGGGAAAAGACCCCACAGAGGCCAGATTCCACGGTAAATTTAGTCACTTTCCTGGCCTCAGACCAGTTCCAGACCTGTCAGTCTAATCACCTGCACAGCAAAACCAGTTCCAAGCTGCAGTAAATGGTAGACTTGTGCATTTCACCTGAACTCTGATCCATTTCTGCTGGCCAGATCCATTTTTGCGTACTTCCCAAAAACTGGTGGGTAGCCGGGCAGCCATTTTAGGTCCAAAACCAAAAAAATACGGCTAGATCTGGCTCATTGACAGTAATGGGGAACTTACAAGGCTCCCTTTTCCATTCCTGGGACCTTTTCCTTTTTTCCCTTCAAGGGGGCCTGGGTTTCAGCAAGGGGGTTAAGGAAGCAGACACAGCTTGTGAGAGAACACAGCTTTCATAACACACATCATGACATTATTCTACTCTAATTGACCCAACAGGTAGGGCTCACAGGGAAACCCTGTGTGAGGAGCACATGCAGGCTCTTTTGTGCACTGTGTGCTCCCGAAAAGGGTAGGAGGAGCTGTGATCAGCTGCCATGTGCTCCTATTATGGATGAAAAAAATGTGATGGCTGAGCCATTACCATTATGGCCTTCTGAGCAAGCCAAAGAAGCCGAAGGAAAATGGCTAAAATGGATCCGGCACAAGTCTAGTAAATGGTCAGTGTAGAAGGGTCTATATTCTTACTTAAATTGCTGAAAACCAATTTCAGGTAAAAAGTGTGCATTCAGCTCAGATACAGGTGAAGATGGGGAAAAACAAACTGCTACAGTCTCTCCTAGTTGGTCTGTGCTTTCTCATTATTAATTTTTAATTATATAATTTTTGCCATTGTGACCACGCTCTGGAATTTCTTGGCCAAATGTGTTCTGGTTTTCATATGTGAAATATTAGAAGGCATGTACACCCCCACAGATACACTGACTGTACTCTTTGATAGCTATCTTCTTCTTCTTTAGTTAAGGTGTCAAGCTGGTAACAGATTTCCAAGAACATGTCCTTTTGGTTAAGTTTACAGTCCAGTCACCAGTGAATGGATTTGTTCAGAGGATCTGGCTCAGCGGTATTACAATACAATTTGATTAGACTCTCTGGGTTTTTTGTTTCAGTCTCTGAAATCCTTCGGTGACTTCTCGGCTGGGTAGATTAATCTCTCATTACATTTGTCTGCAATGTGGCTGCTTATGAGTAATCATAAAGTGTCAGTTCTGAAAAGCGTCCATTCATTTAGTTTCTCAGGAATGAAAAACGGTGATAAGTGAGGTTGTAAAAAGTCAAATTAAATGTTAATTGATTCAGGGGCACAATGCTGTGAGCCACTTAGTTTAGACACAAGCACTACATTTATCAGTTCTGACAAATTGTCCAGAGTTGCTTCTGAGATGCTCACATTCCTATTTTCTTTATTGTCATTTTAGATGAAGGCCCCATCGCTTAAATAAATAAAGGACACCTATCACTAAATGTGCAAGGGTGATAGGAAACCTTTATAGAGGGATGGAACCTAATGTGAATATTAACAATAACATTTTCTGAAAATTGATGATGGGAAAAGAAGATGCAAAGAGCAGGTTCCATTCTTTTTTATTACAGGCAAGAAGGAAAGGAACACCATAACAAACACACTTGGGAAAATTCAATAGAATAGACTTTACACAATATTTAAATTGAGCAAATTCCATAAATACTAAAGTGTGAATCATTCTATTTTCACCTTCTTGTTGAAATCAATTACTGGCTAATTGTAATTAACTTTTATTTATATTTTGTGGGACAAAAATATGATGATAATAAGCACTGGAGACATTTGGATAGCACCCAATAAATGTCCTGCTACTAGAGGGAGGTGCATGTAAATTCCCTAAAAATTAATATGATATAAGAACATATCTATGTGTTCATGAAACTATGAATCCCCAGCTTCTGTGATGTCATGTGAAATTATACTAGATTAAACATCTAAGGCATTTTGACCCAGATTGCTATTATTAAGTGGTGCTCAAACACCAGTGTGAATCATAGTCGTCTGGCATAGTCATGGCACAGTAGCATCAATGGAAAAGAAGGAAGGAAAAGAGGCAAAAGTGCATTAGGGTGTATGTTGGGAATGCTTCTAATAAACACTTGGTTCAAAACATTTTTCTGGGGTCAAAATGTATGTAACTGATAACTGACCAACCTGAGTGCTTCCATTAGCCTCCATTAGGTGATAGAAAAATAAAATCAAAGAGTTGGAGGAGGCCACAAAGCTCAATCAGCGTATCCTCCTGTGGCATTGCAACAACAACAACACTTTTATTTCTTACCTGCCTCTCCTCGTGGCTCATAGAAAAGTGCATGGATCTTGTATAGAGGCATTGGATTCTATGTGGTTGTTGTGGCATTTGAATCCCAGTCATGGTTTGAGTCCAAACTTTAAATGAAATATCAAGTGTGCTGGGCCAAAATTAACAAAATGAATTCAACTGGGAGAAATGTACGGTACTACACTTAGGCAGGAAAAATGAGTTGTACAGATATAGGGTGGGTGACACCTTGCTTGAAAACAGTTCATACATATAAAAGGGATCTAGAAGTTGTGTTTAAATATTTGAAATGATGCCCTATTGAGGAAGGGAAACTTCTTTTTCTGCTACTATAGAGTCTGGGGACCTCTTCACATGGCCCATGTGGGCCATGCTGTGTGTGAGAAGTTGCAGGTGAAACGGAATATGCAGGGTGTCTCGTGGTGCCCTGCACACCCCCTCTCCTTCCCCCATCACATGGTGGTGACAGGACGGGGCGAGTTGGCACCTGTCCCCATCAAGTGGGAAAAAGAGTGGCAATGCATATTTATCCTGCCACCCTTTCCCCCATCATATGGGGAAAAGGGGAGGAAAGTGTGGGTAACTCCACTGGAGCTACCCAAAACACACATTCTTCCCCGTGGTGGAGGAAGTGCCTTCTGGCTCTTCCTCTTTGAGAGGAATGCAGGCAAAGGCTACCTTGCGTCATCTGATGGTGCTCATCAGGCCCTGTTCAAACTATGGATAAATGTGGCAAAATTGGACTGTTTTGCCCTGTGTGAAGAGTCCCTAGGACATGGAGAAATGGAGTCAAATTGCAAGAAAAGAGTTTCCACATAAATGTTAGGGAGGACTTCCTGATGATAAGAGTTGTTTGACAGTGGAATATTGCCTCAGAGCATGGTGGAGTCTCCTTTGGAGGTCTTTAAGTAGAGACTGGATGGCCATTTGTTGAGAGTGCTTTGATTTCCTGCATGGCAGGGATTTGGACCGGATGACCTTTGTGGTCTTTTCCAGTTTTATGATTCTATCTATTAGTGTTGAGCACCTGGATAGCTCTCTTAAAGTTCAGACTAATTTAAGAGATATAGCTAATGCCATATTACTAGCAGACAACAGGAAAGACAAAAGAATGACTTTTGATGAAAGTTAAGAAAGAAAGGGAAGAGCAGGATTACAGCCAAATATTGAGAAAACAAAAATAATGACCACAGATGATTTACATAACTTCAAAATGGGTAATGAAGACATTAAATTAATTGAAGGTTTTTAAATACCTAGGCTGAGTTATTAATCAAAATAAAGGTTATAGGCAAAAAAAAAAAATCAAAGGAAGAACATACTTAGAAAATCAATGCTTTTTAAAATATAGTGCTAGATATACCACAGACCGCTAAAATGAAAAATAACTGAGTCTTAGATCAAATAATCGCTGAACATTTACTGTTGTACTGTTGTGTGGGGATTTGAACCCTGGTTCCATAGTCCTAGACCAAGATTCAATCAACTACATAGACTCTAAGTTGGAAGAGACCACAAGGGTGCAACACAACCAAGTGCCATGCAGGAACACACATTCAAAGCACCCCTCAGAGATTACCATTCAGTCTCTGTTTAAAGCTTTCAAAGAAGGAGACTCCACCATACTCTGAGGCTGTTCCACAGTCAAACCACTCTTACCTTCAGGAAGTTTTTCCTAATATTCAAATGAAATTTCTCCCCCCCCCCCCCATAATGTAAATCTATTTTTCTTTGTTTGAATCTCTGGAGCACCAGAAAACAAGTTTGCTCCCTCCTCAGCATGACACCCTTTCAGATATTAAAACATGGCTATCATATCCCCTCTTAACCCTATCTTTTTCCAAATTGAAAATATGCAGCTCCCTGAACTATTTCTCATAGTGCATGGCTTCTAGATCTTTGATCATTTTGGTTGCCTGTCTGTGGACACGTTCCGGCTTGTCAATGATGCTGGCTCTCTTCAATGGCAGTAGACCTATGGAACAGTGGCAATTACAGTTTTGCTTTTCAATAGCTTATTTAATGAGTCTACTCTAGTTAGGTAGAAGAAGCAACTGGATTTGTGCAAAATATTTACAGCCATAACAACACTGATGTTGTCTCTGCCTTTCTGTGGGGCCTGGCAGCTCATGAGCGTAATTCCTAGAGCTTCCCTGGAGCTCTCAGAATCAACCTGTCCATTGTTTTTCATATTTGCTTTTATTTCCAGTTGGTCCCCTCAGGTAATGTGACACAATTCCTGGGTTGTTTCTAACAGCTTACTATTATTTATGGCTTCAGCCCTGGAACTCTACAAACATAAAAGAGATGAATCCCTACCCGGAAGGGCAGGCAATCAAATTTAGACAAAAGGTTGGTGGAGACAGAGAAAGGAAGAACAATGAACATATCCTTTTGCTTTTAAAAGCACACATGAAATCAATGCCTAATATGGAATACACAGCTATGAGTCTGTGTGCTCAGTTTCCATGGGGATTGTTTCTGTTGGGGTGAGCCGCTAAGCCACATGAAACTCAGGAAGAGAAAAAACACTCATCCAAAAGGATGGTAGTTAAGAAGAATGAATGCAAAGCTGGAATGTGGTGGAGGTAATTCATATAAAGCAGAAAGTTTATGTTAAAGGGAAACAAGATTTCAAAGGATATAGCATGATATTGAGGGGATTTATATGGAAATAGCATGACATGAGTGTGGTGTGCTCTGGTTAGGAATTCCAACTTAGATGGCAACGTATTGTCAAAGGCTTAGATGACAACCATTCATGCACTTAATCTTTCCCCTTCTTACTCAAGAAATAAGCATTCAAAATTAGTTCTCCACACTCTGAATGTTATCGAGGACCCCCAACCTCACCCCTAATAAAATGAAGATATAGTTTGATCTGTGGGAATTGCAGTTTCCCAAGGATGGAAGGCCAGATTAATTGGAAATTGCCTCCATTGCCATGACCTCCCTTGAGCCTCCCAAGGACCAGCAGCAACCAACACTCCCTAGCCTCTGAGCCCTCGCACATGGGTACACACCCCAGTCTTAGCTGTTTGACTCAAGCCGGTCTGCTCCAGAGAATCTCCGCAGCCTTGATGGAGATCACCCAGCTTATATTCTCCCTTCCTCCCAGCTGGATGGTGTTGATGTATTTTTTAAAAACCTCCATTACCCAAGCCCCTGATACTATGTATCTTTTCATATTTCTTTTTTTTATTGTCTGAGACAACAACTCCCATTGTGTTCTCCAGCCAGACCCCGGCAAATGCATAATGCTGTAGATCAGCTTTTGGACTTCTCTTTGTTTGGACCCACCTCCCAACCCTCAGAGGCCTGGAGAATGCCGGTTGGCTTCTCAGAGCCAGCCAATCAGAAAAGAGGTAGTGAGTTTCAAAACAGAACAAAGCCAGTGAATAGAAATAGAATTCAAGTGGGGTCAAACTGCATTAATTCTAGAGTTTATATGTACACTCAGACTAGATATACACTGCCATAAAACACATTTAACTGCATTCGATGGATCTACTACACTGACCCTATAATGCAGTTCAAACTGCATTATATGTCAGTGTAGACAGGGCTCATGTCTTCATTGGGCAATTCTAGATCCGCCACCTCAGGGTCACCACTTACTTAATTGTATTTTATGCCCCCCCCCCCTCCATGCAATACCTCTATTTGACTACTGCATGGTAGCAGTTTAGTCACTTAACAATCCACATTAGAATGGTTTCTCAATTAGTGTATAGAGCATGAGCAGATAGTAATCTATCAGGCTTATTTAGAAAGAAGGAGCCCTCGGTAGCGCAGTGGGTTAAACCCCTGTGCCAGCAGGACTGAAGACCGACAGGTCGCAGGTTCGAATCCAGGGAGAGCGTGGATGAGCTCCCTCTATTAGCTCCAGTTCCCCATTGCGGGGACATGAGAAAAGCCTCCCACAAGGATGGTAAAACATCAAAATATCTGGGTGTCCCCTGGGCAACATCCTTGCAGACGGCCAATTCTCTCACACCAGAAGTGATTTGCAGTTTCTGAAGTCGCTCCTGACATGACAATTTTTTTTATAGAAAAAAAGCCCCCTGTCTGCACAT
Source organism: Anolis sagrei (assembly GCF_037176765.1). Taxonomy (NCBI): domain Eukaryota; kingdom Metazoa; phylum Chordata; class Lepidosauria; order Squamata; family Anolidae; genus Anolis; species Anolis sagrei. The sequence goes on from NC_090023.1 coordinate 247,362,166, forward strand.
AGATGTCCACTTGCTTTATTTGCTTTCAAAAGTCAGTGCATTTGACCACTGTTTGACTTCCTCATAGACTACACTGAAAACTACAGATAGAATTCCACTTAATACATTGACAAGGACAACCCAAAATTAGTTATAATCTCTAAAAATATTGGGCTTTTAAGAACAAATTTGACCTCAAATGTTGATAGAAACCCCCCATCCCCACCCCATAGTAATATTGGAAGGCTTTCCAATCTTTTCTAGCCTACTTTCCTTTTTCCAGTTTGTCTTTAGTAAAAATTTAATTAAACACAAGATTTCATTAATTAGATGTCTTGCTGTTATCTTTATTGGAAATAAAGATCTGTACATGAATGAGATTATAAAGTCTTTATTATAATACCATTCTCACAAAGTTATTACAACATTTAGTAGATCTTTATGCTTTCGACATAATTTCTAATGGCTTTTAAGCATAATATTCACATTTTAGATTTTGAAAGTCATTCTTATTCCAGCAATGGCCCCTAATACTAGTGTTTAAATAACAGTTGTTGAAATAAATGAAAGAGTTGCGAGAAAATCCATTTGTTTTACTACCCCTGGATTTTTTTCTAATTAGACTGCTAACAACTTTCATCATTCAAGAAAGAGAACAAAATATTGTGTAGCCAAAAATGCACCATCCTAGATTATTTGCAATCCCATTCCTTATGTGTGGTTTCTTCTGCCACCAGGAATACACCCATTCCTATATGATTATGGAAGCTAAGCCATTTCAGGCCTGGCTAATATGTGGTTGGTTGAGAAACAGGGAACACCAGGGATATCAAGGCAAGGCTAATAAAGTATTATGCTTGAAACTCCAGGGAACTACTGGCTGTCAGAATCCACAGTTATTGTTGTTTCTCTTCAAGCAGTTTCTTACTTATGGCAATCTTATCACAGGCTTTTTTTGGCAATATTTGTTCAGAGGAGGTTTCATTTTGACTTCCTCTGAGGCTGAGAGGGGATGACATGCCCATGGTCACCCAGTGGGTTTCCATGGCCAAGCAAGGATTCCAATGGAGGTCTCCAGAATTGTAGCTCGGTGCTGAAACAACTACTACAGGTGATCACTTGTGTGATTGTCTTAAAAGGGTGGAGTCTTGGCAGTGGGTCCAAAGTGACTTTGGAGATCTATTCTGGATCTGCATGATCTTTCACAATGAAGACATAGATTTCCAGATGGGAGGTGGACCCAATGAGGGTTTGATTGATGCGCTTCATCCGTACTCTCTAGAGTACTGGATGAAATAGATTGGGCTACTAATAGGGACCCCTTCTACACTACCATTTAATCCAGATTATCAAAGAAGATAATTCAGATTATCTGCTTTGAACTGGATTATATTTATCTACACTCCAGTGATTATGGTGATTATACAAACAACTGAGTATTGATGTACATTAAGAAATTTTTTTCATACTCTTTTGTGGGAGTTTTGCCTGGTAGCCACATGTTGAAGCTAGTTTCAAACTCCATTAAATGCTCAGTGTAAATAGCACAAAGGAATGCTGATATGAGTACTCTGTAGGTTTCACATGGTCAAGAAGAAATACAGTATCACTCCTGTATCCATGGAACTTTTGGAAAATGTGAATCTCCATAACCATTTGGGAAATGGGATTCATAACCATTTGGAAAAACCACTGGTCACAGGAAAGGAGGGGGAGCTATTTTCTTCCTCCTCTCCCTATTCTCCTGGCATGTCATTTCTACAAGCTAAGGGAGCTGCCACAATGGAGGCTGGGTAAGTAATTTTATTTGCAAAAGGGGTTTTATGGCTTTTTGGGGTGGGGTTGGAACTCCCACAATATTTAGCCCAGAAAACTGTAGAAATGGTTCAGTCCAGATACCAGAAGTAATGGGTTTATCCTGCACCTTCCAAGAAGGCACAGAATAAACCCACTATCAAATTAATTTGCCACAAACCAGGGTTAATTCTGGGTTGTCCAGAATGTTGTTTGGACAGCTCCTTCTTTTATTGTGAAAGTTTCCGCAAAAAGGGGCTGTCTAGATCCACCCTAAGGGCTCTTTCACAGAGTCATATAACCTAGAATAATAAAACAGAAAATCCCACAATATCTGCTTTGAATTGCGTTATCTGGGGGCTCTTCCACATAGCAATATAACCCTGAATATCAAGGCAGGAACTCCCACATTATCTGCTTTGAACTGGAATATGTGGCAGTGTGGACTCAGATAACCCACTTCAAAGCAGATATTGTGGGATTACCTGCCTTGATATTTTGGGATATTGGGCTGTGTGGAAGGGCCCTTAGTCTACACTGCCATATATTCCAGTTCAAAGCAGATAATGTGGGATTTTATTCAGCTGTGTGGAAGGGGACTCATAGAGTCTTTGTGCCCTTCCACACAGCCCTGCATCCCAGAATATCAAGGCAGAAAATCCCACAATATCTGCTTTAAACTGGGTCATCTGAGTCTACACTCAGATTTTTTTGCCTTGATATTCTGGGAGTAATTGTACAATTACTATGTACAATGGGAACAAGATACCATAGGACTGTGTGGAAGGTCCCTTTCTCCAGGCTCTAAGCATACTGTTCCTGCTGGTGTCTGAGAGCAACCTTTCCTCAGGTTACCCAAAGCAAGCACCTCCACTGAAGTCTAAAGCAAACACTAAATTAAAATGGAGTCTAAGTCTTAACATGTCTAGTTCTGATCACATGGTCTGCAGTCCCTCCCACAACAGAGGTTAGGTAAAATTGCAAACAAATACACACATCACACTGGCAACAAAGGTCCACAAAGTTAAAGCAGTGGTATTCCCCATAGTAACCTATAGATGTGAGAGCTGGATCATAAGGAAGATTGAGTGAAGTAAGACAGACACTTCTGAACTGTGGTGTTGGAGGAAAATTCTGAAAGTGCTTTGGATCACAAGAAGATCCAAGCAGTCCATACTCCAGGAAATAAAGACCAACTGCTCACTGGAGGGAAGGATATTACAGGCAAAGATGAAGTACTTTGGTCACGTAATGAGAAGATAGGAAAGCTTGAAGAAGATAATGATGATGGGGAAAATGGAAGGAAAAGGGAAGGGACTGACCAAGGCCAAGGTGGATAGATGTTATCCTTGAAGTGACTGGCTTGACCTTGAAGGAGCGGGTGTTAGTGCTGGCCGACAGGGAGCTCTTGTGTGGGTTGGTCCATGAGGTCACCAAGAGAATTGACTGAACGAATAAACATACACATACAATCATATACAAGACAAATAACTAGTGGAAGCTTGAGAAGGTTGCCATTTCCAACAGGAACAAATATCCATGGTTTCATTTATCCATACCTGACACCATATGTCCTTTGTAAACATTTTTATAAGTCTTCCAGCATGACTCTGTGATATTATTGGGCCAGATACCCTTCATTACACTTGGGTTCACTATTATCCATGGTTCTGCCTATTCACAGGAAGACTGGAAATATATTCTCCATGGATATGGGAGGTAATATTGTATTTATAAAAATGAACTGAGAAATGACTCATGTGGTGTGGGGGGAAGCACAGCACTATGTTTATTGAACACAGCAGGCATTCTCATACCTATCTGAATTTACAATATTATTAAGTGTGTTGATTACTCTTCATGATGGGGGAGCATTTAAAATGCATATTTATTGAACCATTCTGTGGATACACAATTGAGAGAGTACCAACATTTTGGAAATAAATCAAATTAAGCCAGAGGGCTTTTATGAAGCATTTCCTTAGAGCAGGAGGTCAAAACACACAAAAAATGACAGACACCTTTATGGGATATTAACCCAGCTCCAAGGATGTGTGAAATGAAAAGACTTCAGTGAAGTGAGATGAAGACACTTATATGATTAACCCATGAAGAAGAGGAGGTCAAGTAAAGACAACAAAGAATAAAAGCTACAGACGGGAGGAGACCTTTCTCCTGCATCAAACCACACTGAGAAGGTTAGAATAGAAACAAGGCATTATTTCATACCTGTGGGCCAAATGAAACTTGATATTATCCAGATCTTTAACCATGACACATATGCTTAAATAAAACCTTAAGAAATAGGCATTGAAGAGGCAGGAGATCATTCAGATAAAAAGTATGACATGGGGGAAAGAGGGCTTGAATTGTTTCATGATGACCACATTGAAGTCCTAAAACCAATTAGTCACCACCGCAATTACTATGTACAATGGGAACAAGATACCAGTAGGCAGAGGGAGCTGATCATTGTAGGGCCCTTCTACGCAGGCCAAAAATCCAAGAGGAATTGGGATTTTAAATCCCACTTTCTCTCTGGATGGAGGCCACACCAGCTTGCCCGAACTCTGGAATTTTGCAGGGAGTGGTGGCACTGACAGTCTGCCCCTCGTTGCCCTCCATTTCCCCCACACCAGGAGAAGACTCTGAGAAGGCCTGAAGCTTTTCTCCCTTCTTTGAAAGAGCCAAAATAGGGCTTTAGGAGTGGAGGGGCATTTCTCCTTCAAGGCCTCACACTGGTTTTTCCAGAGAGAAGGGACAGGGGAAATGGCTCCAAGCCTCTTTTTGGTAAGTTGGTAAGTTTTTGGTAAATCTTTTTGGTCCGCGCTCTCCCCGGATTCGAACCCCAGACCTGTCGGTCTTCAGTCCTTCCGGCAAAAGGGTTTAACCCATTGCACCACCCGGGGCTCCACTAATTGCAGTTGAATGAATGTTTATCCTTCTATTCCCTTTGTGTTACTGATAATCATTCATGTGTCTGCAGACCGTAGAAAGAATGCTCAAACTGAAATGCTCCTAAGGCCCATAACTACATACATAAAGGAATTATTGATAAAACCAACACTAGAAAGTGATGGAATAAACTTTCCCTTCCTGCACAGAATAGTTCTAGTTAAAATACTCACCCTCTCCATAAAAATCGAAAACAAATATGTAGGCACTAGATATGTCTTTCAAGTAACATTGTTTAACCTGTAGTGTTGTAATAATAAACAATTATGGAAAAGCATCGGAGAGCCCCAGGACATTAAAAGACATGGAGGCAACACTTATGGAAACAGAATAAAGCAAGTGAAACTATGAGTACTTGGCCTAGAGAAAAGAAAATGTCTGTAATGTACTGAAAGTTTTCAAACACTTAACAAGCTCTAAGAAATTAAATGTGCAATGATGACTCATTCGTTACTTTGAGGAAAGGGCAAGCAGTAATGCCACTAAACTACAGACAAAGCATTTAGAAGAATGTCGCAGATTAGATAATGGAAATAATAATCTACCTAGAGAGGGGGCATTTTGGAGATTCTACAGAATGCATTTGGAAACAGATGTAAAGGATGTTCACTATGGTGGTTAGTCTGAAAACTAGAGAGGATTTCTGGAGAAGGCTCCTTTAGTGGTTTTGCAGAAGTGAGTGTTTCAGCAAGTATTGCTTGTCACACAACCAAGTAACACCTACTGAAAATCCTCCATCCATTCAATCCCTAAAGACACAGGTTTTCAATGTAGCAATACTACCATATGGGCAATGGAAGAATAGGGGAAGGCAGGGAGGCTGTGCTGTATCTTCTGTAAAAGTGGGAGTAAATGGAAAAATGGATAATAAATCACACAAACATGGAACTACCAAACAGAGCAGTTACACTAGAATAACAAGAGGCTAGACAGGAAGAAAATGGATGTATTATCACCAAAGTATATAGGACTATACATAATGACTTTCTTCAGGAAGTTTCAGAAAAGAAGAGGTTTTTGCATTTTTGCTGAATCTAGCCAGATCCCAAAGATCTGGACGAAAATACATGTATGCTGGCTCACCAATCATTCATAGAGACCTAGAACAGTGACAGAGACTTGTCAAAGGTGGTAGTAATCTGTTTGGTGCTGTTTAAAGCTTTTCTATAAAAGTTATGTGGAATTTGAATAGCATTTGAATGGTGAGTAATGTATTAGGGGACATGTTGTTGCCAATGTGGCAAGATTTACATTTGGGATTTGTTTGTTTCAATGGTCATTCGTTTTGACAGCCCCTTGAGCAACATGGTAACTTATTCCATCATAATGTCCTGTAATTATAATGTAACATAATTTAGAAAAATGTTTTGAGCATCTGCACAATTCATTCTGCCTTTGTGCTGTCAGTATTTTTTGTCTATCTATCCCCCTTCCCATATCTCCTTGAAACTCGACTCCCAGTCTTCCCCTTTGAATTTTTCTGACAATAATCACTGGGAATATTTTTGTATCTCTTATCTTTGCAGAGAGCTGCTGAGATATTTCCATTAATTTCCTTTATTATGTTCAAGTATACCAGGGTCACCTTTTGGAATGACTAATGAGCTGGTTTGAAGGCAGTGTGATTCATAATTCTATAAGGGAATAAATCACATTAGGAAAACACAAGAGGGACAAAGGAAGGAGGCAACTTCATCAACTTAAGTGATCTACTTAAAAAGGAGGATTTGCATTAAAGGAGATCTCATATGATGCAGCACTCAGAAATTAAACTTTAAAAAAAGATAGAATGGCAGACTTCCTCAGGGATCCTTTTTGGATTTCAAAGTTATCAAAAATATATACTACTGCAAATGACAATGATTTTGAAGATGGAGAATGAGAGAATAGTTGCTTGCTGAAACTAAAGTTCAAAGTATTTTATAACATCAATATGAAGAATCAAGAAAACAGATTTCTTTGGTATTTCATATGTGATGTTACTACTAGTTTTTCAAAGGAACAGGTACTATATGCATGCAGGCCAGTGAAGAAGGGAACATAGAAACCATAACTACTGACTTATGATGATTCTATAGGTTTCATAGTATTTTGCTAGGCAAGGACCTGGCAAAACTCAGAGGTGGTTTTGCCAGGTCTTCCTCTGAAGGATAGCCTGCAGCACCAATCTCTTGAAAGCCCATTCTTTAAAAACCTTCCATTTAAAAAATGATTGACAAAACACATAAAAGTAGCTATTTCCCTCAAAACGTGACCTTCTCTTCTTATTTGGGACTAAAGCTTCCTTTCTTAAGACTGTACTTAACAGATCAACTTGGCCCCAAGGATACAGCATATTTTGGTCACTTGTATTTCAAAATTATTCAAAAATTATCATTTGTACAGACATTGAACCCTCTAATATTTTACTGATGAAAGCTGGAACTTGTGTGGTCAAAAAATGTTGGAATGTGGTAAGATGACAAAAGTAATGAATAGGAATAGCCTACATATTAGTGCTGCAGCAGTTTGCTTTTGTCTGAGGGCTTATCTGCACTGGCCTTCTATGCCACATAGGACTAGAAGTCAGTCTTGGACATCCAAACAATGCTCAGGGACTTCTAGTCTTCCAAGTTATACCTCACATTAGGAGGATCTGGGAAAGTCTCTGCGGTTTGTGTGGACTCTGGAGCAGGCCTGAGGTTAATGTGAAACAACTGGACTGGCTCGAACCTGAACTGGTCAACTGTCCTAACCATGCTATTCCATCATCCCACTTTCCCTGTGCTTTGTGATGCAGAGGAAATAGGACACATTTGGGTTGTGTCATTCCTATTGTTTTGGCAGCCAGCTGGAGAATTTTGAAGAGTTCCTGGCCACCACTAGGCACCTTTGCTAATGTCAGCAAAGATGCCTGTAGGCCCTTTTATACATGCCATAAACCCCAGAAGTAACTTGGTGAAAAGGGGGGGGGGGGGTGGCTAAAAGATGTTTAGCCAAAGTGTGGGAAGAATCAGGTTAAGAATAACTCACCCTGGCTCCACAGGCTTTATAGTTTTAATGCATTTTAGTTGTTTAAATTTTATTATGGTTTAAATGTTCCTGTTCAGATTTATTATGTCTTATCTAATTACTTTTTCATTTATTTTTTGGTTTTGTAGTTTTTTTAATTGAAGTTGTTTTATGTACAGTTTGATTGGGTTTGTTTGTATTATTTTTATGGTGCTGAATGTTTGCCATTCTTGTTTGGAAACTGCCCTGAGTTCCTTAGGGGAGCTAAAACGGGTTATAAAATAAAGTTATTTATTTATTTTATTTAAGAGGTAAAATGCACGTGTTAAAAAGGCGCACTTAAAACCCAAATCTGCCTGAAAAAAGTGCATGACTGTATATTCCTGTAGTCATGCAAAACACATGCTTTCCTTCCCTCCCCCCATGTAGACTGCTCCAGTGCATGTGTGTTTCTAAAAAGCCTGTAATTGATCAGGCTGTTAAACGGACACACGGGTGGTTCAAAGGAAGCACAAACAGAGAGCTGTTACAACTCTCTGAAACTCTTTATTTTATGCTTCATAATCTTAAACAGATTGAATTAAGAATTGAGGAAAGAGAGAAATCTGACAGAAGTTTTTTTTTTTTAAAAAAGATTCCCTCTGTTATGCGCTGGACCTCTTATGTGCATATGTGAATCTGCTTGCATTTATATTAAGATATTCGCATGTGTGCATAGACACATAACTGCGGGATTTCTTTTGACAAAACATTCCACCAGATGTCTCCTGTCTTCCCTCAATCTTGATCCACTACTGAGGATGGCTGGGGACCATATCCTGGGACTGACATGTCTGTGTATGGACCTGCTGTCAGGGCCCGGGATTTCTTTGACTTAAATTAAAAATGTAGATTTTGGCGCTGTCTGGAAGTGCCCTGTGTGACTAGGGGGAAAGAAGGGGGGGTGTGAACATCAGTTTCATAAGGGATGGCATGTAGCCACCCCGCCCCCCAGGCAAGCCCATGTTTTTTGGGGGCATGGGGATCTATGCCAAAGCGGATTTTGGCACTGTCCGGAAGAGCCATAGTGTTCCATATGAATTCACTAGGAAAGCCTGGAATCAGATTGACCTTAAATATGACAGAGCATTTTGATAATGTTAGAGCACAGAACCAGCATTATCAAAATAACTGACTTTCTAAACATGGAGTATAACTTTCTTCTTCTTCTTTTTTGAAGGTTCACTTGTAAAATAAAATCTATTTCTTGGGAGGGTGGTGAAGGGGAGGGAACGGGACACACACATTAATTACTAGCTATACTCTCAAAATGCCACTCATATATTGTGTTTGTTTTGCTTCCCTCTCTATAACATACAGCAACATATCATCTTCTTGTTTCTGCCATTTCCTCCCTTCTGCCTCACTGACTGCCACTAGCAGAAGACAGAAAAAGTTCAATGCGATTATGCCACAGCATTGATATAGCTTACAAGGGAGATGAAAGCACAATGACATTACTTTGTATGGATTGAACCTGTCTCAAAGGTCTACCTCTAGAGCTTTGAACATTGAATAAGAAGTTTGAAGGAGATGCGTTCTGTGGGGTTTGAGAACTCAAGCTATGTCATGGCTCTGTTAGGGATGGCTCTAATGTTAAGCCAAGTAAGGGGTCATCTCATGCAGAAGATGTTGAACAGCATCAGAGGAGTGGACAACATGGCCTGCTTGACATCTTCAAGTTACCATGCTACTTTCCACTGCCAATGTCGCAGAAAGATTCAACTGTCAGATGGGTCATTTCTTCTACATGTAGTGGAAGTGGTGCATTATTTTGTTCTTTCTTTGAGTAGCAAAATACTTTCATTCAGCTGTGTCCCCATTAAGTGAAAGTAGAAACTAACATTTGGACCCATACTGTGGTCCTCTGTTGTGGCTATGCACACGTTTTTGAATGAGAAGACCTCAAATAATTTTGTTACTGTTCATTTCTAATAGGAGCCAAAGCAGCATAACATGCCAATTTATTATGTAATACTTTGGGCATTTTAACTGTACAGACTTAATGAAATGAAAATATGGCATAAGATGAATCAATTTATCCTTGCTGTCTTGAAATTTCAATGTCATAATCCGTCCTGCATGGCAGACTCAGCCTTTGGTGGGACGTTTTCATATGAAAACTTTTGATAGTTTAGCAGGTGCTAAATGACTCTTTACTGTAATTTTCTGAGGCCATTACTAGTCATATTCCATCTCTTGAATAATGTTTCTTTTTTTTTTTTTGTAGCAAAAATGGCAAAAGGTTTTTTTTAATACAATGGAATCAGGGCAATTACTTTACAAAATTACAGTACATTATCACTGGAGTGTCTGAAGATGGCAGCCAATTTCTGTTGTTTGATCAGGATATTAAAGAGCGCCTCATTCTGCAAGAGCAAAAACTCTCTGAGGAGGAAATGAGATTTAATAGTAATGTTCAGATTGCCTGTCAACCCTAAACACATTTCTATCCATCAAACGGGCAATATAACATTGACTTCTCTAACATTTAATAGTTAATTTGCATAATTCAACAGTGCTGGTTCCCCTGCCTTTTGGACTTAATGGGAACTTTTGTGCTTCTATAATATTCTTTTACAAACCGTAAGCAAAGGTAAAGATGCATGCTGTTACCCCATATCTTGAGATGTATCCTTTTGGAGTGACTGGACCTTTGAAGTAAGCAATTTCAGAAGGTTATGTATGCCTGGATAAGTGCGACGGGATAGGTTTGTATGAGTAGTGACCAAGGTGGAGACATTTTTCCTAGAGAATATTACTATAAACTACAGGTGCATGCTTCCATGCTTGAGTGCTTTACATAACAGCTCTCTAACTTTCCTCACTGTTCTGCTCTTTTATCTAAGTAAAATTCAGTTCTGAAGCTAAGCACAAGGAGTACTATATAACAAGAATTTGAGGTCAAGAAGTCATGAATCAGAACTAAGTAAAAGTAGAGGAATCAGTAAGCAATCCAAGGTCACAAATTCAAGGTGTATATAGCAGGGTCAAAAGGAGAACTGAGAGTTGTTTCCAGTGAATCACAAACATCCATTTGTTGTTTTTAAGGACATTCAATTGGGCAGTGTCTCATACTGCATTATCTTTGAAACACGTATTTTATAGCTTTAAGTGTAAACCTCCTTTGTTGTACTGTAAAGATCCTTTATGCCAGTCACCTCAGTCTAGGATGTATCTTGATTTTGCCATTTTTTTCACGTCAGGAGTGACTTGAAAAACTGCAAGTTGCTTCTGGTGTGAGAGAATTGGCTGTCTGGAAGGATGTTGCCCAGGGGGCACCCGGATGTTTGATGTCTACCATCCTTGTGGGAGGCTTCTCTCATGTCCCTGCATAGGAAGCTGGAGCTGACAGAGGGAACTCAACCCACTCTTCCTGGATTTGAACCACTGACCTCTTGATTATCAGTCCTGTTGGCACAAGGGTTTAACCCATTGCACCACCGGGGGCTACCATTTCCTACTGATCTGGCCTAACACGAGCCAAGTTCATATTACCTGAAGTCACAGGATAATCTGGAGTTGACCCAAAGATCTGGATTATGCAGAGACTTTGGGTCCATGTGATCAACTATGCCCCATTATGACATTAAAAACAGAACAGGCAAAAGCCAGACTCTCTCATGGTGGTCTGTGGCTGATGGGGAGTGGTGACACAGAGATTGAGCTGATAGTTCATTGGGGCCAATGTGGTCTCAACCCAGTTGGACACCAACATGGTGCCATAGTGGCACACTGGGAGCACTTCCTATAAACAGGCATGTGACATTTTCACAGGATAGGGACAAAGTTGAATTTTCAATTTTTTTGTATTTAAAAAATGGAAAACCATCTTTATTATCTTTCCTGTTTTGACTAAACACAGGGGCTACTACAATACAATACATTCTCATCAACCAAATTTGAGAGTCTGTTGATGTGTGTAATTTGCTAAACTCATGACCTGAATCTGAGAGTCATCTGACATTTCTTCTCATGCCATCTCAATCCAACATGGAGATTCTGAAATTTCCTCTTTCCCCATGTTTACATTTTTTTGTTTTAAATCTTTGGTAAATTATCCTGGGATTTCATAAATTTGCTCGAAGATTTTTATGCTGTTGATCTATTACAAGATTACATGGACTTTGGGATTTGTTTTAGGGCCAACATGGTTATATTTGCTCTAGTGTTCAGGGACAATATATTTTCCTTTTGTGAAGGAAAGCATACATAAATAACATGGACAAAAAGAACTGGATGATTGATCAAAAAGCTGTTAAAACCCCCATCTGTTCAAAGTCCAGGCAACAAGGCAGTGGCAATTATAATTTAGAAATGCAATTTTCAGAATTTACAGTTTATGGAAAGGCCATTCTTCCAAACGTAAAACCTCTCTTGAGATCAATAGAACATATCTTGTTGATTTTTTAAAATAATATTTTCATTATGAGATTATTAAATTATCCCTTCTACATCCTCCCCACCACAGACAACATGCCATAGTTCAAAGTGTAATCAGACAATATTATCATTGATAATATTCCAAAAAATGCTTATCATAGATTCCAAAATATCATGTGGTTCAACAACAGGCGGTATATATGTTATAAAAGGATACTGTGTAGTCTTAAAGGTAGCGCTATTTCATCTCTGTTAAGATGGAAGGTATATGCCAGTTTCTCTTATAATGGATGTGTCCATCTCTGTCTAACCAATGATTGACAGACAAACATTGTAAATTCTTCCATGACCTTGTTATATTAATCCTGGCTGCATACAGCAAGGGAGAAATGAGATCTTTAAATAGGACATTTTCTTTTGAAAATGAAATGAAATAATGAAGTGAAGTGTTTTAGCCATCTTGGGCTCACGGAAAAAAGCATCGTGGTTGGTTCTTTTCGAAGACTTTTTCACACTACGCTATTATAATATCAGTTTTAACTGGTCTATCTGCACCCAATGTATTCTTGGGCTTTGTGGGCCAGGAATTTTAAATACCCCACCCTAAATTGCAAATATCAGGTTTCATAGGGGAGAGTCAAATCCAAAATTGTCCACATGGATGTCTGAGACTCCCTCCACACAGCAGAATAATATCTCACATTATCTGTCTTGAACTGGAATATATGGCAGTATGGTCTCAGATAACCCAGTTCAAAGCAGATATTTTGGGATTTTCTGCTTTCATATTTTGGGTTATATGGATGTGTGGAAGGGCAATGAGAAAGTGATACTTTATTTTTGCTTTCTGATGGTATAATAAAATTTTATTCAGACTATGGGGATAAGAAAATAAGAAATATAAAACTTGGATTTCATTTTTAGGTTTGGGCCCCATTAGATATCTCATTATATATTTGTGTGCAAATACAGATATTCTTGGAGCACCCGGTGGCGCAGTGGGTTAAACCACTGAGCTGCTGAACTTGCTGACTGAAAGGTCGACAGTTTGAATCTGGAGAGCTCATGCGCTCCTGCTGTTAGCTCCAGCTTCTGCCAAACTAGCAGTTTGAAAACAGGCAAATGTGCGTAGATTAATAGGCACCGCTTCGGCGAGAAGGTAACTGCACTCTATGCAGTCATGCTGGCCCCGTGGCCTTGGAGGCATCTTCGAACAACACAATCTCTTTGGCTTAGAAATGGAGATGAACACCATCCCCGAAAGTTGAACATGACTAGACTTAATGTCAAGGGGAAACCTTTTCCTTTTCCCTTTATACAGGTATTCTATAACAAAAAAGTCCAATAGAAATAGAAATTTGGTCTGAAGCATTTTGGATAAGGAATATGCAACGTGCATATCAGTACTGAATATCAAATTTTTAAGAACTTTATGTATTGGAGAGTAAAAGAGGTTAATGAGTATTCTTTTAATCTGAAATACTTTGTAGTTTTAGGGGTGGTGGGGTGGTAGAAAGGGACAGCTCTTTAACTAGAAGGCAATAGAGTCACCTTGACATTGATTGGTGGCTCTAGATCCAACAGAATTTCTGCTTCCCAGTGGCTTCCCCCCTGCCATGGTAGATATTGAATGGAGCTCAAAATAGGAGAGTACTTAAATCTGACTAAAAGATAGATAATGATAATGAAGCCCAGTGGCACAATCAATAGGGTAAGGAATTTAAAAGGACTGTGACTTCAGTGTAAGTGCCTTGGCTTTGGCATGAAAGAAAGTATGCTTAACACTTCTGTTCAAAACTTTATTACCCAGAATAACTTCAGAACAGCTTTATCTGTCATGACAATGAGATACATTATTGAGTTTTGTGGTGTAACAGAGCAAGCCATCTGAAGATAAGAGAATTAGCATTGAATATATATACCTTAACAGCCCTCTCAACCAACCACTCCTAAGACATGTTCCCAGTGTTCTGTAGTAAATAAGCTCCATAGGTGGTCATAGGCAACTTTATGGATTGCTCTAGTACCCCAAAATTGTTATCTTACACACTTTGAGTATTTTCAAAGTTAGGGCAAAACCACAGAATTTTTATAATGCAGAGAGGGAACATCATATTTGTGTGTAATTCAATCCAAAACCAGTGTAAGTATGATAGGAAAAAAGTTGTACAATATTGCAGTCCATGCTGTTCAGATTTAAGTTTTTTAATTGAGGGAAGGTTTCTAAGTAGTTGAGCCACATGTCACACATTTTGAAGCAATGCTGTTTGTGTTGTAATGTTTCGAAAAGAATTATCTGGCTCCAAATTGTCTTGACATCAATGCATGTCCCAAAGGGAAGAGCAAGGAACATGTCTCATCCTCTAAGCCATTAGATCCCTGGATTCCCAAGAGATGGGGAACATTTTTATGTTTTAAAGAAGGCTTTGACATTTTTAAAACCCAGAATATGAAACAAAGTGCATGGGTATGATTTTTCTTCTCAGTGATTTTGTCAGTAACTAGATGTGATAGTGAAAAGCAAGCTTTGGAGATCTTTTTGAAAAAGGAAATGTATGGAAGTACAAACTTTGGAAACACACATTCCCAAGGGTGCGCATCCATGGTAAAATTAATGCAGTTTGACACCCACTTTAACTACCATGGCACAATGTGATAGAATCCTGGGAGCTATAGTTTGGTGAAGCACCAGAATTCTTTGTCAGAGAAGATTGAAGGCATTGTATAACTACAATTCCCATGAGTTGTAGTTCCACAACTTTGCAGTTATACAAGTCTGCAGTGTGACCTTCCTGCAGGTTGATTTTCAAACTCTTTTGTTCTAAAGAATGCCCTAAAATATTTATTGCCTCACACATTGCTGAAAATTGTGGATTAAACTCTTTTTTTAAAAAATGTATCCTGGGATAATGTCATTATCACATCAGTTTCATCAGATGTTTCCAAATATTTCTGCTTTTGAAAGAAACTAACATGCTCTGTGTTTTTAGCCAATCAATTATAGTCATAGCAATGACTGACACTCCCACTGTCCAATGAAAGAATTGATAAAAGACAGATTTACGACCTCTTTGCACGGCCCTTTTGGGCCATGCTGGGACACTGCCCTGAGTGCTCTCCAGCCTCCCCACATCACAAAGAGGGGCAGGAGATGGTGCTTTGGCACCCTTTCCACCTCTCATCAGATGGCAGAAAGGACAGCAACATGCACCGCCCTTTCTGTCCCATATGGGGATTTGGGGAGGAAAGAATGGACAGCTCCATCAGAGTTACCTGAACAACACTATCCCCCAATTGGTGGAGGACAAAGTGCTTCGCCACTGCTTTGGGAGGAAAGTGGATGGGGCCTGCCCCATGTGCTCTCCATCCTCCCCACATCACATGGAAAGGCAGGAGATTGTGCTTTGGCACCCTTTCCCTCCCCTGATCTGACGGCAGAAAGGGCAGCCACACGCATTGCCCCACCGCCCTTTTTGCCACCATATGGGAATTTGGGGAGGAAAGTATGGATAGCTCCATCGGAATTACCTGAACAACACTTTCCTTCAAGTGGTGGAGGACAAAGTGCTTCACCTCCACTTTGGGAGGAAAGTGGGTGAGGCCTGCTGTGCATCATGTGATGGTGTACGGCAGGCCCCATCGAAGCCACAAAATAAAATGACAAAGGGGGTATTTTTGCTCCATGTGAAAATATCCATAGTAATGTTTTGTTCATTACATCTAAATTGAAGTTTTATATTTGGGCATTTATGACTCTGAATATTAGTTTCTGGAGGACCCATCAGGGTGCGGACTACCACTTTTTATATGCTACTTGTAGTTTGGATTTCTCCCAGAAATCTGACTTGTTGCTGCTGGAAAGGGAATTCATAACTTTATAAATTTTGAGTGGGATCAAATAGGACTTTATTTAGGTTACTGCGTCCACTTTCACAGAACCCACAGCTAGAATTTGTGCCGTCCTTGGCAAATCTGTTTTACCATTACTTTTATGCAGAAGGGGGAGGGGGGAAGAAAAGAAAACTAGCCTCAGAGTAATCTAAAATGAGTTTCAGATTAAAATACTCATGAAATTGTATTTGTACAAGTTTGATATATTTAGCCATAATGGGAAAGGAGACAGGTAGTCATCAAAAATTATAGATTGTAGTGTATGTTCCATACACATGCAGATATTAAAGGCATGCTAGTTTTGATGGTCGTGCTAGGTATAATTAGTTTTCAGTGCTATTACCAAGATGAATATACATTTTCAAGAGGAATAATAGATCATGTCAAACACACTGAATTGGTTAAAAAGAAATTAGCCTTGTTTACATTTTTGAAGGCATCTTGTGATTATATTATGTTAAGACACTCAACATTTCAGGAATAATAACAAGGGGATTTTCAGAAGTGTCTAGACTGCTTCATTTGTAACATATTCAAAGGTATAATTTGTCTCATGATTAATGAAGGTTATGCCTATACATGGATGAAATGAGCATCCTTAAAATTCTATTAAAACAAATTAAAAATTCAAAGCTTATATTTGTGAAAGACTAAAAATGCAAGCTGATTATGAAACTCTGTAGATACTGTCTGAACTGTGATAAAGGCATAGAATTGTCATATCTTCATGTTAGCCTTCATTTGTGTATCAACAGGAATTTTTCAGAAAATTCCCTTGAATAATTCAACCGAGATTTTGTTTTGTTTTTTAATAACAGCTTCCATCTCCTTTTCCTGATACAGCTTTTTAATTTTTTTAAAAAAAGTATATCATTTATCTAACTAGATCTTTAAACTTCCAAGTATGTCTTCAACCATAACAAGTTAATCAGGGTACTAAAATTAGTAGCACTGCCAAGACAATGCTAGAAACAGCTGGTCATGTGGCTGGCATGACTGCATGGAGCGTCATTACCTTCCCACCTCAATGGTACCTATTGATCTACTCACATTTGCATGTTTTCAAACTGCTAGTTTGGCAGAAGCTGGGGCTAACAGCGAGAACTCATACCACTCCCAAGTTTTTAACCTGTAACCCTTTCGGTAAGCAAAGTTCACTAGCTCAGTGGTTTAACCCATGGCACAATCTAATGTCACTACTTATATGAGTGAATTCTCCTCCATGCCAAAATAAAACAAACTCATCTCATCTATATAACACAACTGCTTTCATTTTTTAATGTGTGAATGGACCTTTGTATACAGATTACAACTCCACCACTTGAGTTCTATTGGTACTCTACAGTGGGACAACCCAGAGCCCATCCACACTAGCCAGTCATTGTGCTGTATTCCACTCATGTCAACTCCCCATGAAATCCCAGGATATAAAGTTAAACATGGATAGTGTGAATCAGCCCATAGACTCTTGTGTACCTCTATGAGCACGTGACACATGCTTCCACTTAAGTGTTAAAAGGCATGTCTATGGATTGATACCATGCTTCCTTTTACAGATTTGTTGGACAGCTGGTTCCCAGATGTTATCAACAACTAACAGCTCAATGAGGATTAAATCAGATATTTTTTTATAAATAAAGACACACAATTATTTTTTCATTCTTAACATTCAAGTGATTGACTTTTGCGCAATTCCTCAAAAACATCACATTTCAGTCTTATTCAGATTTAAAAACAAGTTTCACAGTCTCTGTATAGACTTTTCTATGGGTCCTGTCATGCCCTCACAAAGGCTTTTATTACTTTCTTTGTCAAGCCTCAGTTATCCCGTTCGTTAAAATGGGTTGAGTTATTTTCTGTATAGTTTTCTGTGGGAGGGAACCTTAGTTATACCCTGTCCATTTAAGACCCCCATCTCTCAGATTGCAGTCCTCTAGTCCTCCTCAGCAGCCCCTTTGCATCCATGTTAGTTAGTTGGGGTGTTAGGAGTCTATGGGCTGCAAACATATTCCATGTCTATGGTTTAGGAAACTCTGGTTTAAAGTTTAAGAAACTTCAGTTTATAGTTTAGGAAACTCAGAAGCAACTCAGAGAATACAAGACAGGTTCTGTGCTCTCATCGGTTCCTTTAAAGTTTTGTTTATCAGTCAGGGAATGGGAGGAGTTAGGGTACTGATCTTTCTTATGATTAAATTATTTTTGTTTATTGTTACACTTTTTTAGTGTGAGTTTCTAACTCTGCTCTCATTGGGCACCCAAAAGTTAGGTCAAGGGACAGAGCATAATCTATTTTAGAACCCAAAGTTTACAAAGTGTAAAAAAATGAAAAAAATATGTTCCTGGTTTGAAAGTGTTATTTCCTGTTTAATTATGTGGTACATACCTTGAATGTAATTGTTGTACTCCAAAAGCTTCATTTTTATGGCTGCCACAAACTATGTTGAATTGGTTGAGAATACGATATTAATTGAAAAACTATAGCAAAATGTGCTACAGAATGTCTCCCAAAGCAGTTTAACAAACTTTTGCAGGCTAGGGGAAAAGATAGGAGTGGTTATCTCGGTGGCTGCAAGAGGTGGATGCATTCACCCCTCCCTCTTAAAAACAACAGCCCTTATTAGGGCTTAGAGCTGATGGGAGGTCTGGGCGAGCTTGTGGCTGTCACCGTGCTTCTCCACTTCACTGGCTTGAATGTGGCCCAGGCTGGGAGGCAGTTGGCCTTGCCCACCATTGGCAGGAGAGGTTGCCATTGTACCTCTATCACCAATGTTCCTCCACCAGCCTTCACCACCTGGGAAACAGTAGCTCCCCTCCATACCCTTTAAGATAGGTGGAAGTTAGATGAACAGGGAGCAGCTTGGGTGGGGATCTCTCAGGAGTGTGCCAGCAGAGGTGTCTGGGCTCTGCCCTCCCCCAGGGAATGCTAGGGATCTCCAATGCACAGGAGGCTGGGTTGTTCTCACCTACTAACTTTCCCTCTCATAGTTTACAATTCACAGGTGCATCTTTCACTGAGGGGCTGCATCCTTCACCAGGGGGTTATATTCATGAAAAAAGGAGAGGGGGGGATCTTTTTGTGGAGTTACAGAATTGCTTGTTTCATTACAGAACCATGGCAGGCAAGAGACCATTTGGGAGGGCTATGGCAGGGCCCAGGACAAGGTGGAAGGTGGGTGCCAGGTCTGAGACTACTGAGACATTACAGAGGCGTAGGCCTCTGATACCCAGAAGGCAGCAAAAATGGGCAGTAAGCACAACAAGGGACAAGAGCTCGAGCTGTTGACAGATATCTGTAGAGGTTTAGCATAATTGGTGGAGAAGGCGGCAGGGTCACCTTGGATGTATTTACCAGGGTAAGCCATCAGGAACACTTTAGGCAAGGAGGACATAGCAGAGAGCAGATGTGGTCTCCAAGAGCTTGCAGAACAACCAGCACACCTGAGATCGGGGAATCCAGATGCTGTGTTTCTGCACTTGAAGGGCACATCATGTGAACTCCCTGGTTGTGACAGTCCTTGCTGCAAGCTGTTTCTTAGGGTTTGCAGCTAGTGCCCCTATTTGGGGCTTTTTGGTGGTTGACACGGACCTTGGATCAGTTCCTGGCTTTTCCCTCTCATGATATAGGCTGACTTTGATGTCTTGTGGGGTGTGGCAGTTAGTGAGCCTGGAGTGGCATTATATGGGCACCTAGGCCACACCTCTTTCTGTGGTTACATCAGACTATAAAGCAGCCAGTCTGATGCTGTGATGCAGCACCCATGTGGGGCTGCCAACTCTATTTACCACTGTTACCAAGAAATCAAGTTATGGCCTTTTTATTCCAAAACACCTGCTGTGTGGCTCTTTTGTTGTAGGGGGTTTGGGTTGTTGCTCTGCACATACAAATCCCCTGCCTGACTTACAGAGCAGGGTAGTCGCAGTGGTGGGCACTACCTCCACCCACCACCATCTGACCTGCCTCCTTGTTCCCAGGATGCTTCAGGCTCTAGACACCTCCTGGTGCATGTTGGGGCCATCTGGCCAATTGGAGCAGGCTGTGTGGCTTACTTGGATTGGCTGGAAGGTGCAGGCCCAAGAGAAGCATGCTTCCCTTGGGTCCGTACCCAGGTATTTGCCTGGTGTTGCTGCTCCATTCCCAAATACCTGGTATGTGGCTCTTTTGTTGTTGGAGGTTATGGGTTGTCATCCTGCACACGCAAATGCCTATTTGACTCTGACTTAATGTCAACTCCACCTTTAATCCCAGTTTGGAATTCAGAGTATAAATCCAATAAATACATAAACAGTAAAATAATACAATACATAAATAAACTTCTGTTTGTCATCTATAAACAGTTTGGAGACATGTTATTTCAACTACTATTTGTTCTCTCAGAAAGTTTCTCATCAATTAAAATAAATAGTGGAAGATTAGCTTTTGGTCCTGGCCTTTTGTGACATCTATTAGATAGGCGAGTCACTGAGATAGGGAAGTGTTAACTTGACATGTTGGTCAATACAGCGTTTTCTGCAAGCCTTGAAATCTCACAGAATGTTTCGATTCCTTCAGTTTTGGATTTGCTTGGTTTCCAATAGTTTTCATTACTCTTGTCTGTTTTATTTGTGGATGTGCTCAGTTAGAGAAAATCAGAAAATGAAACCTAACCCTTTCTATTAAAAAAAGAAAATGCCAGATGAGGTTTTATATTTAAGCAGGGAAATATTGTAGCTGCTTTCTACCTGCACTGCAGTATATTGCATGACAATAAGGGAAGATCAGAGATAACATAACAAAAATAGCTTCCATCCATCATTGAAGGAGTAAAATCTATCCTTCTCAAATGAACTACTGATTTTCCTTTCCCATCATCTATCTTGATTCCCGGTTGCTGCTCCAATTCTAGTAAGGGTGGTGAACGATTAGCAAATGCTGTGCCCATTTGAGTTTCCAAAATTGTAGAAGGTCAAATCCTCACGATTCTGGCAGTGAAATATACAGTGTGAAGGGAATGTTCAGTTTTCACAAATGCCTTTGGCAGGGCTCCGTTTCAATATGTCCACTCATTAATCTTCACCTAAGACTTGCTCTTCTATCATCTATCTTTCCTGGTGCTGTAGCTGAGTGGTCTTTGCAATTATGAGTGTATGGAGCACTCTTATGAGTGCAGTGGGCCTTGAGATGTCATTCCTTAAAGCTGACAATTGTAGCAAGAAACAGAACTAAACTGTACACTTGATGCATGTGATTTATTGCTAGGTGAGGAAATAAATAATAAAGAACCATCAGCTGCTTGGCAATGATTTTAGCTGATCTCTACAGTGCCTTACAAGAAGTGTGAAAATGTTATCGGATGAGGTATATTTGTCTATTGTTTTTGTAACACTGTTGTTTTATGAGATTATAGAAATGAGAATGGGAAAACTTTGAACCTTCAAAGGTTTGGGCCTGATTTTTGTTGCTGCTGCTTCTGTGTGCCTTTAAGTAGCTTACAGTTCACGGTGACTCTAAGGAGACCTTATTATGAGGTTTTCTGGGGCTCATAGTGTGACTCATTCAAGATCAACAAAACAGTCATCTCCAGAGTCATAGTTCAATGTTCAAACCACTATATCATGCTGGCCTATAATTCCTATTAACTACCTCATCAGACATTGGTGAATTCAGTGGCATGTGTCAGTTTGCCTATCCTTTTATGATGGAGCCCACCTGTTCTCATCCCACAATGCATTGCAACTTCTGGCAGGGCTCTGCTATAAAAGGAAGGTAAACTGGTATGTGCCACCATGGCAGCAACACAGAAGACCTTGGATCAACAGAAACTGGTTGGCAGATGTTTCCCCCTGTGGGATGGAGGCTCACATGGGTTGGATGATGCAGGGCATGAGGTGATGGGTTCACCACGCTCCCAGATGACCACTGCTGGAATGGCCACAATCCATGAGGCTATAGTAAGAGACTGTGGAATTTATACTCTCTTATTATTCTGGTTGGTGGTGCTGAGAAGTGGTGCTCAGTGGCTGCTCAGTGGTGCTTAGTGGCTTCTATGTTGGTAAGCTGGTCTACTTAGGTTTATTCTGAAGGAGCTATCCAAGGTGTTGACCACCCAACTGACATGTGAGTGATTTGCTGTTGAGCTGATTCAGGAAGACTTTCAGATGAATTCAATTATATATGGCTAAAGCATTGTTTTGAAACAAAATTTGTGGTCACTTTCTTTTCTCCATCTCACTCTGATTATGGCAAGACTGTCAGTACAAGAGATACATGAACACTTTTTGAAACAACAGATTGGCTTATGTGTATACACACTATACAAGTCCATTTAGAATCATAGAATCATAGAGTTAGAAGAGACCTCATGGGCCATCCAGTCCAACCCTCTGCCAAGAAGCAGGGATATTGCATTCAAAGCACCCCTGACAGATGGCCATCTAGCCTCTGTTTAAAAACCTCCAAAGAAGGAGCCTCCATCACACTCCAGGGCAGAGAGTTCCACTGCTAAATGGCTCTCACAGTCAGGAAGTTCTTCCTCATGTTCAGATGGAATCTCCTTTCTTGTAGTTTGAAGCCATTGTTCTGCATCCTAGTCTCTAAGGAAGCAGAAAACAAGCTTGCTCTCTCCTCCCTGTGACTTCCTCTCACATATTTATACATGGCTATCATATCTCCTCTCAGCCTTCTCTTCTTCAGGCTAAACATGCCCAGCTCCTTAAGCCACTCCTCATAGGGCTTGTTCTCCAGACCCTTGATCATTTTAGTCGCCCTCCTCTGGACACATTCCAGCTTGTCAATTTCTCTCTTGAATTGTGGTGCCCAAAATTGGACACAATATTCCAGGTGTGGTCTAACCAAGGCGGAATAGAGGGGTAGCATTACTTCCCTAGATCTAGAGACTATGCTCCTATTGATGCAGGCCAAAATCCTATTGGCTTTTTTTGTCGTCACATCACATTGTTGGCTCATGTTTAACTTGTTGTCCACAAGGACTCCAAGATCTTTTTCACACATACTGTTCTCGAGCCAGGTGTCCCCCATTCTATATCATTGCATTTCATTTTTTCTGCCTAAGTGGAGTATCTTGCATTTGTCCCCGTTGAACTTCATTTTGTTAGTTTTGGCCCATCTCTCTAATCTGTCAAGATCGTTTTGAATTCTGCTTCTGTCCTTTGGAGTATTGGCTATCCCTCCCAATTTGGTGACTTCTGCAAACTTGATGATGCAAATCTAATGCTTTATAAAAGGGGATAGGCTAGCAAAAGGCTGGTTATCACAAAAATTAACTAGCCTTCAGGAGCATTCCAGAAGAATACATACATCTATTAAGGTCTGGTGTGTACATGCAAATACCTGAAAGAATGCTGCAAGAGAGTTCTCCAGGACAGTATGCAAGGGGTGGTAGCAAGAGGTGGAATCTTCAACAACAAGGAGACAGCTGTTATTTTCCACTAAGGATGAAGGATGTGTGATTCAACCCACATGGTCCCAAGTATAAATGATGCCACCAACCTACTGATTCTATTTTAGCTTTGCTGGAGCTGTCACCTGCTACCATTGCATACTGTGTGCATAAGGAAGTTAGTATATAGGTAGAATCTGACTTTTTAATCCTCTGTCATCCCAATTTTTCCAAGTGGTTTTAAAATGTTTTAGTTTCTTTCTCGTCTTCCCATCTTGCCATTGCCTTTCTTCAGTTGCTGCCAACTGAAGAAAGTGAAAAATTTGGTTGCATTGAATTAACTTCTCCCAAGTAGACAGGAGGGGTAGAATCTTGCTCTCCCCAGTAGACTCAGACAAAAGCAAACTTCTGCAGCTTCCCCAAGCTCGGGTGCCTTTCCTCAGTAACTTTCGCCATCGCACTTGGATGCTGCAGGAGTCTCACACTTGGATGCCTCAAGAGTCTCTGTTTTACTTTGTGAAATTCTGGAGGAATGCTGTAATAATATTGTGTGATGCAGGTAGTTGCAGTACGGAGCCATCTTTATGATCCTAGAGGAAATGGGGCTGCAAATAGATGTCAAAACACAGTGCATCAATATATTGAGAAGCATGTGCTGAGAAAGCCAGTATAAAAACTGGTATTACCTTTCCTTTCCTCTTTGTTTGCTGCTTGGCTTTCCTACCTCACCCTTCCTACCTCACCCTTCCTATCTCACCTGCCCCTTTAAGGTTCAAGAATGGAGACTTTAGTGAAATGAAGGCAATGGTTTACTTAATGACATGCTGGTCTGGATGTCAGCATTCATATCAAGTAATCAGCCACTGAAGCAAACACACACTCCTATTTATAGCCAGTTTGAAAAATCTGCCCAGCAACAGCATACAATAATATATAGCAAACTGGATATACATTAGCCAAGCACTGAACAACAGTCATTAACTCATAATGGAAAATTGCAAACTATTATGTCAAACCTTTGTTTGACATTTTGGATTAATACCGTTATTAGAATAAAGTGCCAATTAGAAGGGGTCAGAATGCTTGGGAAATGCTTAATGTGCCCCCCCCCCCACACCAGATGCCTAAGAGTTTAATGACTTTGCAGCTTCTTACATGTTCTTTCAGTGGGAATTTCCCTCTCCAACATAGGTCTACCTTCTTTTGACCTTAGGATCACACGCTGACCTATCCCTTCAATAGTCTGGATAGGCATTCATGCTATACTTAGTCTCATTTTGGAGGAAAGCTTCTTCTCACTTGCAATCTTTCCTTGAGCCATATGAGGAATATTAGAGGGTTGAATCTGAGGGAAGAAATAGCTTTTTACTGCCTGTTTGGGTTGGATGGCAGAGGTAAATTATTTAAGACATCACTGGGGAGCAACCATATGTACATTTAATAGCCTTTAATGGGGACATGCATTTTAGGTTCTCCTGCCATCAGTTTGCCTTCTGGTCACCAGGACTTCACTCAGTTGGAAGAGATACATTTAGGAGGTCTGCTCTGCCATCTTGTTCTATGTAAACTCTTGCATTGCCCCTCCTTTTTTAACCCAAGGATGAGCAACTACCCCAGGACACTATCAGGTTTGTTTTGTGCTGTTGTGAATAGCTAAACAGCTTCATTGATGGCTGTACTGGCCAGAGCTTCATCAGTTTAAGAAATAATGCTGTTGTATTCTTAATACAGTGGGGAAGAAGCTGGGTTGAAGCAGGCTGGAGTGGGTTGGCTGGAACAATGAGTGGGATATGTGTGTTCATATCTGTCACTATCACTGTCTGAGAAATAAAAGTGTTTCTGGAAAATCTGTGCCAGATTGGGATAATTCCAAGCCAAAATCTAAGTTCTATGGGACTGATGCCACAGGAGTGAGACCTTGGTAATTTATTTATTATTTATTTATTTACGACACTTATATACCGCCCCACTCAGCCCAAGGACGACTTGGAGCAGTAATAAAGCATGACATAAAGCACCAGCCACAGTTGAACCATAAAAATAAAAACACCATGTCTGACAGATGAGAAAAATTAAATATACCCATTCTTCTCATAGGATGACCTTGAAGCCTTCCTTCCCATACCTTGAGGGCCAAAAAAGGTCTGAGACCTGGGATTCAGGGATGGAATCTGAAATTTGGGGATCTTACCTCTATGTCTGTAGTAGAGTGGCTCTGAGTCCTGTTCAAAGACAGTTGGAAAACAGTCCTTGGTATTAGGGCATGTAAGAAATCAGTTGGTGAGTGTGTTAGCTGAGCCTGGGAGTTTTGGCAGCAGTTACATATTTAAGTTTCGGCTCTGCAGGAGATTACAGAGAGAGAGAGTTCTTGCTTCATGAGCTGCTGGAAGAAGATCTTCCACATGGACACCTAAATACCATTTGAATCTCTCTCAAAGGACATTGTGTGAGTTCATGCAACCATTCTCATGATTGCATCTGGTCCCCCATGACCTTCTGACAAACAAATTAGTCAAATGTGGGCTAGGCAAAACTACGGTTAGGTGGATCTGTAACTGGTTGATTGGTTTTAAGCAGAGACTGGATGGCCATCTGTCAGGAGTGCTTTAAATGTGATTTTCCTGCTACTTGGCAGGGGATTGGACTGGTTGGCCCATGAGGTCTCTTCTCACTCTATGATTCTATGATTCAAGATATCCAAATCGCCAGATATGTAGGGCTTTGTTGGTCAAATCAAGCTTGAAGGCAAATTGGAAGCCAATGTAGTTGGTATAGTTGTGTGATACATAATCTCAGAGGGGTACACTAGTCTGACCATTCTTTTATAGCTGTAACTTCCAAACACATATCAAGCATAAAAATGATCAGAGGTTAACTGTAACATCAAAATAAAGTTGAGTTATGCTAAAGGAAAAGTATTCTGAATCAATTTAGAGTGGAAGAGTTATGAAGCTCTTAGGCCTCAGGAAAAGCAGATTATGCGTTACCAAAGTATTATGACGCTACCGTTGACTAAGTGCACTTTCTCCTAATAATGGCAAGAATCCTAAAAGTAAGAAAAAGACTCAACATAGAAAGTTTTAACATGGCAATTGCTTGGTAATTTGCCATAATGGCCTAATGATTACTCTTTCTTGATAGTTTAATGTATATCTCTGACATTCTCACATGATTTGCTATATGATGCTGCTAATTACTGTTTTCCAAACTTTATACATTGTAAGATTTATATTTGATCCCATGTTTGTTTATTCAGTCAGACTTCTGACATCTGGATTAATGCTGTCTTGTTAAATAAAACACTATCTTTAGTTCAGTATGCCTTCATTCTTGAATTCCAAGCTATATATGTTTAATTGCCAAGTAATAAGGCACCAACCATTGTGGCCAAATTCTTTTCATTAGGAAGGAGTACAGCTAGTGCATCAGCCAAATCTGGGTAAAGCCTCCCTAGCACATTGCTCCTGTCTATTATAATTAGCGAGCCTTAGTTTGTGAAGAACAAGTCATTTATGACCCTTCTTTTCTAATGGATCACAGCCAAACCTTTGTCATGATTAACGTCCATGTGAAAAGGTGGGGCATGCTTGTGTTTCTTATCAAGCCAACAGTAAATATGGTATGACATTCACATCCTAACATATTGATTTTAGCCCAAGGTGTTGTCTATAATGTTTTTTGGGTGGAAACAAGAAGCAATATATGCAGTGTAATATTGCTAATTTTGAGCTGTGGTGACACTACATTGAATCCTTATATTTAGATTGTACTTTTCTCTCTCTTCACTTTGCCTACTGAGTAAGAGAGTCCATCCACTTATGTGTTAATAATAATTGAAAAAAGTACCAAGCAATGGCTAGTCAAAAGAGCAAAAAACTATCCAAATTTAATCACTCTCTTAATGTTTTTCACTTCTCAACATGACTTTTCAAGAGCAAAGCCTCTTCTCATTTTGGTAAATGGCAAAAGTTAGAGAAGAGGAAACAGGCAAGCCAAGAGAGGCTGAAGCAGTTTGCTTATGCCTGAATCTTCTGGGAAGGACAACACACTGACCTATCTTTCCCCTGCTGCTGAGTTAGTTGAGTGCAAACTACTTCTGTACTTTGAACTCAGTTTGCAGCAAATGAGGTAAACCAGGGTGAGGGGGAAATCAAG
Source organism: Anolis sagrei (assembly GCF_037176765.1). NCBI lineage: Eukaryota > Metazoa > Chordata > Lepidosauria > Squamata > Anolidae > Anolis > Anolis sagrei. The sequence continues at coordinate 247,389,729 of NC_090023.1, forward strand.
AGGAAGAGAGAGAACAGTAGGACATTATAAAACAGTTGAAAAAGTTATTTAGCTGGGGATTAATTTTTACTGTCATTGCCATATTAGAGATAAGCTCTCAGAACAGTTCATGGGACCTATTTTTTGTGGCTTACATAATTGCCAAACCTCTTGGGAGGGGGGCAACATGGGGGAAAGGATTTCCAACTACTTCATAGCTGCCCACTACTATTCTAAACTCCCTGGAGTATGGCTAGTAAGGTAACCAGGTAATTGAGACATTCCATTTGGATATTATGAAGCTCAGTGGACCCCTCCTGTACCACAGTTGCCTAGTTTTATGATAATGTTGGTGACAGTGTATAAAGAGAGTGTGTGCTGTCCAGAAGGGTTGTGGAGGCCAGTGTGATTATTTTATTTATTTATTTATTTCGTGTACTTCTACCCCGCCCTTCTCAACCCCCGAGGGGGGACTCAGGGTGGCTTACAAACAGGCACAATTCGATGCCTACACAATAATACAAAACGTATAAAAACAGCAGTTAAACAGTTATAGCAATTAAAACAATTAAAGCAATCAATATATATCACAATCAATAACCAATCTCATGTTCAGCGTTCGCCAGCTCATAGTCCATACTTCATTCCACATAGTCTATTCCTATATGTCATCGTAGTCCTTTATTTATCTGCCAGATTGCCCAAACGTCTGGTCCCAAATCCATGTTTTTAATTTCTTTCTAAAGGAAAGGAGGGATGTTGCTAATCTGATTTCCCCGGGGAGTGAATTCCATAGGTAAGGGGCCACCACTGAGAAGGCCCTGCTCCTCGTCCCCGCCAATCTCACTTGTGATAGAGGCGGGGCCGAGAGCAGGGCCTCCCCAGAAGATCTTAAACTCTGAGGTGGGACGTAAAGGGAGATCTGTTCAGATAGATACGCTGGGCCAGAACCATATAGGATTTTGTAGGTCAAAACCAGCACTTTGAATTGTTCTCAGAATTGGATTGGCAGCCAGTGGAGCTGACATAACAGAGGGGTGGTATGCTCCCTGTATGATGCTCCGGTGAGTACTCTGGCTGCCTCCCGCTGGACTAATTGAAGTTTCCGAACAGTCTTCAAAGGCAACCCCACGTAGAGTGCCTTGCAGTAATCTAATCGGGATGTAACAAGAGCGTGGACTACTGTGGCCAGATCCGACTTCCCAAGGTACAGGCGCAGCTGGCGCACAAGTTTTAATTGTGCAAAAGCTCTCCTGGCCACCGCCGAGACCTGGGGTTCCAGACTCAGCAATGAGTCCAGGATCACTCCCAAGCTGCGAACCTGTGTCTTCAGGGGGAGTGTAACCCCATCTAACACAGGCCCCAACCCTATGCCCTGTTCAGCCTTACAATTGACCAGTAGGACCTCTGTCTTGTCTGGATTCAATTTCAATTTGTTAGCTCTCATCCAGTCTGACACAGCAGCCTAGCACCGATTCAAGGGCTGGACTGTCTCCTTGGTGACAGGTGAGAAGGAGTGACAGATTTGGACATCATCTGCACAGAGATAACACCTCATTCCGAAACTCCGAATGATCTCCCCCAGCAGCTGTGATCTCCCAACATGACAGGTTACCATGACTGTCTCGATCCTCTGGTGTTATGATCAGTGGCATCACTTAAGTTGGTATCACCAAGTGTGGTAACATACAGTGTCACTTCCAAAGAATTCCTCTTATTCCTCATCAAAGCACAATATTATGACTAAAACACCAGGAAATTTGACAAAAGACGACATTTGACTGTTAAAAACAAAAACACCAAAAATAAAAGTGTGCACTTCTAACAAAACCACATGATTTGAAGCATAGTGGTCCTTGAATAATAATGACAGGAACATATGAGTATTAGAAGGTTCAAAGAGGAAATAAATTGAAAGCTTTAGCCCTGTATGCATTTCGAAGCAGTATATGCAAGTTGGACTCACAAAAAAAGTTTTTGTAATTTTATCTAACTCGAGGGATATTTTTCTCATTAAAATAATATATTTATGCTGAAATACTATAGTTTTAATAGAGTATCATTTTGTTGTTATCCCCCTTATGATGTTACCCAGTGTTGTTCAAACCCCTGCTCACTACAGTGATGCCACTGCTTGTGATAAATTTTGAAGTGGAGTAGTTAAGTACATATAGACAAAGACAGACAAAAACACACACATCAAAGAACAGCAATATGTAGTGTAATATTTAACTAGCACCAGCAGAAGTGCAATGCTATGCAGAATTACCCAGGAGTAAGCATCATTTTGTAGTGATTACACTATATAGTTTCAGCTTGCAAGATATAGAACTTTAATGAAAGATATGCAGTAAGCTGAAATGTACTCAACTCTTGATTAGAAAAGAAAATGATCTTTTAAGTAAATGTTTCTTTTTAATATGCTACCACAAAGAAGGAATCCCATTATAGAAAAGGAAAGCATATAGCTTCTCTTCAGCAATTCATCTCATCATTTCTTTCTGTCTGCACTGCTTTGTTATACCAATTAGCAAAACATGATTGATATCACCACAAACTGATTTCACAGTTTCTTTGTGTTTGGATAGGTGATTCTGCTCAAAACAAGCTTCCAAAGTAGCACTATGCTGTACTCTGCCTTGGCTATCTCATCGCCTCCATTCCTTGTACACTGAACAAGATGACAAGCTTTTAAATACCAAAAAGTAACATTAGAGATAAGCTACCTACCACTGTGGGCAAAGAGCTCTCAGTGGGGAGAAGGAATAGTTCCCAGTGGGAGAAACAAGGTAGTCAGTGAAGTAGAAAGGTCTGCTTTGCAATGTATCCATGATTAAGAACAGTGTTAACACTAAAAGAACTGTCCTTCCTCCTCATACCTGTAGTGACCAAAAGCAAAAGTCCCAGGACTTCTTAAAATCATTTAGTAGAAGATGGATGCATTTTAAATAGTTTAATGTTAAAGTTAAAATAATTGCAATTTAACAACCAGCTTTTGTACAGATTTATCTCTATATTTTATCTTTGTTTAATGTTGTACTCCACCTTCAGTCCAAGTTCAAGTGGTAGTAGTGGTGGAGGAGAGATAGTAGTAGTATTTGTAGAGGAAAAGAAGGAAGAGACTCCATTGTATCCAGTAATTAACTGAAAGGGTCATTTGCAATAAGTCAGGACATGTCAGGTATTCATGTACATCTCAGGCTAAAAGGCCCAGAGGCAGGGATGAAATCAACATGATGCCATTTAACTCTTGTGTCATTTCCAGGGAGTGTTGCTGTGGGTCTGTGGGTCCCTCTACACATGGCTAAAAACCCAGAAGTAAGTGGTATGAAAGGGGTGGCGGCGGTGGAATCTAGTTAACAGCAGAAAAGCATGTGCTATAAAAGGCGCACTTAAAGCCTGATTCTGCCCCCAACATATGCACCTTTGTATGAGGGTATAACCCTGCAGTCATAGAAAACATGCGCTTTCATTCCCTTCCCACTGTGTGGACTGCTCCAGTGCAAGTGTACATTTTAAAAGTCTGAAACAGCTGATTAACTGATCAGGCTGTCAAAAATGGAGCCACGAACACACAGGTGGCTCAAGGGAAGTAGAATTAGAAATCTCTGAAACCATTCCTTTCTTTTGATCTTTATAATATTAAACAGGGCATGCATTTAGAGTTGGGTGAGAAAAAAAATAAGAAATCTGCTTGTGTGTACATTAAGATATTGGCATGTGAGGCCCAGCACATCTCAGAGAGAATTAAAAAAAACCCCAAAAACTTATGTGGGATGACCCCTGTCCACCTTCCACTTTGATCTGTTTCAAAGGAAGATGTGAAGATGGCAGGGGAACATTTCCCAGGACTGACAGGTCTCTCTGTGGACCTTGCTGTCAGGTTCCAGGATTTTTTGCCCCAGTTTCAAAACCCGCATTTTGGCACTGTCTGGAAGTGCCCTGAGATTATTCTAGTTTTCATTTTACAAGGGTATCAAATAATAAGGGCATTTTACATAAAAGACAAATCTGATTTTTTTAAAGGAACAAAATCTCATGTTGTTCCCATGGGCCCCACTCTCCACAAGTTTAGGGTGACCAGAATTGATGCCACACCACTTTCAGTCATCATTGCATCTGTCTCCCTATTAACTCTATGCAGAATTGAATTCAGAAACCAAAGTACAAAGAGTATCCTATAATAAAGGGTTTGAGGTCAAGAAGCTATAAATCAGAACACAATCCAAATAGAGGAGTCAGTAAACCATCCAAGGTCATAAATTCAAGATGTATAATAGCATGGTCAAGTCTTCAAGCTGTCAAGAGGAGGACTGAAAGTTGTTTTCAGTGAATCACAAATGCCAATTTGCTACTTTTAAGAACAGCCAGTTCAGGCAATTCCTCATACAGGATTGTATTTCAAACACACATCTCATAGCTGTGAGTGCAAAATCCTTTTGCTGTCTGTGAAGGACAGTTTGTGCCACTTCAGTCTTTGTCTCTCTTACGGATTTGCTGGTCTTACCTGCAACTTCTCCTCTTTTTGCTAAGAATCTTCTTGCCTTGGAGAACTTGGCTGAACCTCAAGCTGAACTAAAGAAAAACCAAGCTGCCTTTCAAGTATCCGCACAGGTGAGTCTGCTAATGAACTCTCTGGGATAAATTCAAAGATGAAAACATTAGGAGTGGTGGATTTTGGAGTGGGGAGACAGGATGTGTGTGTATGTGGGAGATGCCATCTCAGGTTTTCATTTTTCTCAGGAGTTGAATTTAATGAATTTTCAGGTAATTTTCCCGTAAGGCTGCCTTTGTTTTAAACAATGGGGAAGTTCAGGTGCTTTTGAGGGACTGGTGGTGGTCTCTAGACTCCCACAGAAGTTGTTTGGGACTCAAAGATAGCTCTGCCCTCCCCCTTTACAATAAATCAGCATTTATGTATCTGTGGATCTCAGGCATATTATGTGTGTATATTGTCAGGGTATGAATACAAACAACAAGGTGAAAGTTACTATTTTTGCTGTTCAGTTAAAGAAAAATTGGATCTTACAGGAAGGTGTCATGAAAACAAGGCTATGCCTTTACACAAGATAGTTTGGTGAATTGAAGGTAAGAAATTTTCTTTCTGAAGAGCTTTATTTATTGTCAAGACTGGCTCATCCTTCTTCTGGTCTTCTGTTATAATACATTAATGAAGGACCTTTAGTTAATTAAAAATAAATGGTAATTGAAACCAGATTTAATGTTAGTTATAATGGGAAGAAAACAAGATTTATCACTCCAAAAGCCAGCTGTCTACTATGCTCAGAGTTCACTACCCCTATGATAGGAGTTAGTTGAAATGTAGAGCCCTAGGATCACTTATGACTCACACACTTTTTTTTCATGGCCCTCAATTTTTAGCTATTTTTCTTCTTTTGATGTGGTATTTTTGGCAAAAAACTGCCTCCTGACTCACCATAGTTGCCCATGTTTGTTTTATAATTCCAGTATATCTTCTAGAACTGAGTAGGTTGTTGGCTCTCTTGCAACCAGTGTGTGACGTAAGTTGCTGGTCTCTAAAATGGAGTAGTAAATTGTTGTGGTGATCATCTTCTACTTACAGATGAAAACAGGGATACATTTGGACAAAGGGCATCATAGTAAGATCAAGAAGACCAAAGTGGAAGAAGAAAGAAGGTAGGAGACACAACATTCAATTGATTTTTCCTGTGCCTTCTGGGAAACGTAAGACCTTCCCCCCCTTCCTCCTCCCAGCAATTAACAGAGTACAAGCTACTTTTGTACTCTGGACTCAGCTTGTGTCAAGTGAAGTAAGATGAGGTCAATGGTAGAAAGTGGAAAGGTGGGAGAGAAACTGGGACTTAAGTTAAGAACTTTATTACGGTCCATGGACCCACAACTGTTAAATAAACAGTAAACATACAGGAGTTTACAGGTCCCTTGTAACCAGGGCAATATACTATACAGACGCATACTATACAGTGTCAGATAATACACTTGATCATAGACTATGCTTTTTTTCAGTCTTGCTGCCACTGTGAGGGACAGAAACTGGGACTTTTTAAAAGTAGATGAAAAAGTGGGAAACGGGGTTGTCCCTGCTAGATTGAGACAAATGGAGGATTTGCCAGAGCAGTTCACAGGGCTTGGTAGTACAGATAGCTGATGTCAATTGCCGTGAGTATTAAAAATTGAAGTTACAGGTTAAAACTGGAATGGATCCAGCTTTGGAACCTCTCCACATGGTTATTTTTGAAACCCTCACTCTTTCTGCACTCAATAAAACACTCCTTCTCCTCAATGAAAAAAGTTTCCTGTGTGCCTGGAAGCCCACAGAAATGTTGGGGTGTGCCTTTTAAATGGCGAGCACACCTGTTTTTCACCCATTGCCCCTATAATCCTAAAAGATTTATGACAGATCAGTGTTTTTGATGGAATATCTTGAAGTGTAAAGACAATGTTTTTAATAAAGGTCAAGAAAATTTATGAGTATTGTTTACATCTCTGTCATGAAGCTCTTTCAATAGATAGAGGTCAGAGGTAAATTTCCCCCCCAGCTGTAATTCATCATCTGTATCTATCAACTATCATGGATTCAAAAGAAATCTCCTTCAAACCAACAGCTTTTTCCAGCCTTGGCTATTTGCAAGTCTATTTGCAGAGTGCTGAGAGAGCTCAGCTTCGGATTAATACACTATTTCTGAATCCTACCTAACAATCCTAAAAGAAAGCACTAAAGTAACTCTTCTATGGCTGCCTCCTTTTGTAGAAGTGCTTCTCTGCATATGTGCATAGTGTCACTTCTCTCCTTCCTTCAATTTCCTCTTTAAAATCTACTGTTCTCACCTGGCCTTTTGCATTTCTTTTTGACGCTCATCCCCAGGGCAGCTCCAGGCCTGAAGGGCTCTTGATAAAATGATAGTAACCCTCTAAAGTCACTGAGTACCTGGTTGTGGATTTATGTGATGTTATCCACTGGCATTTAAATTTGTCATAAAGATTGTGCTGTAGTGTCACTCCAGGGCATTGTGGGAAATTAAAATGGCAGCTCACAGACCCAACAAATTAGCTCGGGGAATCTCAGAGCAGTCAACTATGAAAAGAGGCCCTTTGAGAACTCTGCATTGCCAGGATTTTTCTGTAGGTGCCAGGGGCTGATGCTGGTCCAGCAAAACTTGATTATGTTTGGGTATGAAGATTAAGAAGATAAATCAAAGGTCACATATGTCCTCCTGCCATACCTTCCTTCAACTGTCTATTTTGAATTGCAAAAATTCTAGCAACCTGCTTGTTTTCAGTTAGGTACTTCTGTAAGGCAAGGAGGAATAACTTGTGGCCCTCTCAGTGTTGCTGTTGGCATGCAACCCTCATCTTTCATAATTAACATAGCTTGATGCTGAGGATGATGGGAGTTATAGTCCAACCCAATAAGGAAGGCCACAGAAGGCTCACCTCTACTGTAATCCATCATACACTCTAAATAATAAATAGCAACCATTGCTTAGTCCTATATATCACATTGGCACTGATAAGACCAGCTTATCGAATGGACTTGGTCATCAATCATTTTAGAGATAAGCAAATGGCAAATACCTTTGGCCAAACAGACCACTTTCTTGCTGTTCTAGGTAGGATGACAGCCTATCAAATGAATGTACTGCAGGTGAATTAAGCAACATGGGAGCTCTAATTTATGTTCATACTTCATTGTGTGACAGGATTTCTGCCATAGGCAGCTTTAACTTTAGGCTTGCTCTGTCTTCTTATCAGCTTTTGCCAATGGCAATGAATATAATTCTCTGCTTAGCTGCTTACTGGACTCCCGCCTATCCAATTTCACTGGGCTGGCAGCTGAACCACTCACTTTCTTAAAACACAGGTCTTCACAATTACCCAAATTGTTCAAAATAAGTGGATAATTTGAAACAGGTGTTTAAATTTCCTCCCTCTTCTGGACTGCAGAAGGCTCCTGCATTTTCCTTGACATGCTTTGGCCAAACACAACTCCTAGAATGCCCATCTGGTATTGATTCTAGGCCACACTTTCAAAATTAAATGGAAGGACATTTCTGGTTCAGATGCAGATGGACTAAGGACCATTTCCATGTATAATTTGTAGGTTGTCTTTTCGTTAGCATTATTAGCTTTGGTTGGTATTTCAGGTTCCGTTTATTTTCATGCTGAGGTAATTTCATCAAAAGCTCATCTTATGACAAGACAGTTTAGATGTTCATAGCTCCATCATAATTATATGATTGGTTATATTGCTGTGGAGGTTTCGCCATTTTCAATGACATGTTCTTGGATCCCAAGCAAACACCTCTTGTGATTCAGTTGCCTTCAGTCAATTTGGTTCAACCTGAGAGTTAACTAAAACATTATGAAAAACATTTTTAGCACTTTGAGTTGTTCAACAGTGGAATAATCTATTACATACTGTGTCTCTACAGGGGGTATGGAGAAATCACCAGGGATAATATCAGTGGTTTCAGATGCAGTTAGTTATACAATCTGTCCACTAAAGCCCAAAGGCTGATTGTGGTGTGATATGGCTTTGCGGTTTCTATGCTATATCCAGCTTTCAGCATATACAAAAAAATAGTTATGAGCACAGCTCTCTATCACTAGATCATAGTGTTTAAGAAGCAAGCCCATTCAATGTTCCAAGTACTTGATTTTATGCTTGTACCCAAAAAGTGAAGGGTTAATGAGCTGTCGTGAAGTTTATTACCATTCCGTGTGTGCCAGGCGAAAAAACCCATTCCACAACTGACAGCCGGTACTAAAACCACAAACAAATGTCTCATCTCATTAAAATCCACATCAAACTTTTCATTTGGCATTCCCCAGACTTTGAACCATTGGCGGTGCTTTCGCTTCCACACAGCAATGCTTGAGAAAGCTCATAGGCCAGGATTGAAAGAGCTGTTTTTAACTAGTTCTGTGAGTTTGAGAGAAAAGAGCTGAGATCTGCAATCCAATATTGTGCATGAAACCACTGGGAATAGAAATCGCAAGGTATATGCTGCAGTGTCACCAGTATGTGAATGAAACACAACTGTTCTTCATTATGGGAAGGCTATGGAAGTTGGAAATTGGTGTCTGGAGGCACTTTTTGAGAGCGTAAGAGTGAAAATGTTGAATACAGATAAAACAGCCATGTGGAGAGTGGTGAACAAGGCTAATTTGAACTTGGAACTGTTCATGGGGTGCATCAGGATTATTATCAAACAAAGAAGCACCACAACTGATCACTGACCATGACAGCTGGTGGGTTCCTGGAGCTGTAGTTCAAATTGTAGCTTTCTTAAACTTTAGTCTATGGGTTCAGATCAAATATTCCTTGGGTTTCTTCAAATACCCTGAGTGAGTGATGTCCAGAGACTTGAAAACTGGACATGTGTTTACACAGTAACAAGTTGGAATTTGAATTCTTTTAAAATCTTATGTCTGATTTCACATTCAAGCACATTGCATGGCAGATTGCAGAGCCGAAAGGAGACAGAATTGGACAGCAATCAGAAAAAAAAGCAAATTTTATTCATTACTAAAATATAAGAAATTCAAGTTCAGATAATACACATACTCAGCAGTAACAGTATTCCATTTGAATGAAGTTTGAAGTCTGTACGTATTCATGGATAAAGTTTATATTCCGGTCATCTCATTGTGCCAAGCAAATTTATAAATTCATTCTTGAACGATCTCAGAAACTAATTCAGAAAATTAAACAACATGCCATTGAAGGTATTTTAAAAACTTTGCATATGACGGAAACCAAATAAAATAAAAGAATTCATTTCCTTGACAGCTGTATAATCTGAATAATAAAATGGGAAAATACATGAATGTAAAGTAACAAGTTGGCTTTAATCTGCTCACTGTAGTGATGAGACGGCACATGCCAAAATGGTAACATGGTTTATTATGGCCCTTAGGCAAAATAGAGATTGTTGAAAAAGGTAGATGATAAAATGGAGGAAAGAATACTACTACTTAAGACAGGAAGGGTAGCTATAATTACATGGATATAGCAAATTTCTTCAGTTAAGGAGGGATAGTCATTACTTTTCAGAGCTTCATTTGTAACATTTCCATTCAGTGAATAGAGCTTTATTTCTTAGCAGCTGTGTCCACTGAATGAAAATGTTACAAAAATTTCTTTAATTTTAATTGTTTTGCTTGTAAGAAACAAATACCACCCAGCAAACACAGTTGACCTTTGCATATTTTGCTTAATCACAGTAAATGTCCCATGGTTTTTGTATTCACATTGAGCTTGTTGAACATTAATTTTATTTGACTGAAACTAGATTCATGGTATCTGATGGGGTTTGACTCTGGGTTCCCTTGTTGGGCCCTTCCAGACAGGCTCTATATACCAGGATCTGATCCCAGGTTTTCTGCTTTGAACTGGATTATATGGCAGATAATATGAGGTAAACAGAAAACCTAGGATCAGATCCTGGGATATAGGGCATGTCTGGAAGGGCTCATAGATACAAAATTCATGGATTCTCACATCTGATTATATACAGTGACATAGTAAAATGGTATCCTTTATATGAAATTAAATTATTATTATATATATTAAAATATTTTCAAGTTGTGAATGGTTGAATCCATGAATCAGTGGATATAGAGGGCAAATTGTATTTATATCCTTCCTCCTAGGACAGGATCTAAAGCAACTGAATGTGTTAACAAAAAGTCAATATTCTTCTTGAACATTCATATCAGTTTAATTCAGTTTGTTCCATCAACCCAATTCTTCTCCTTTTCAGGCTTCCATTTTCATAGGGATAACACTAGCCAATATACATTTTGGTACCTCAAATATTAGACCTTTTTCTGGGTATATTTGACCTGCTGACTCCAAAAATGAAACAGGTTTCCCCCTATCATCTTTAGTTTTGGAGATATAGAACATCTGTTCCCTCATAAAGAATCGTGATAACCACATCTCAGAAACTAGAGCTATCCAATGCTGTCTATCCAATGCAATTTCCAGAATCAGTAGCCCAAATAACCCCAGGTACAGGCCTAAAAACCATGCTGTATAATCTATCTGGTTAAATGCTAGCAAAATAAGGAGCTGATGTTAGCAGTGGGCAGTGTCAAAAACAAAAGTGGGCAAGGTCTTTCTTTCTGCCATAGCTCTTTCTATCTGGCCTTCTCTATTTCAGACATTCCTTCAATCTGCCCCTCTATTTTATCTCCCAGGGTTGGATTAAGACATGCAGAGTCCCTAAATTATGGTATGTCAAATTTAAGAGGCCCAAAGCATCACCAAAAGTGCTCTACCTTTTTCCCTCCCTCAATATTTCTCTTTCATTTTCACTCATTATGTGAGGACTGTACTTTACTTAGCTTGTTTGTAAATCTAGCCACGATGTCCTTGCCCAGTGTGCTGCTAGACAGATTATGTTTGCCAGAAATATGAACTGATTGTTAACAGATCATTAGTAGTGAATTTCTGAAATTAGTTTAAATACTCATTTGGGTTTAAGATGAAGGATGCACAATCCCTGCACTACTTGCTGTTTCTCTCCCAGTGCCATATTCCTTCTGTGCCTTCATAGGCTTGCTTTCTTTTCCCACATAACTGTTTACAGGTAATTTACACCATATAGAATCAACATTTTGATAACCTTTCATTGTCTTGACTCTCTCCTGTAGAATCCTGTGTATTTTTGTTTGGACATTATTACTTAGAATTTTTAGCAGAGAGGCCTGAGCCACTCCCTTGAACAATCAGAGATCTATCTAGTAGAAAACTATAATGTGATCAACAGCCTCCACGATTCCATAAGTTGAAGCCATGGTAGTGAAAGCCATCCACTTCTCTGTGCTGATCAGTGCAGGGGAAGGGAGATGGCAGTGGGATGCATGTGGACAATGGATCAGATCAAATGGAACCTGATCCTGCTATCCTCACAGCTACAAACTCTGAGGATATTCTGGATTTTCATGGACTCCAGGTTTTTTCTCTGCCAAACATGTTCAGGTTAAAGGATAAAAGGTCTGGATTCTTGCTGAAGTCATTGTGAAGACAGCAGGCATTGACTTCAGGGTGGGTATGGTCATTTGCCCTACTTCATACTCACAATCACTATTTAATCATGAGTGTGACACTGTTTCTATAATTATAACCCTTTGTCAAACCTACTTTACTGGGCACTAGCTGCATTGGGAAAATATTTATTCTGTTGGTGTTTGGGATGCAGGTGAATGATGATTCTGTCAGATCAGGAGAAAGAAGCTTAGGACCTCTTCACATGGACCCTGGGACTGTGCTGTTTCACTGGTGAAAGGGAAGGCAGGTGGCACCCTCCCTCCTTTCCCCATCATATGGTTGGGATGGGACAAGGTGTGTTGGTACCCTGTCCCCATTATATGGGAGAAAGGGCAGCGATGGGTGATGCTGTGCTGCCCTTTCCCCCATCATATGGGGAAATGGAGGGGAAAGTGTGGGCAGCTCCACTGGAGTTACACAAAAAACACTTTCCTCTCTGTCATGGAGGAGGAAGCACCTTGCAATGCTTCCTCTCCACTTTAGGTGGAATATGGGTAGAGCCAAGCCAGTATTGTCTGATGATGCTCGGCAGGCCCCATCAACAAATGCAAGAACAGGTTATATGAAGAGGTCCTATAGTCTCCTTGACTATGTAGCTGATATAGCATTCCAGCCAATGCTCTTTTGGACTACAACTCAAAGAATTTCAAGATCCTAGGCATGCTTTTAAAAAAGATACCCCAAGCTCTGGTGAATGTCTGTAGAAGACTTCTCTCTTTTCCGTTATCTTTGTGTTATTTTTTAAAATTATTTGCTACTCTTGACTTTGGATGAACAATGGGGGTGCTTCTTGTTTGTAAGTGCAGTGCACTGGATGGATCATTCAGTGAGCAATGGTGAATGTACATTTCAGTTGGGAGTTATTCTTTATAGTCCTTCCTTTTTCTGTTTAGAATCAGTTGCTGTTGGCCACTGCCTTCTACTAAGCTGAGCAGCAAATGGGATGCTCTGCTAATATCTGATGTTCTCATGCAGGCAATGTTTCCCCATAAAATAGGCATGTAGAACACACCATAATGTTAATGATCTTTCTCTGGGTTATTTTATCCTAAGAGATGGTATAGGAGTCTTAGATTTGTTTCCAGTTTATTTTGAGTTGCCCTATAGCATTTGGGTTTGTTCATTTTTCATTAGAATAGGACATGCATATCCATGCACCATGCTGAACGCTCCTTGTGCCAAGAGATGAAGTGTTGCCTGTAGATGGCATCCTAGTCCGACACTTCACCACTTTGAGAGGTGGCAGGTGGCTCCTTCAACTTGTCAGCAAGTTGGTAGAAAAGTGATATCTTAACTGGCATACAATTCACCCTTCCTCCATGCATGCCCTTTATTTGATGTGCACAATTTATTCTGTATCAGGGACAGCTGGCATGGCTGCAGTGCAATGGCTATGATAAATACAGGGACCAGAATCTGTGCTCAGTGTTCCACTCCATAGTGCCAGACTGCTTGCTGACTCCAGAGATTTTTTTCCCTGTGGCATCTTGGAAGAATTAAAACAAAATAATTAGACAGATACTTATGGTTCTGGGAAAATAAAGCCTTGCTCCATGTCCAATGAGTAAGTGCAATGGACCATTTTGCAAATGATTGAGGTTTGCTGTTGTGTCTATACTCCAAATGGAACCAAAGCACCATGATTTAAAAATGGCAGTGCTTATCACAGCATGTTGTTGTGTGACGTCACTTTGTTTCTGATTTATGGTGAACCTATCACAGGATTTTCTTGGCAATATTTGTTCAGACAGGATTTGCTGTTACCTTCTACTGAGGGAGTGGTACTTGTTCAGGATCACCCAAAAGGTTTCCAAAATTGAGTAGAATTTAAACTATGGTCTCCTAGAGTCATAGTTCAATACTCAGAGCACTACACCAAACTGGCTGATGTTGTTGTTGTTGTTCATTCGTTCAGTCGTCTCCGACTCTTCGTGACCTCATGGACCAGCCTACGCCAGAGCTCCCTGTCGGCCGTTACCACCCCCAGCTCCCTCAAGGTCAGTCCAGTCACTTCAAGGATGCCATCCATCCATCTTGCCCTTGGTCGGCCCCTCTTCCTTTTGCCTTCCACTTTCCCCAGCATAATTGTCTTCTCTAGGCTTTCCTGTCTCCTCATGATGTGGCCAAAGTACTTCAGCTTTGTCTCTAGTATCTTTCCCTCCAGTGAGCAGTCGGGCTTTATTTCCTGGAGGATGGACTGGTTGGATCTTCTCGCAGTCCAAGGCACTCTCAGCACTTTCCTCCAACACCACAGCTCAAAAGCATCGATCTTCCTTCGCTCAGCCTTCCCTAAGGTCCAGCTCTCACATCCGTAGGTGACTACAGGGAAGACCATGGCTTTGACTAGGCGGATCTTTGTTGCAAGTCTGATGTCTCTACTCTTCACTATTTTATCGAGACTGGACATTGCTCTCCTCCCAAGAAGTAAGCGTCTTCTGATTTCCTGGCTACAGTCTGCATCTGCAGTAATCTTTGCACCTAGAAATACAAAGTCTGTCACGGCCTCCACGGTTTCTCCCTCTATTTTCCAGTTGTCAATCATTCTTGTTGCCATAATCTTGGTTTTTTTGACATTTAGCTGCAACCCGGCTTTTGCGCTTTCTTCTTTCACCTTGTTTAGAAGGCTCCTCAGCTCCTCCTCGCTTTCGGCCATCAGAGTGGTGTCATCTGCATATCTGAGGTTGTTAATGTTTCTTCCAGCAATTTTCACCCCAGCTTTGCATTCATCCAGCCCCGCACATCGCATGATGTGTTCTGCATACAAGTTAAAAAGGTTGGGTGAGAGGATGCAGCCTTGCCGTACGCCTTTCCCAATCTTGAACCAGTCTGTTGTTCCGTGGTCAGTTCTGACTGTTGCTACTTGGTCCTTGTACAGATTCCTCAGGAGAGAGACAAGGTGGCTTGGTATGCCCATCCCACCAAGAACTTGCCACAATTTATTATGATCCACACAGTCAAAGGCTTTAGAATAGTCAATGAAGCAGAAGTAGATGTTTTTCTGAAACTCCCTGCCTTTCTCCATTATCCAGCGGATATTGGCAATCTGGTCTCTGGTTCCTCTGCCTTTTCTAAACCCAGCCTGAACATCTGGCAGCTCTCGCTCCATGTATTGCTGGAGTCTTCCTTGCAGGATCTTGAGCATTACCTTACTGGCATGAGAAATAAGGGCCACTGTACGGAAGTTGGAGCAGTCTTTCGCATTTCCCTTTTTTGGTATGGGGATATAAGTTGATTTTTTCCAGTCTGATGGCCATTCTTGTGTTTTCCATATTTGCTGGCAAATGGCATGCATCACCTTGACAGCATCATCTTTTAAGATTTTAAACAGTTCAGCTGGGATCCCGTCGTCTCCTGCTGCCTTGTTGTTAGCAATGCTTCTTAAGGCCCATTCAACCTCACTCCTCAGGATGTCTGGTTCTAATTCATTCACCACACCGTCAAAGCTATCCTCGATATTGTTATCCTTCCTATACAGATCTTCTGTATAGTCTCGCCACCTTCTCTTGATCTCTTCAGCTTCTGTTAGGTCCCTGCCATCTTTGTTTCTTATCATACCAATTTTTGCCTGAAATTGACCTCCAATGTTTCTAATTTTCTGGAAGAGGTCTCTTGTCCTTCCTATTCTGTTGTCTTCTTCCACTTCCATGCATTGCTTATTTAAAAATAGTTCCTTATCTCTTCTGGCTAACCTCTGGAATTGCGCATTTAACTGGGCATATCTCCCCTTTTCACTGTTTCCTTTTGCTTTCCTCCTTTCTTGGGCTACTTCCAGTGTCTCAGCAGACAACCATTTTGCCTTCTTGGTTTTCTGGCTGATAGCTACTTGCATTTCATATGTCATGATTCCAGGTTATTGTTTTATTTTTTAAAAGATTTTGATCACTGACAATTTTATGAAGTAGTTTTTTAGAATCTAGTAAAAATACAATATAAAATACAGCTAGCCCTACACATTCTTTGGGTTAGGAATATATGATTCCCACAAAACTGAAAATCCTTAAGTAAAATAAAAAGCCGAGAAAATATCTGTCCAGGAAGCTCTAGGTTCTCCAATACAACTCTATAGTCAATTTCCTGTTTCTTGTAGAAGTTGACCATAGAGTCACACAGGAGGACTAGAGATTCCTAGAAAGAACATATTAATCAACCTGCAAATTATCAAATTCTTAAAAGTCAAATCTGCAAATGTGGAGGGCTGACTATATGGGAACATGGGAAGTTGCCTTCTGCTGAGTTTGTTTGATCCATCCTATCTGATGTCAACTTTGACTGTGTAACTTTCCAAGGCAGAGTTCATTTTAATTCTGCTTGGAAGTCATTGGCATTATCTGGTGGTCTTCCATCCATACACTAACCAGGGACCTTATCATACTTAGGGCCTTTTGCCCCTTTCTCCTCTTCAAGAATGGGGCCTGCTGAGCACCATCAGACAATTCTGGCTTGGCTTCATCCCCATTCACCCCAATGACACAAGGTAAGCTGTATTTTTGGTAGCTCCTCCTTCCCCCATCTGATGGGGGAAAGGGCAATATGGCAATGCAGGTTGCTGCCCTTTCCCCTGTCTGATGTGGACAGGGACAGGGCGCCAATGCACCTTGTCCCATTCCTCATATGTGATGGGAAAGGAGGGAGGGCTGTTTCACCAGCAATTGCCAGCAAAATGGAGCAAAAGGAAGGTTAGTGTGAAGAGGTCCCAGCTCTGGCACTACTTAACATTTTCCCAGTAATAATACCATTTATTTCTTCCTGGATTAAGGCTCTATACATTCCCACTGCATACAGATAGAAGATTCTGGAAAGCTTTCGGACCCAGCATCTCTTTTTATGCAGGGCATTCCTTGGCATCCTGTATTTCATTCTTAATAGAAATTATCTTCTTATTTGCATACAGACTATCCAATCATATATACTGTGGAGAAAATGCATCTTTGCCATACCCTTGAAATATTCCTTTCCTCGTGGTCTAATATTGGAGTCTAGAGGCATTTTCAGATTAAGATATCTGTCTGGTCAGAGAGATGTGTTGGTGTATGAGGGGATGCATTTCAATCTACCCTAGAAATAAGAAGTTTAACTCATCCCATGTTGCTTGTGGGTACAATGGCTCTTTCATACCCATCACAGAACCAAGGTATATTTTATAACATTTTCACTGAGACAATGTTGAAGAGGAAGGAATGACTTTGCCCATATACAATGTGCTCTTTTTCCATCACCTAATACACTGAAACCATTACAATTACTCCATCATTGAAACAAATGTTAATCTGTACATACTTTCTTCCACCATTTAAATTTCCTTGTGAGATTAATAACTCAGATTAACAAATAACTCTAGACAGGATTTATATTTTAAATTAAACACTTAGATGCCCCTAAGAAATGCAATACATTTCACATTTATCCACTATGAAAGTCTAGTGATAGAGGAAGCTCTGCCTGTTGAATTTCTGATTATTACACAGTTGATTCAGTAACAACATCCCTCTCATGAATACGGAAGGATGAACATTGGTAATTTGTGTATAGAAGAACAGCTATTTTATCCAGCATACTTGTTACTTAGTAAGACACACATCCTTACATTTTCAGTCAACAGAAAGCCTTTAATTCTTCATGCACGCCACTACTACTAATAAAAATATCATCCTGCCATTGTTAAGACATTGCACGGAAAAACAACCTTGGCAGCTAAATGCAGCAATGAGAAGAAATGCAAATAGGTGGGTATGATCTTTGGCCATGCAAATGCCTATCTTCTTTAATGCATTGAAATGGAAATTGCATTTTGACTGGCTATTGATATTGGACAGATAAGAGAAGAATAACTTCATACAAAATGGAATGCATTGTTAATGCATTGTTTAATTTTTCTAAATGTGATATTTACTTTAAAAATGCATTTAAGACAGCAAAGCATATATCAAAATAAGATCTTGGTTAAAAGACAAGGCCCTAAATCAGGGGTGTGACGGTGTGGTGTTGCTGAATGGGAGTCCCAGCAGTTGTATGATTAACGTTGAGACATAGGCTCCATCCGTACTGGATGAGTTGCCTAATTCTTATCCCAGTTTAAATTCAAATGCTAATCTCAGATAGAATAGATCAACTGAATTTGTAAATGACGTATTGATGTAAATCCCAATTGTCTGATAGCATCTTCCACTTTGTCTACTACATCATCAAAGTGTCATCCTTCATCTGACAGTCTGAGGATGCCAGAATAGAGCTGTAAAATGGATTGGGACCATTGATTATCTTATTTGTTCAAAAACCTGCTGCGATTTTACCATAGAAAAATGGTCCCAATCCATCTTACACAATTTGGTTACACTATGTATTATCATAGTGTAACCAAATTGCATTCAGATGTGTCTGTGGTCTGTTGGCTTCCCAAAGCTTTTGGAAAATGCAATGTAGCAGTTGCTATTCATCATTGTCCCACACTCAATGAAATCAAGCAAAATCATTAACTTGTCATCCAAAGATGTTCACCATAATATTCTTTGCTAAGTGCTAGCTTTTTAATTTCTTTGGTGTAGGAAAGGTGGAACGCCTTCATTATATGGACTGATTTGTGGTCTCTGGTCCTACAGCCATGCTCAAGTTTCATCAGCAATGCAAATATTTATCAAAAATGTGTGTTCTTGGACTTCAAATGCTGCTAATGGTTCTGAACAAATGTACAGTCTCTTCCCTTTCCAATCAGCTGTTAATTTATGAGAAACTCACTAAGCAAACACTTTCCTGTACCCAAGGTTGTAGAAAAATTGCTCAGCCACACTCTGACCATAGCCAAATTCCTCAACAATCTCCCAGACAGTCATATACTTTGATTCATACACACACACACACACACACACACACACACGGGTTTATGCAAATCATGACATCCATCCTCTGTTGGTTTTAATCAGTGACTGCTATTGATGGCCTTCCCCTATGTAGTTTGTCTTCAGCATTGGTTCCACCCTCTTTAAACTTTTTCACCCATCTTCACACATTGCTCTCATCAATTATTATCTCATGACACACATTTCTGAGCTTTTTGGAAGTTCACAGCAGTATATTCTTCTTTGATCAAGAATTTGATGGCTTTCTTTGTTTCTGATTCATATCCATGGTTATGCAACACCCAGAAATACATAAATTGTGTCACTCATGCAGTAAGAATTGCTATCTGGTGGTGTAATGGTATCACCTTTAGATTAATAATTTCAGAGAAAAAGGCATACACAGTTTAATTTTAGTATTATCCCTATATGTCATAAACTCATATTCAGAAGAAGGAATGGTTTATCCTCAATCGCTGACAGTGCTTCACTACAACATTTAGCATGTCCAGCCAGTTGGGAGTGATGATAGGTATAGCAGTCTTGCAACATCTGGAATAAATTTCACATTTCTACATTAAAATGCAGGTACAAGTAATGCATTGCCACAAGATGGACTGATAAACCCTACCTTAGACTGTTTGGGGTGGGAAGCAGAAGAGGTTTATGAAAAGCTGACAAATGCAGTACTACATGGAATTATTAATATTTAGAGACAGTATACCGAAATGGGGGCATTTGTTAAAGAATAGAACTGTTTCCCTCCTTGGGTTTGTGTCCATCAGGACAGCTGTATTGGCTCTGTTTTAGCTTAATCTGTTGTTCACATGAACACCACTGCCACCACCTTTTCTCTGTGCTGGATGAGTTATCTCCGTGTCACTGCAGTTATTCTTCACCAGCCACAGAGCTCCCCACAAGTGCCTGGCTGCCATGATCACATCTGAGGAGTCAGAATGGGGTGGCCGTACAATCAGAAAGATGGTGGGGCTCACTATTTGTTGATTGCTTAGGTACCATAATATGACCTCAGGAGATGTGACATGATGGCCGTATGCTCGCAAGAAGCTCTATGGCCAGTAAGGAATGGTG
Organism: Anolis sagrei; assembly: GCF_037176765.1. NCBI lineage: Eukaryota > Metazoa > Chordata > Lepidosauria > Squamata > Anolidae > Anolis > Anolis sagrei. The sequence continues at coordinate 247,409,691 of NC_090023.1, forward strand.
GTGACAACAAGAATAACAAGAGAATGGCCCAATAGGGCTGATGTGATCTTGGCCTGGCTGCCCAGGTGCACACCAATGCAGCATCACAGAGGGTTCAACCCAATTTGTGTGGCTGCCATAATGTGCTGGAGTTGCCCCAGATTAAGTGGACAACATAGACAAGGTTCTAGTCAGCTTGTAGACTTTCTATTTAGGACTCTTCTTGTGTGCTTAAGACTTTACATTTAAGGGCTTGTCTCATGTTGCCTTTCCTGTTGATTTTCAGCCGAGTAACTGAGTTTTATCATCAGGTAAACAGTCTTGTTGTCACTGGCTCTTTTTTGCAAGGTCATTCCAGTTGTGTGTGCTGAAATACATACACGTCAAAGCAATAAAACTGGAGGCAATTTCACTCTGAGCGCCAAATCTGTCATTTAGCCTCATGACTAAATAACCATAAAAGGGAAGAAATAGTCAACATCTATAATGCTATTGTATAATGTTCAATGGTATATTTTGTTGGTGGTGTTCTCGCTTGACAATGGCTTATTGAAAATTCTAGGTCAACATCACTTCCCATCTGCTAAGCATTCCTTCTCTCTCTCACCTCCTTTTTATTTTATTATTTTTCTTTGAAAAAAGTTTGTCAAATTCATCTTGGGCATGCTACTGGATTGAAATATGTCACTGAAGGGAAGTTTACCTAAGAAACATTTTCTTTTACTGTGCAGTTTACTGGATTTTTTCTAGGCTGAGAATTGCAGATCACTATCCTGCAAAGCAGAGTAGCCAATTATGGATTGCTAGAATGAGAAAATGCATAGAAATAGAAGCTGGAAATTGGCACAGATCTGCATAAATTTGATTATGTTAATTTATATGTATGGATACTATTTTAGAAATGACTACTTCAAGTTAAATAGAATTACAGTACATTTCATCATAGTAACTGGGGTAACTTCTGTTCAGTCCACATTCTAACCACGTGATATTGGCTGATGGGCAACTGAAGGTCATTCATTTCCTTGCTTGGGGTCCTTTATTTTAAAACCAGATGTGGTTTTAAAACTGCCCCTTTAGCTGATCCTTCAGTCTGAATCTGTCTTCTGCATGCATGACCACTCTGCTTCAAAGATAAGGAGAATCCAATATATCCCAGTTTCTCTGAAGCTATTTTGTGCTGCTTTACACTTTTAAAATCCTATTTGGATTAGACACCCATATAGATGTTGTCATTAGATCTCTAACATTGAGGAGACCCTCTTCTCTGTTCCAACATCGTCTCAGGCCAGCTTGATAGAACAAGTGAGAGGATCTTGGTAGAAACTCTTAGATTTTAGAAATCCCTCACTGGGAAGGCTGGGATAGCACCATCCTTGTTCTCTTTCTGCTGGCAAGTAAAATCATTTATCTTCTGCTAGACCAGTGGTTCCCAACCTGTGGTCCATGGACCACCAGTGGTCTACAAGAATGAAAATATGGTCTGCAGCCTCACCATTATTACACTATTGCCTCTAAACTATGCAGCAATGAGAGCAACTGGTCTTGCAAAACCCTCTTATAGTGCTGAGGTAATGGGGATGTCAGGAGGGGAGAGGCTGATTAAATTATAAACCTGATGTTCTTTTTGACCCAGAGAGAGATAAAGGGAGAATCCCATATGACATGAGCAAAGAGAAACAGGGAGGCCAAATTTGATTTTATCACTATACATGTAAATTTATTTGAAATAAGACATTACATTTAATTCAGCATCAACAGGTTCCTCCCAAAAAGATGACCAGTCTTTCTGAAAAGGGTCAGACGTTCTGTTGTTGTGGTTCTGGAGATGTGGAGCAATGCTAGAAATCCCAGTTTCTTATAGCCTATTATCAAGTTACAAAAACATGCTGTTTTGAGTTTCACAACCTTGTCCAAGCTAGATAGCCCAGGGAACATCCTCTTCAAGGATGTACTTTACCATGTTTGCATTTTCTGATTTTTCCTCACTTCGACTGCCAAGTCTTCCCTTATTAATGCACACTTTACATCACTGCAACCTATATGAAAAAGAAAGGAAACAATACTTATGGCCTTTTATTTGCAATAAAACAAGCTGGGATACAGCGGCCAAAACCTCATTTTTGTTGGCTGGTTATAACCCCACACTGACAACAAAAGTTGCCCTTTATTTGTTTAAAGTGGCTAAAAGGAGATTGGAGTACATAGATCAGATTGGGGTGCAGTGTAGGGAAGATGAGGATGTTGATGTATATATCTATGGCTACCTGTATATTGGTATTTTATTTTAAGAGGACTAAATGTATGTTGCATGTTGTGTCTGCACTGTCTGTTTTTGATAAGGCCAACTGACTAATCAATAAAAATTGTTGTTGTTGTATTGTCGAAGGCTTTCATGGCCGGAATCACTGGGTTGTTGTAGGTTTTTCCGGGCTATATGGCCATGTTCTGGAGGCAATTTTTCTCCTGATATTTCGCCTGCATCTATGGCAAGCATCCTCAGAGGTAGTGAGGTCTGTTGGAAATAGGAAAAATGGGTTTACCTCACTACTTCTGAGGATGCTTGCCATAGATGCAGGCGAAATGTCAGGAGAAAAATTGCCTCCAGAACATGGCCATATAGCCCGGAAAAACTTACAACAACCCATTGTTGTTGTTGTTATTAAAGCATTGTGTAAACACCATCTTCTTTGGCCTGTTTCTTCACAAGTACTCTGGTTCATCATAACTATCCTTAAAAAATTACTACTCCCAGTATAGCTCTAGATTATTAAATATGGTTTTCTGTGGGTGAGCAGATGGTGACTACGGGATGGCATATGTTCTGTATCAGAAACTAGAGCTGATGTGGTCTATCCAATACAGCACCCCAATCAGCACCCCAAATAACCAAACCAAATCTAAAGTTGACCAAAAACTTATTTGTAACCCTTTTGGTACTAATGTTGGAGAGTAGTCGCTGGCCAAAAAAAGGCTGGGAACCACTGTGCTAGACCTTTAGAAATTGATGGGCTCATCCAAGAAACTGTTCGTGCTGATTGTTGTGGTGTTGTTTGAAGATTTCATTTTACAAAGTTTGTATGTTGTTTCATAACACATTTTAATATTCTGGTGTTTAATGTTTTAACTTGCAAGTTGTTCAATTGTTTTCCAATCTTATGCTCGCATTCAGATTTTTATATTGTTTTAAACTTGCATTGTGTTTCGTATATTGTTAGCTGTTTTGAATCCCAGAATATGAATGATGATGATAATGATGATTTGTCTTCAAGCTGCACAGCAAGCAGAAAAAGAGAAAAAAGAAGAAAAAATGACACCTTGTAAAAACTATGTTATGATGTAACCATAAAATATGAGAGTGATGTGGCTGCAGCATCTGTCACCCCAATGATTGCCATGGTTGATTTGGCTGATCTGACTGGCTAGGCAGGTGTCTTTTTCCTCCTTCACTGCTTCATGTGCATCCCTCCTGAAGCTATGTGGTCAGTTAAACACCACCCCACATAGAAAGATCATACCCTTTTTTGGTCAAGGGTATACAATAGCTGTACTCCCCTTCTAGAATGTCCAAACTAGTTCAAGGACCATGTAATGAGTCTTAGGGACTTTGGATAGGTGAGGATATGATGAATTTCAGCTTCACCATCTTTTCAGATTGCCACTACCAGGCTGTAAAGCAGAAACAGCACCAGAGAAAGAAAAACCAACAAGGGGTGGTCTGAGGTCTGAGGACTATGCAGGAACACACATTCATAGTAGTCAAAAGGGCCCTCAAATTAAAAGCAGTTTCACTGTCCTACTCAGATGGAGGCCACCAGTGGTTACTGAGATTAATCTAGTATTGTTTCTTGTATTGCCCTTCTCTCTTGTCACAGATATCTGACACCATAGATCTCATTCTTTGTGATAACTGGCCAAGTTGACTAGAGCTGATGGGAATTGGAATCTAAAATGCATTGTGTTGAAGCAGAATTGAGGGTTGGAGTCCAAAAGAAGGGCTCCAGACTGAGAAAGCTGACTTGAATGTTTTTTTAACAGAATGTAAGAAGTTTTTTTGGTCAGGAAGAGGAAGCACCCAAACTTGCACCCAGCCAAGCCTGTATGTATTTCCCCATATGTTTGCAGTTTATGGCTTGCTAGAATGAGAAAGTGCATAGAAATAAAAATAGAAGTTGGAAATTGGCACAGATCTGCATATATTTGATGATATTAATCTATATGTATGAATACATTTTAGATTCCAAGCCTGTGTTACTCCCATATATTTGCAGATTTAAGTTGGACTCCCCTACTGCATTCTCATAAACTGTTATATTAATATCTATTGTGTGACAGATACAGAAATCATCCACTTGAGTTAATGCACTGAAGATGTTCGTGTCTTAGTTGTGGTTGCTATTGATTTGGTCAAGTTCATTGACAGCTTGTTTTACTGACAGCATTAAGAATTTAGTAAGGAAAATTGGAAAAAAGCAGGAACATTAAACTTTACAACAAATTGCAGAGTAATTCAAGTGTCACCCTTTTCCTCACACAAATAGGCAGTTGATGGAGCTTAGGATTTTTTTTTGTGTGGAAATTCTCCTTAATTCAAGGTTGCAGTTTTGACAGATGTATATCTGATCTAGTGCTTTATGATATCCTTGTCTGACTTGAGCCCAAATTTGCTCTGTCTTTTTTCTGTTGTGTGCATTAGTAGGTACCTCTCAATATCAAAAGTATTGTTTCTTTCCCATTGAAGACCAATTTCTTCTTGGTGCCTCATTCTAGCACAAATGCTATTATACCTACGAGTGTATTTCCTTAGATGGGATACAATGGTGCATCCTATTAAGACTTGCACAAATTGCATAATCCCATTACACAAGTCTTAGGACCATTGTCTCAGAAGTTCAGTAAATGTGCTCCTGTATGGTGGATGGGAACATTGTGGAAACTCTTGTGCCAAACAGAAGAACATGGACATCCTCTCTGTTGATGGCAAAACAACCTAATCCAGTATTTCAGCAGAGCTATACATGCATCTCTCCCGATGTTTAGGAGACAGCTAAAGACCTGGCTGTGGAACCAAGCGTTCGACCCATCGTAGAAATATTTAAAGTTAAAATGAAAGTTGAAAGTGCAATGACCCAGAACTGTTTACAACAATGGCTATGTCTCTGTGTGATAGGTGATGTTATTTTACCTGATGTGTTTAATAAAGTTTAATGTTTTATCTGGGTAGGGGTCAATTTTAATGTTTTATACTGTTTTATCGATGGCGTTGAATTGTTGCCAACACTGTGAACCGCCCTGAGTCCCCCTTGGGGTTGAGAAGGGCGGTATATAAATATCGCACATAAATAAATAAAAAAATCCTATTTTATGCAACACAGTAGTAGCTTGGCCACCTTATATCCAATAGTGTAGTGGTAAGTTTCAAATTACTGATGCTTCCCGTTACAGTCTCCAAAGCCACGATAGAAAGGAGGATCTATCGTGGCTTTGGAGATACTTAACACCAAATTAAATCTGTAATTTCCATCTCCATCAGAAGCATTTGTTTTGTAAAGTTAAATGATATTAGTTATCCATTCCAATTAAAATAATCTCCCAATTCTTGTTGTCATGCAGTTTCAAGTAATTTCAAAGTTACTCACCCAAGGTCACCCAGTAGGTTTCCATGCAAAGCAGGGATCTGAACCCAAGTCACCAAGTATCCTAGTCCAACACTCAAAGTACTAGACTGTGCTACCACCCTACCCTTTCAGTATTTAAAATTTCATCAGAAGAATGGGCAAAAGATAGACTGTGGATTTTGGGGTATGTTGACATAACTAATTGCGAAATAAAGACTTTCTGTATATATTTCAGAGTTCGATATTAATGTCAAAAATGTGTAGTATGATTTTACATGGGATTTGTCCTACATTATAATGGTAAAATTGTCTGTCACTTTGGCTGTGCTGGCTTTAAATTAGTAGATCTTAATTAATTTTATACCTTTCATCATGTTTTGTTCCTTCTTTGTTTTTAAAGTTAGGTGTGAAATTGTAATTTTGTTGTCATTGTCCAGTTTTGTAATGTCTTTATTATTCTCGATTTGGTTTGTGGGATTTGGGTGGTTTTGGTTTTTTTTTTGTCTAGTACCTTAGGGCAGTGAATGTTTGCTGATATTTGTTGTAAACTGCCCTGAAGTCCGTACAGGGAGATAGGGTGGGATATAAATAGTATTATTATTATTATTATTATTATTATTAATTATAAAGACAAATATCACTTAAGTAAAATAAACATTAAATATTAAAGACCCAAATAATAAAATAAGGTGTATACATGAAACTAATCTGGGAGTCTGCTATTTCAAGTTTCCAAGGTTAGGTGATGTTGACTCCTATTTTTTTCATAGTAACAACAAGAAGATAAAGTAAAGGTAAAGGTTTCCCCTTGAGATTAAGTCCAGTCGAATCTGACTCTGGGGAAGGGGGGATGTTGGTGGTCATCTCCATTTCTAAGCTGAAGAGCCAGCGTTGTCTGTAGACATCTCCTAGGTCATGTTGCCGGCATGACTGCATGGAGCGCTGTTACCTTCCTGCCGGAGTGATACCTATTGATCTACTCACATTTGCATGCTAGGTTGGCAGAAGTTGGGGCTAACGACAGGATCTCACCCAGCTCCATGGATCTGAACTGCCGACCTTTTGGTCAGCAAGTTCCACTGCTCAGCGGTTTAATGCACTGCACCACCACGCCCCAGATAATTAGGATAATAAAATAAAAAATGTATTGAGATAAACAGGATTGGATTTTCCCCCAAAAGGACTATGAAATTTCATTCTGAAACTAAAAATCAATTTGGACACTCATAATATGAATAGCTTTCAATCTATATACTACAAAACATTGCTGTATATATCAATTTATTGTCCATTTTATCAGATTAAATAATATATAGTTGGAAATGCACATAAGATATCCTGTGTCTGGTTACTTTAGGAGTATTGGTTTCTAAGTTATGAATAAAAATGTGGAAAGAAACTATTGTGTTGAAATTGAACACATGCATCTTAAACGTGGATATAATTCATCATTTCCTTTTTTGTTTCTTTTTTTGCCTACAGAAACTGTGAAAAAAAGAAAATGGAGTGGATTCCCTTGTTTACTCTGTGTACTTTTAACATATGGCAGGGTTTTGTTATTGAAGGCACATTGCGGGTGCTTTCAAATAATAATATTCTATGTTACATGGGTTATTGCCAGCCAGACTGAAAAAAGATTTATTGACTGATTGATTTTAATGTTTGCAGTATTTCATTCCCATTTCATAACAACAGAGTGTTTAAATTATAACTTCCAGTTCTCAAAGCAGATTGGTTTTGGGACAAGTTTGTTTTCTATATTGGTTGCTATGAGAAAATAGCAGGTTAGATTTTTAATTTTTATGCATGACTTCATTTAAAAATAAAAATCTGATTTAAGAATTATAAGTGATGGGAGGAATTAGATGTTTGGATTTTTGCTAAAGCAAACCCAATACTTGAGATATCATAGGTCCTTCCATAGAAAACAAATAGTTGATTAGTTTTATTCTGGTTATATTGAGCATATGAAGCTTCTATATACTGTCAGACAACGGGTCTCTCTAATTCAGCAGCATTTCTGCCAATAATGTTTCTGGCATTTTGTAGGTCTGCTGTAAGTCCCCTAACCAGCATGCCTTTGGACTTGAGATTCAAGCCCTCAAAATACCTTGTTCAAACTACATATTTCACTATAATCACCCTCTGTATCCACAGATTCTGCTTCCATGCAGTCAACCATTCCCAGATTGAAAATGTTCTTTAAAAGCCCCAAAGAAAGCCTTGATTTTTGCCATTTTACTACACCACTGTATATAATGGTACTTGATCATCTACAAATGTTGGTATCCAAGGGGGTGTCCTATCACCAAACTCCAGTGGATACCAAGGATCCATTCTACATCCATGACAGGCTTTTATTCCACCTGAACCACAGAAAACAATGGTTATCGAGGAGTATATTGATGTATCTGTCTGCTTCAAGGATTTTTTTTCCAGGTTCACATTTATGTATAAAAACATCTTTCCTGTAACAGGTTCTTCTTGAATCAGGTTGATGCCATCCAGCAAAGTTGCCTGTTGCTAACATTTCTTAGCAGATTGGTTTGGCTTTCAGATACACTCTGCTCTATGTGTCAAAGTCTCTCTTGATCTTTATGTTACCACTGGATGCTTTGAAACATCAGGGAGAAAGAAGTCCTCTTAATGTCAGGGTCACTGAGGAGGCCAGCAGATGGAAAGTGTAACTGTCACACAAAACACAGTGGCTGAAAAATATTAGCCTCCCATGGGACTGAGGGCCGCTCTGCCTAATGTTGTTGAATCCTCTCTCTCTCTCTCTCTCTGCCTTCCTAGTTTTTTTTTATTTTTATAAATGACACTTTTTAAGAAACATGCTTTTTTAGTTTATGCAGCATATGGGTTATTTATTTTCCAGAGTTTCAGATTTAATTGGCTTATTCTCTGTTTGAAAAAGAGATATCTGGAGGGCCAAATAAGTTTGAGAGTGGACTAAGTTACTTAGCATTTACTGAAGATCTTAAACAGACTCTGGAGGATCATCTGTCCTTTGGACTCCATGTCAACTGTAGGGAAAATATGACCCTTGGACTACATATGGACAGTAGCCACTGTTTTGAGCCATGCTAAGTCTTCCTTGGGTTTTACCTTGGATTATTTCTGTATTCTTGGATTTCTAGTTCCTGTGAGGTTTCCTTGGATACACCGGGATTGTGGCGCAGCTGGCTGAGTGTCAGCTGAATTAAGATCACTCTGACCAGAAGGTCATGAGTTTGAAGCCAGCCCGGGTTGGAGTGAGCTTCCGGCCAATTTCGTGTAGCTTGTTGTCGACCTTTGCAACCCGAAAGACAGTTGCATCTGTCAAGTAGGAAAATTAGGTACCACCTGTGTGTGGGGAGGCTAATTAACTAATTTATGAGGCCATAAAAAGACTCCAGCAAAAAGCACTCCAGCAAAGCATGCGGGGAATGCAGAAGTAATTCACCAGTGGACAATGAAAGTGACAGCTCCCCTGGCTGCCTGAAAAAGTTAAATAGCCTCTGTGTATGTCTATATACGTTGTATGTCTAATTGACAATGAATGTTTGCTATATATGTGTACATTGTAATCCGCCCTGAGTCCCCTGCGGGGTGAGAAGGGCGGAATATAAATGCTGCAAATAAATAAATAAATATATAAATTTCTTAAAGACTTTTATTAATTTCTGACTGCTTTTGTATATTGCTGTTTATATCCTGACTGCTGCTTTTGGGTATAATCTCTCTTCCCCCCCCCCCCTTTTTATTATTCTTTATTCAGTAAATTCATTATTATTGGACTATTGGCCTCTGGATGAAGAGGTGCCTCGGGGCTAGGGTGCACCAGGGAAATTGTTGTTGAATGGCCCTTCCATCCCTAATGCAAATTTGAGATTGACTGTTTGATAAATCATGGAAAAGTAGTGATGGAGCTGTACCTTATAAATTTTCCTTTCCCCCAGTTCGAGGATGCTAGTAGCTGTAGTTGGAAAAAGAAACATTTACAAGCTCTGAGTGAGACTTTTCCTAACATGCCCAAGTTCCAACAGGCTGCAGCTAGCACTTTAATAGCTGCTGTGTTTTGCACCAGTTAAAGCTTCCACATGTTTTTCAAAGGCAGTCCTGTGTAGACCACATTACCGTAGTCTAATAGGATATCATCAAGACATGTATAAACAAATTAATGATTAGTTTCTCTCTGTTGACTTTCCCCTCTCTTCTTCTAAATGCTAGTGTGTCAGAATAAAGTGTACATTAAAAAGACTCCCATGTCAAAGTGAGAAATGAGAATTTATCATTTCCACTGTGTGGGTTTTATCCGTTTCATTTTTATCTGTACTTTGATAGAAGAGCAATTTTATATCCTCTGATGCATTCTTTCTGTGACTGCCGACTCTGGGCAATTATAAGGACACATTGAATAAAACAAACAAGTTGGCCGAGGATTTTTTAAAAACATACCTCTTCATTGATTTTTAGCATTCAGTGGTTATGCATTGCTAGAGTCTTAGACCAGCATTTCTGTGTCACATGTCAGCTCTCCATGACAAGCTTCATGAGAAATAGGTTTTGCATATAGAAGGAATAAATGCAGGAATCCATGGCCCCTGCTGGCTGCAGTGAACTGTGTAGGCTTCTGCAGTTCTACAACAGCATGTTTTATGCAGAAAGTAAAGCTCTTGGGAAAAAGAGAAGAAAATCTATCCACAAAGGCATTTTCAAGAAAGGAGACAGAAAATATACAGTCAAGTAGAGAGGCAACGGGTAACTAATGCTCTCCTCGGGGATCTGCCGTTATGTTGAGTGGCAGGATCTATTGTGTTGTCAGAACAGCAGATCACTGGAGATAACCACGGTAGTAAACTAGGAACTCTTTATTAATTACAAAACTCCCTGGAAGGATTCAAGAACTAAATCTAATGCCATGCAAATAACAAAACATATTTCTGAGATACTAGTTCACAGAAATGTCTTTGGACTAGCTCAGACTCCATGGCAAGGGGCTGCAGCAATCTCCTGCCTGAAAGCTGTCTGTATTTTTTTTTTATGTATGTTCCAAGAATTCAATTGATTTTTTTCTAGTTGGGGTTATCAATTGGATTTAGGTCACGGGACTTAACAGGACTCAGTTATACTAGTGTGCCATTAAAGACCTCATCACACTAGAGAATAAATCCACTTTAAATCCAGTTGCTGTCTTTTGCAGAATTCTGGGGTTTGTAGTTTAGGGAGGAGCCTTTAACATCCCCACTAAACTACAAAACTCAGAATTCTGCAGGAGGGAGAAATCGGATTTAAAGCGCATTCATTTTCTAGTGTGATGAAGTAGTAAGTAATATGGCTGAAAAGGTGAGTGAATTTACAACTGCATCCTGCATGTGTTAATTCAAAGATGATGCAGAAGCCCTGAATCTTCTGTAGATGATGACAAATCTAAGGAACTACAATGTAGAATAAGCTCTTTACTCCTTTCAAAAGAGGTAGAGAGGACAAATACTTGGTTCACACATGGGCTGAGTCCAGAAAAAGTAAATGCTAGTCACAATTCACTGTCTTATTTAGTGGTTCCTTTTTAATGAAATTTAGCTCAACAGTAGTACGTGGAAATTTTTATTTTTTGGGACTAGCCATACTGGCTGTGAGGTTCTGGGAAGTATAATGTAAAAAAAAAAACTTGCCCATGTCTTATACTACAGGCAGTCTCCGAGTTGCAAACATCCGACTTACCATCAACCCACAGTTACAAACGGGGGGTGGGGGGGGGGGTGGGTGAGTCAACAGGAAATGAGATGAATTACCCCTAGGAATGGAAATTCATTCCTGAAACAGTTATTATCATGGGGAAAAGGAGTCTCACCTGAAGCTTTATCACCAATCCTTGTTTCCACAACAAGCCAATTGTTTTCAAAATCCAATTATCACAGGGACAGGAAGTGAGGTGAAATCTTCTGAACAGGGGCACAGGCAGCAAAATAAACACCACATGTATGTCAGCCCTGCCCTATGTGATCCAAGCCTCCCTCCCTCTTCCCATCCCCCCACCCCCTCTCTCTATGTATATGTATGTACCTGTTTCAACTTACAAGCAGATTCACCTTAAGAATAATCCTCTAGTACCTATCTTGTTTGTAATTTGGGGGCTGCCTGTATACAGTTCAAACTTCAAAAAACTAATCTGTGTGGCAACAGACTTCTGATCTATGTATGCATTTACTATATTTATATCCCACCCTTCTCAACCCTGAAGGGGACTCAGAGTGGTCTTACAACTGGCAGCAATTTGATGCCATCAACAGACAATAGAAAGTAGACATGCAAATTAAAAACAATAAAACATTAAACACAATTTTAATATCGCATAATCCAAGGACATAGTCAAAGGCTGTTCCGGTTGTTATTGCATATAAGTCTACTTTACTTATTGCATAGCACTATTGGCCAAAAGCTTGGATCCAGAGCCATGTTTTTACTTGCTTCCTGAAGGTCAGGAAGGAGGGGGGTGACTTGATTTCACTGGGGAGGCAGTTCCACAGCCGAGGAGCCACCACTGAGAATGCCCTGTTCCTTGTCCCCACAAACTGCACCTGTGAAGGAAGTGGGACCAGAGAGTAGGATCTCCCCAGGTGATCTTAATCTCTGAAATCAAGAGGGAGATATGATCAGACAGAACTTTTTAGGGCTTTATAGGCTAAAGCCAGCACTTTAAATTATGAGAAAAATGTAAGGAAATGTACACTTCAAGATCAATGCTCCACAATGGACAATAATTAGGGTTTAGAAGAGTCCCCTATTTACAAGTCCCCCAAAGTCCTGCCATAGCCTTGTTGTTGTTGAGTGCCTTCACATGTGTTTCTATTTGTCGTGATCCTAAGATGAATCTATCATGGGATTTTATTGGCTAGATTTATTGGGGGGGGGGGGGGCCTTACCGTTGCCTTCCTCAAAGGCTGAGATTATGTGACTTGCCTAAGGCAGCGATGTCCCCTTTAATCTTCACACCCTTCTTTGAGCGATATTAGGCTAGAAGGTGCTGATTGATTTAGAGTTATCAGTAAACGTCATGTCTGAGTAGAGTTGAATTTTAAGTATTCCTGACTGAATGCCTCTTGATTTTGGACGGAGGTCAGCAACTGTAGTCTTCCAGATATTTTGGTCTATAATGTTCATCTTCTCTTGCCATCTTAGCCAGTAGTGTGAGACCATGGGAGCTGCAGTCCAAAAGCATCCAAGGAACCCTGGTTGTCCTCTTCTACATACAGTACAATGACACTATGGCTCTCTAATAGTTGTGGGAATCACATACATGGCAATATTATCTCAGCAACTTTGTCTATTAGCCAGTCACTACAGCATGTACAGAAGGAAATTAGCTAATTCATTTGATAGAAGGATAAATCAATGCCCAATGCATGTTTTTCTCATGACCCATACACTCAGTTTAGATGAAACAAAAACTCCAGATTTCAATCTCCGAGGCTTTAGTTCTAGTGAGAAATTCTTCTTTTGGCCGGAAATTGTGAGCATCACACATCAAGATCAAGGATTAAACCCTTTAGATCAAACATTCACTTTGTATTTCCTCTAAAACAAAATTGAGACACAATGGACAAATTAATAAATGAGACCACAAATTTCAGCCATGGCACTTGTCTGGTGTGTGTGAACATTTTCCTCTCACCAACCATGATTGATAAATGTGCATGATTCAAGACTGGAAAAAAGAGCTGCTACAATCAGGAGATCTTGAAGGTCAGATGCCTTTAAAGAGACATGTTTTCCCGCCAGCATGCTTGGTAAGGTCAAGACTTTCTTGGGTGCCATAAAAATGTAGAAAGCAATTAAATTCACCTCATACCATGAACTACTTGACCCCCCTTTACCCTTTTAGTTGCCTGTAGCCACTCTTTTGAAGAGCTGACATTTCGTATGGATTGCAACAGAGCTGCCTGGCTTTTAATAATGATTAGAAATAGATATTTTATAGATGAATGACTTCTTTACACACACTTTGTATAACTGGGGAAAAAACACCATTTGGAAAGTAAATACATAATACTACATTAGAATAAGCAGAAGAAATAGATATTAAAACAGTGCTGGAATGGCAAATTAGCACCATTTCTCCTGGGGTGTCATTTACAGCAATGAGCAGAAACAGATATTACATTTGTCATGCTGCCAGAGGTCTAGGGTGCAGCTGGGGACCAGAAAACAGAGGAATTATGGGCTGTCAACAAGCTACCCTTTGGCTCCAACTATTCACAGGAGGGAGAGGAATGTACTTGAAACAATAATATAAATGTATCAGTCAGGAGAATTCCCAATGGGCTTTAAACTATAGGCAGATTTTGGGGCTCACGTGCAGCCATCAGTTTTGTTTTCTCCTGTTGTTTTCTTGCTTATGAAATGCATTTCAGATGTTCTACAAATCTGGTGTTCTACCCTTCAAGTTTTAAGAGTTTAGAAAAGTTGGTTTTGAATAACACTTTTCAAAAGCTCCTGTCCAGTATGGCCAATGGTTAGGGATTCTGGGAACTGTGATCCCCAAAAGTAACCTTTATGAGCTCTTCTGTGTACAGAGAAAAAAAATGGGTGAATAATGGGAATGGGGAATGTGTCCTTCTAGGAAGGTGTGTCCTAATAAATTTTATAGAGCCTGCTGTGAGATCTATTCTTAAGGATGATTTAGATGATTTAATGGCCTTTCACTTACCTGCTTGCTGGGAGGGGAAAGGAGTTTGTCCCCCTCCACTGAAAAGAAGAAGTAGTTCCGGCCGGAACTACTTATTGGGGGCGGAGCCAGCCAGTTGGCTGGCCCGCCTCCAATCTTCATTCTGAAGCCGACCTTCGATCCACCACGCCCGCCCTATAAGAACAGTATAACAGGTTGCTATTAGGGGGCCGGGTAGGAATTTTTCCCCTCCTATGTTCTAGGAGGGTTTTTCGCCTACCCTATACTGTTAGTGGCAAATTGGGATGGTGCGGTTTTAAATAGGTTGTCACAGAAAATAGTTTAAAAAGTTAAATAGTTAATATAGTTCCCAGGCATCCCCCTTCAGGATTGATAGGCCATTAAAGAATACACTCACCTGAAGTTATCTGTGGTCAGGTGAGGGGAAGATTATGGCCCAGAAATGGAAAGGGGGGGAGTGAGAGTCTGGGCTTGGTTATCTTAATAAAGTTGAAAGATATTGTGTTTTAAGAGGCTACCCGTATTAAGGTTACGTGGGATACATTGTTCGCCCCACAAGAGCTAAAGATTAGGCTAGACAAAGCCAATAAGTGATGTTTTCTTCTAAACAGTTAAAATACAAATAGGTAACTATCAATAAAGTTGCCCTTATTTAAACCCAGCTATCTTGTGTGGTCTGATTATTTCAGGGGTTGGGGGACAAACTTGTTTCAGTTTGGTTTTAGGGTCAGATTTAGGTGGAAACAGTATTGATCACCTTTGGATAATCCACATTAGGAACAAGAGAGGAAGAATCCATTGCTCTTGGTTCTGGAGACCCCAGTAGCTTTCAGAAGCATCAATCATGTCATTCCTTTGGATGGCTTCTCGGGATGGGATTTGGGGAGGAAGCATGACAATAATCCAATCAGTGCTCTGTTTCCTTTGTTGTGCCCACAAGTCAACCCTGACTTATGTTGAGTGTCCCAAACCTTTTATAGGGTTTTCTTGGCAAGATTTCTTCTGAAGCAGTTGACAATTATCTCTCTCCTAGGCTGAGAGTGTGTGACTTTCCCAAGGCCCTCCAATAGGTTATCAGAACTGGGCAGGGATTCAAACTCTGGTCCCTCAGTGTACAAATCCAACACTCAAACCAGGACACCACACTGGTTCTGACTTTGCTTCCTACTTTTGTGAAATTCTTCACTCTACGTAAAAGAGGCATTTTTTTCTACATCTTTCTCAGGAAGGGGAAAACAACAAATCTTTCAGTGGGGGTGAGGTAAAGGTGTCCTGTTTAACATATTAAGTGTATGAGGTAGCTGAGGTCACAGCATTTTCCTTGGGTATTTGTTGGCAATCCAATGGGATAAAGAATGGATAGAGGTTCTGAAAACAGAGCTATAGAGAACTGGGGATTATGATAATGTATTGGGACACCCATCTAGATGTCTGCATGCCCACACTGCATATCTTCTTGAAAACTGTTCTTTTATTCCCCAGGCTTGCTAAGTAGTGCATGGGCAAAAAGAGAAAATACATTATCCAGACAGATGAAAAAAGGCACAGATATGCTACTTGCTTGCACATATGCAATGCACAAAGAATGAATATATATCAAAGTATGTATGTGTGTTTTTCTGTAACACAAAGGCTGTTGCTAGGTAAAGTGGCCCCTGTGATGTCACTAGGAAAGAAAGGTGACTTGTGTATGAGGGGAAAGGAGAAAGTAGGTGGGCAACAGTCTCAATGACATCTGGACAATGGCAGGTATATATGCATGAAACAGAAACAGTCTTGGACATCTTTTGGATGATTCAAATCTAGGAAGAACAAATCATGATGTATTAAGTAGAAACAGTCTTGATCATCTTTTGGATGATCCATTCTGAGAACAGGATATTTTTCTTGGTTCTGGTGGATCCCTGTAGCCTTCAGGAACATAAATCATGTTATACTTTCTGAATGGCTTGCCAGGTTGGGATTTGGTAAATGGTCCTGTCCATCTCATAATAGTAAGAACAACTGTTCTGATAACTAAATACTATCTGGATCAGTTTTGGGCAAACTTTGGCCCTCCAGGTGTTTGGGACTTTGACTCCCAGAAATCCCAGCCAGCCTACCAGATGTTAGGAATTGTGGGAGTTGAAGTCCCAAACACCTGGAGAGCAAAAGTTTGCCCACATCTGATCTGGATGCTAATTGTTGATGGGCAATCTGAAGCGCCTGCTTTTCCTTATTATGGTTCCTTTCTCTTTCAAAGTCTCCATGACTTTGAAACAGAATGTTTTCAAAAAGGTGAATGCTTCCTGACACCTTTACAAAGTGAGGACTATCAGCTACAAAACAAAAGACATGGCTACCCTAATGCTAACCTATTTCAACAGTAGTCTATACTGACAGCAAGGTGAGGAACATAAGCAACCTGCCTTCCATCTGGAGAAAAAAAATGAAAAATGCCCGAATGATTGCTTCCCACCTCTTGCATTTTGGAAAGTAGGATTATTATGACAGCTATATCAAAACTTGGAACAACGGCAGCAGCACATTCCGTGCTTCTGTAATAAACGCTGTCATTTGAATGTTTAGCCTTTTCCACCCTCCCTCTCTGTTCTTGTTTGCTGCACTCTGAGAGGGGAGAGGGAACCCCTGCAATTCAGGAAACGGGCTGATGGTGTCATCCCATTACCATGGTAGAGAGATGGTGCACTGCGTGTTTCTCTTCAAGCATTTAATACATTCTTCTGTAATTTTTGTCTCGGAAGTAATGAGGCCTGACAGCTTAGGCTTGTGCATGATAACAATCCCACACTGGTATAATTTTTTTTTTAAAAAAACAACTCCTTCATTGCCAAATTCATAAAGGACAAAATGACTCCCTCTGCCACCTCTCCCCCCACCCCTGGGTGACAGTAAACATGCTTCATTTTATAAGACATCATGGTTAACAACCTGAAACAATGAAGAAGAGGAGAGGAAAAAGAAGAGGAGGAAAGGAGAAAAACATAGTTGCAGTGAAACTAATTTGTATTAAAGGGGGGAGGAAGATGCTGATCTGAATATAAAGTCACTTTTGTGAGATTGCAAGGAAATATCAATACACTAATTTGTTTAAGTTACAGATTTTTTTTAAATGATGAAACATGTATTTTTATTATAAGAGAAATAGATGTTGGTATTATTATTATTATTATTATTATTATTATTATTGAATTATTTTCAGTGTGCTGTTGCTTCATGCTGCTTTATGTAGGTGTAGGTCATGACTGGAAAGGAAGAATGGAAAGAGGAATCTATGAGAGTCTCATATTGTCAGCCTTTTACTTTATTGCTGCCACTATTGTTTTAGTTGCCAGGGCTACCACAAGCACACACAGACAAATCCTTCCAAGCTTCTGATTGAAAGTCAGCAAGATGTCAATTATCTTGTTGATTATGGTGGGAAGACTTATCTGAATGTTTACATCCAAGTGCCAAAGTTTCTTGTCATGGATCAAATATACAGCTAGATTCTGTATGGCTAAGGTTGGTTTCAATATGGCTAAAGCTGCATAAGACAATAGGGTAGTGCCACTCCAAATCTTAGTCACCCCCAACTTGTGGTGAAGCCACAGACAACCTTGCTGAAGAATGAGCATGGCAGGAAGCTGTATGTGCCTTTTTGCACTTACCTACTCTCCAGCAGTCACAATTTAGCCCTTATCTGACTTTTCAGCTGCTTTAAAATGTTCCGTTTCCTCCTCCTCTCTCCCTTGTCATCATTCTACTTTAACAGATGTAAACTGAGATCAAAGTGTAAAAGTACCAAATAAACTCATGTATAAGTTGACCTTATGTATAAGTTGAGGGCAGGTTTTGGGCTCCAAATTTTGGATGTTAATATGACCACTGAATAAGTTGAGGCTCATTCCGCAGAAAGGGAAACGCTCCAGTGATATTTCAGGAATTCTCTGGTTGTTGCTGCCATTTCTGCATCGGTGCATTTCAAAAAGCGGCACTGTAGTGGAGAGATTACAGGGGGTTTATTCTCCCATGATAGAGTTAGCTCTTGCCTTTTAACACTCTACTCAGAGAAGGAGATGGTTCCCTTTTTAAAACAACAGCTAATGTACAGTGCTCGCATTGACCCATAGATATGTTGTCTCAGCTTTTTTGGGTTGATTTTTTTAATGAAATTTGTAGACTTATACGTTAGCATACAGGGTAGTTTACTCTCAGCTCAGTAAGGCTGAGAAGAGATGGGAAAATCTTTCATTTTCCATAGGTTCAGGGAAAGCAAACTGCTGTAACCTTTCTTCACTTCCATGTTCTTCCTTATTGATCCCTCTGGACATTTTGACCAGCTTCCAATGTTGCTTGGACACAGGTCGCCTGTTTTTCTTCTATGAAATGTTGGAGGGACAACTTCATGTATCATTTACTGTTCATTCATCCAATACTTTGCACTTAAATATATACCCAACTGTAAATACAATACATAGATTCCTGGTTAGCTAGGAAACCAAACCAAAGAAAAATGTGATTTTTAAATGTTAATAAAGTTGGTAATTAATTGTGGGGTTAGCTTAGGGAAAAAGTGAATATTAGGATAGCATGGCCTAGACCTTTGAGGATAAGTAAAATATACTCCTTATATATTCCATACCTTCCAATAGACAAGCTGGGAGAGCCTATTGCAGTTTACTTTAGACTAATTATACAAGGAAAGACAATTCTCTGCCTTCTACCCACAGGGTTGTTTTCTCCTATACAATCCACCCCAAACACTTAGGTCTTCTAGGGGGCATTTACTCCAGCCAGCCAGAATCTGACTGGCAACTGTCACCCAGAGGACCTTTTCATTGATTGCCCCAAGACTGTGGAATGATCTGCCAGAAGCGCTTCAATAGCTAAATCAACTGTCAGAATTCAAGAGACAACCGAAGACTGATACCTTTTGGCAGGCATACCCAGGGGCCTTCCAGTCACGCCTAAATCCCATGATGGGTTCCAGATTAGCCTGAGGTATTCAAACAATCCCTCAGGTTATTTCAAATTAACCCAGCATAAACCTAGATTCTCAGGTTTACTCTAGGATTTTAAAAAAGGAGCTGAAAAGATCTGGACCTTCCAATAGCCTTTGGATCTTTGCTGGTGTGGGTCTTTTAAGGATTGACTGTTGGGATCACCTTCTGCAATCCCGAGGGTCAATTCTCACTGCTATCCCATTTTTTAGGCTCCAGGATCCAGAAGAACCAGGATAGCACTGCCACTGTCCTCTTTCAGTCCCCGTTTTCCCCCTAAATTACCAAAGAGGTCTGCATCCATCTGCAGGCTCTTTGGAGTAAGTTCCTGTTGCATCAAAATGACATGTCAGGAGCTAACTCCAAGAGGCCTGCAGACCAAGGCAAGTCATTTTGGTAAATTTAGGGGGGAAACAGGGGACGGATGGCTCATGAATTGCCCTCCCAGGTCAATCAGATAGCATCTAGCCACCCTCCTCAATCAAGATTATGGGATTTGAGTCCATTGTGTGGCCTAAATCCCAAGAGGCACCAGGATTTAAAATCCCGGTTCCTCTCAAGATTTAGACATGTCTGCCAGTTTTTAAATTGTAAATTTTAACTTACTTTTTTGGTGTGGCCTTGTGTGTATTTTTTATACATATTTTAATAGTGTTGTGCTTTATCATTCCGTTTTAATTCTGTTCTACCCCGCCTCAAGTTGCAAGGAGTGACAACCAATACAATTATTATTATATGCTGTGAAGGGTGCTCTACAACTGTAAAATTCATGCAGTTTGACACCACTTTAACTGTCATGGCTCAATGCTATGGAATCATGGAAATCACAGTTTTACAAGGTCTTTGGCGTTCTCTGCCAAAGAGTGGTGATATGTCACTAAACTACAACTCCTAGAATTCCCTAACATTGAGCTCTGGCAGTTAAAGGGCATCAGTCTCCATTCTGCAATGTGGATGCATTCAGAATTAACTAAGTGCAAACCATGTTTCTAACAACTGAAGTAAGCAAAGACAAAGAAAAAATAATACGAGAGAGACATTTTAAAAGCAGTTGAAAAACTGGGACAGTTCATGAATATGAACATTCCCTACCAAATCAAGACAGTTGGAAGCAGTTTTTGGGTCTTTGCTCTGGAACAGCCAAATGTATCATTCTCTAAGGTGTATAAAATGCAGACAGGTGCATTGGCCCTTAAGAAACATTCCAACTCCACAGGAGAGCTGTATATTTATCGGGACCATTCGAAATGACAAAAATAAATGAGCAACCTTTTCTATCCTCCAATACTCTTAATCAGGTTTTGTCAAGCAGTTTGGGTAGGAGGTAAACAAAAATTATTAATTGTATTCATCTTGTATCAAACTTCCCTGTAAAAATAGCGGTGCTACTTCAGCTTCATAAGGGGAATATTCCTTTGAGGCTCTTTGTTTTTGAGGGGCATTCAGTTGCAGTGACAATATATACGAAGGTTCTAGATTAAAAGCCTAGAGAAATGTTCATAGAAATGCTCTTTTCATCCTGAAGACATTTTTGACTCTTAAGTCTTCTTTAATCAGTTTTGTATCAATTTTCATGAGTGCACATTTTCCCTCTTTCAGCATGCAAATAGAAACAGTCCTTAATTATTTGCATATGAGATTCTTTGTAAGTTTTACATTAAATATGGAAGTAATGGAACTGAAAATATGATGAACTAGGTGTGAAGCATTTGTGGAGAAAAATGAGGTGTTTTATTATGAAGAATAAAGGAAAATAAAACTTCATGATTAATAATAACCATAACCATAAAACTATCAATTGGTTAAGAGTCTCTTAGTCTTATGATTAATAGTTCACTCAAAATCCTAATGGAATGCACTGTGAAATTAATCTTGGGAAAGATTTAATGCCAACGATGAACTGCTGCTAAAATAGCCCCCAGGATAAACCTTTCTGAGCATGTTAAAGATTTAGGTATCTTGGATGTGTTTGAGCTAAAAAGAAAAATCCCGCAAAGATCCCTCCCTCCCCAACCAATCATCTTTGCCATTTGAGAAAATGCTGTGAAGAGAAACTGAGTCCTTGTCTTTACTTCTGCAACAATTCAGCCTTCACTCCCTACCTTAATTAGTATCCCTTATTTGGAATGCTTCAGACCAAAAGTGTTCAGATTTTTTTTTTTTCAGATTATGGAATACTCACAATCTTGGAAATGGGACCCAAGGGAAACACAAAATTATTTTATGTTCATATATACCCATTATACATAACTTGAAGGTTCTTTTTTACACAATGTCTGAAATAATTTTGTGCACGAAACAAACTTTGGGGACATGGAACCATCAGAAAACAAAGGTGTCAATATCTACATGTGGACAATTTTGGAGTATTTCAGATTTTAGAATTACAAACAAGGGATGCTCAACTGGTATTCATAATGTATGAAATTTCACATAATTTCATGTATTTTCTTGCCAGTTCAAGGCCAGCTTCTGCCAAATAGCCATTATCCTCATTCACAAAGCAAATATGCAACATGTTGAATGAACGCATAAAAGACAATGGGATTATGACAATGGAGCAGACAGATAATGTTAATGCTTAAGGTGGGAACTCTGTGGAAATTAATCTATATTTCTTCATTTGCTTCAAAACATGATAATGCAACTGTTCTGCATTTTAAGCCCTCCTGTTCATTATTCTAAATCAGGTTCTGGACAGTTGACCCCACCTCTCCACCATTGTCATTAACACATTGACCTCTCATCTATAGTGTCATAATTCCACTCTAAGTGCTGTGGCTTTCTCCTGTGGAATTCCGTGTCACTATCTCAGCCACTCACATGGACAATTATGGAGATTTTTGGAAAATTTCAGATTTTGGAATTCTGGATAAGAGATCCATAAGAGATAATAGCAGGTCCCACAAAGAGGGTATGTCCTGTGTATGTTGAGCAGAGTTTTAGTCCTTTTCTGAATTTCAACCTCCTACATATGAAGCTGTCCATATACTAAAACCTGTATGTGGAAACCCTCTGCTGGGTAATGGGTGGCTATGTAGATGACAGTATTGTGACAAAGTTATTTTGATTATTACAGTCTGGATGAATATTACTTTAGAAGTGAGACCATCACACACTCTTGAGTCTCCTACCCATATGACCTGAGAATGTGTAGAAGTATAGACTATTATTGATTTGATGACATCAACTCCAGCTTTTCTCTTTCCCCACACAATCAAGGAGAGGTAATGAAGTGGCCAAATCATGACATCATGCCAAGCATTTTTTTTTTCATGTCAGGAGCAACCGCTCCTGTTGTGAGAGAATTGGCTGTCTGTAAGGACGTTGCCCAGGGGACGCCTAGATGATTTTTGATGTTTTATCATCCTTGTGGGAGGCTTCTCTCATGTCCCCGCATGAGGAGCTGGAGCTAATAGAGGGAGCTCATCCACCTCTCCCCAGATTCAAACCTGTGACCTGTCGGTCTTCAGTCCTGTCAGCACAGTGCTTTAACCCACTGTGCCACCGGGGGCTCCAAGCATATGCTTTAACTAGATATTACTGGGAGTTACAAACCAGGAATTGATAGAAAGAAATTTCTTAGAAAACAGTGTTTTGAAAGATGTTTTCTGAAGTTTTGAACTCTGTTTAAACAGCTTGAGAATTTCCAAGATGACTGTGATATGCAGCTTGCAAACACAGTAGAGAATTCCAAGAGTAAATGTGAACTCATATTTTAATGTTATTTTTTCACCCTTGTCCTCCCTTTTCAACCCAGGTAAATTTCATTCAGTACTAAGAGTGGGTTTTTAAAATATAAAATCCTATAGCTGTTGATTTTTTTTTTAAAAAAACAAACTTTTGTTTTTTTAATTTCTCAACCCCCCCCCTCCCAAAAAAAAAAACCCTATGCAAGTACCTCATGAATGGAAAGCATATAAGTTGGCCCTCCACACCAATGACTCCAGATTATTTGGAGAAAAATCCAGAAAACAAATCTTTAATTTTTCACACACAATGATCATAATGCTGTTGTGTAGGTAGCTATATTATGTAATATCCTCCCACCATTTCAAAGTTTGTCAGGTTCTCCTCTGCACTTGTTTCAGTTGTTTTCCATTTCATATAAGGGGCACCGCTTTACATCACCATTGTATATAATGGGAGTTGAGCATGAATGGATTTTCGTATTGATGGAGGTGGATGAGTGGATCCTGGAACCAAACCCCAACAAGTCTTGAAGTCTACTGCATAGGCAACTGAGATGTATCTACAGTCCACATTCATGGGATTTTAATACCACTTTAACTGCCATAGCTCTCTTATATGGAATCCTAGGATTTGCCCTTAGAATTCCGTGCCAGAGAGCTCTCGTGTTGTAGTTGAAGATGGTGCTGTGAGCCCCTCATAAAACAACTAATCCTAGGATTACACAAAGTGAAACTGTGGCTATTGAAGTGGTACCAAACTGCTATAATTGTGGGTTGTAGATACACGTCTGATGTAGAATGATGTATCTACTGGCCTGGAATGGTTTCTGCTCTGTTTGAAGGGAAAAGTGCCCAAGTAACTGATGCCTTTTTTTCCAAAAGAAAGCAAAACCTAGGCTGTGATTCTCTTAGAACTTCTCATAGCTAACAAAAGAGAAGAAATGGAAAAGGCTGAAATACAGGTCTTGGTTGACCTTTCTTGTCTGATGTGTGTTTGTGTATCTCTCTCTCTCTCTGTGTCTGTTTTAGTTCTCAGACTGCAGGAGCCAGCTGCATCTTCTGTGGCTGATTAGAAGCATCTTCTTGAAGTGAAGGAGATTTTGTTCTTCCTACAGAGTCTCTGCTACTGACATGCTGGGTAGCTCAACCCTGCTGCCTGTGAAACTGATGGAACTTAGACAGAAATGGGCTTTTATCAAGTCATTATTCAAAATAAAGAAGCTTTTACCCCTTCAAAGTCAAATTCTCAACTTGAGGTAGGGGGAAGGAGAGGACCCCCCCACCTCACGTATTTTTCTTTCCTTCAAATGCTAGTTTGCTTTAAAATGCCCTATTTTGCTAAAGTTGTGACAGCTTCAAGCCCAGCAGGCAGCTTGCTGGCATGTCAGTTATGAAGTTTTCACTGCCAACGAAAGCCTTTTTTATTACCAGCTCTCCGTTTTTGCAGAAGTGGTTTCAGACCTTGGAAATCTTTCAGGGACTTCATTGCAGCCTAATTTATTTGATTTGCCAACAGACTGCAAAGATCATTCCCATCAACAAATTTTCATGTCTTATTTAACACTTTCGGAATGTTTGTGTTATCTTTGTTAAGTTGAATATATATATACCACAGAGATCCCAAATCTTGAATATGATTTTGAATGCAATTGGAAGCAGTTTGGTGCTCATCATCCCTATTCTTAAAGCGTGTCAAACACAGGGGCTCAGACTTTGAATTTTGTTCAGTTAATTCATATAATGATAACATCCACTTTGAAGTTGATGGAATGGAAGACCTACAAAGGCTTGGAGGATGTTCTGTATACTAAAGAAACACTCTTTTTGTTTTGTAAAAGCAAACTTTTTCTGATACGTAAGAGCATCAGTTTGTATCTAAAAGCACCTATCTACAAATAGGGAATATTTTCCAAAAGGCTGTTTCTGATCTAGCACAAAAGACTTCTACATGCTAAGAAAGATCACACATCTGTCTGTACATGCTCTCAGAAAAACCTTTGTCTGTACAAGCTCTTGTCTATGACTTTACTGACTTGTGCAAACTCTCATCTCCATGTAGCCCACTAGAATTTATACCCTATACTTCTTTTCTCACTTTTATTCACTGACTCTCTTATAGTAATGCCACTGGGCATCTGCCAAAGTAGTGGCACTCCTGTTTTAGCATTCTGTTGCAGGTGGTGATTATGAAAAAAAAAACCAACCAAACAAACAAACAAGGAAAGTACAAAATATTAGTTATAACCTTTAAAACTCTACATGGTTTGGTTTCAGGTTACCTACAGGATTGCATTCTCCTGCATAATCCACTCCATACACTGAGGTCCTCTTTGGGGGGGGGGGGGTTACTTCAAGCAGCCAAAACCTGACTGGCAATCATCACCCAGACATCCTTTTCATCAGCGGCCCCAAGACGGTGGAATGACCTGCCAGAAGAAATGTGATAGCTAAATAAGCTGTCAGCATTCAAGACAGAACTGAAGACCTATCTCTTCTGGAATGCCTACCCAGTCAATTTCAAAGACTTTTGTATTTACATTCTATTTGTGTGTGCGTGCACACACACACACACACACACACACACACACACACATTATATTTATTTTGTGATGCTGTGTTTTAATGCATGTATTTTATGATTATGTTTTAACTATCTTGTGTCATGCAGAGAGATGGATAACAAACATTTATTATTATTATTATTATTATTATTTTACTGACAGAAAAACACAGTATGTCACAGCAAACGAGATATATATGCTGGATTTCATATCAGAAAATCACAAGTCGAACAGTTCCCAAGTGTCTAGGACTGTGTGATGTATTCTTGAATGATGCGTGCAGATCCAAGTAAGGTGGCCTTTTGCAGTTGACAGATCGTGATTTTGTCAATGTTTATTGTTTCCAAATGCTGGCTGAGATCTTTTGGCATGGCACCCAGTGTGCCGATGACTCCTGGGACCACCATTACTGGTTTATGTCAGAGCATATTATTATTATTATTATTATTATTATTATTATTGTTATTTCAGTTGTGGTTGTGAGCCCCCGGTGGCACAGTGGGTTAAACCCTTGTGTCGGCAGGACTGAAGACCAACAGGTTGGAGGTTTGAATTTGGGGAGAGCACGTATGAGCTCCTTCTGTCAGTTCCAGCTCCCCATGTGGGGACATGAGAGAAGCCTCCCACAAGGAGAGTAAAATATCAAACATCCAGGTGTCCCCTGGGCAACGTCCTTGCAGATGGCCAATTCTCTTTGCGTGTGTCAGGAGCAAGTTGCTCCTGGCAGACACAAAAAAGTTGTGGTTGTGAGGTTTCAGGGGAAAATTGTTGGGGATGGTTTCTCTGTATCTTGCTCTCTCTCTCTCTCTCTCTCTCTCTCTCTCTCTCTCTCTCTCTCTATATATATATATATATATATCAGTCTTTCTGTCCAGGTATGCATGTGCCAACTTTCTCTCGTTGAAGTGTTGCCACTTGTCAACAGATGCTGTCTGCCTTCTACTCTCTCCTCTGAAAGTAACAGTAATGAATCTAATGTAACTTTGGAACTACCATTAGGGAAAGGAAATAGCAGATATGAAGAATGCACAATGCCTCTAAAGGGCAGATTACAGTAGAGATACTCAGGGGTAGTTTCACACTACACAGTTATAATGTTATCATTCTACTTTGTCTACCATGGCTGCCTTCAATTGACCCCTACTGTGGGGAGTCCATAAATTACAGATTTTAGGATTCCATTGGATGGAACCATGATAGTTAAAGTGGATGGAGAACTATAATTTTATAGTGTGATAATGACGTTATTTCCTACATCTCAAAATGGCCTAGACCAAAGGGTCCTTTCTCAGTTTTGAAAGGTCAAAATGGTTAGACCAAATGGCTGTTATTCTTTGTTCATAGTTGTAAAAATTTTCCTTAGCTTTTGTTCCTGTCCAAACTGCTCTGCTCTTCAGAAGTATTTGGATCTTGTCACACTGCTGACTCAGGTTCCTCTGCACTAGGAGATAGTGAGAAAGGTGCAGGACAGGTTGCTTAGCACCCCAAACACCTTTCATTCCGCTCTCCATTGCTATTTCTCAACCTCTCCCATATACAACAGCCTGCCTTATGTTAGCATCCATAACGTTTAGCTCAAAATTCCCCTGATTCTGTTCTCTTTCCCCTGTGACATGAAATTGCATTTGTGGTAATCACCTTTGTGCTTCTCTAGCTGTGGTCATGCATTTTTTTCAAAAAATAGCAGCTTTTACAGAAAAAAATCCTGAATTTGAATATGTTTTATACTTTGTGTCAGTCTGTCTTTTCCTTTGGATCCAATTCTGCTGACCTGTGAATCCATTTTTATTTCTAAGAGCTTTGCCACGTTTGTCACCAATTCGTTACAATTTTGTCATCCCTGAAATTTTACTTTTGCTAATCCATTTAGTAAGTCCTCCACAAGCATTTCATAGTTTGGACACTTTTCAGAAAACATAAGGCATACCTCATCACTCTGAGGGGCTTTATTTATAAAGTGACATCAGGGAAATTAGCATTTAATATGTTGTGAGATGGGGTCAAATTGGTGTACCTCATTTTTAATGTCTAAGGCCTGGTTATACTAGGATGAGAAAATAGGATCCTCAAGATATTGTATGGCTGAAACAGCCCTAGTCAGTAGAGTTAATGGTGAAGGATGATGGGATTACAGTCCAACATTGCTGAATGAACTTACTTTTTGAGATAGATGCTTCCAGATGCCTTTAGCCAGAATGGCCACTATAACTTTTCTGAAAGCTCTACCAATGCCATATTTCCCTTTTCTGAAAGAGGTAGTTTTCCTCCATTAAAGTAACTTATTTTTTGAAGTGGTTCATTTATTTACTAAGAAGAGAAAACACACAATCTTGCTCCATGTAGATAAAAGTCACAATCAAGAACCAGTTAACTAAGCTTTAAAAATACTAATTTTAAGTAAGCGTAAGCATCCCTAACACAGACTTAGTGGCCTTGTACAGCAAGTTTGGAAGAAAGCTGTTAGATTGGATGTGACATTCCCTTCAACTCGCTCTGCCTCCCCAATGTTTGCTTTTAGTCAGAAGGTAACAGAGCTATTTTACAAACTGCAAACATTTTTCACTGTGCGGATGAAGCAACACAGGTAATTTTGGGAGGTCTCCCAAATGCATTAGCAGCAATTTTCTTGTCTCCTTTCGAGTTCTGCACAGCAGTACTAATAGCATCTTCCCTTCCTAGGAAGTAGGTTATAAAAACTGATACTGATACATTTAAAGCACTTCTAATCTAGGGTCCACATCTTTTATGTGGCATGTATATAAAACATGATATAATGGTTCCCTGCACCTTTTAAAGTTCTTATTTGCTGGTGTGCTTATATGTTTTAGATAAACTGCTGATGAATGAGGCAAGGGCACAATAATCATGCCAAATTAGGTGTACACCGGACACAACTTCTTGTTGGTGGCAGAGTTCACTTAGGAAGAGTTGCCTTGGTGGAGTGGTTTGGATGCATCTATAGAACAGAATGAATGCAGTTTGATGCCACTTCCACTGTCATACTTCAGTGCTATGGATTGTTTTGTGAGACTCTAACCTCACCAAACAACAGAGAAGACTAAAGACCATGTAAAACTACAGCTCCTGGAGCTCATAGTTAGAATTCCAACTCAAAAAGACAGCATGATCTATTAATTTTAATCAGAGCTTCTAGAGACTAGGGCTCAATTCTTCATTCTTGCATGAGAAACATCTGTATGACTTTGGAGAAATTGTGTTTCCTCAAACTTAGGGGGATGACAAAACAACCTACAGGCTGCAGGATCACTATAAGTCAAGTTGATTTAAAGGCACATAACTGTTGTTGTCATCATCCAAATTTTCTTTATAAACTCAAAGCTGCATTCATAACAAAATCAATACGGTGTCATACTATACACAGGCTAAGGAACCCCTAACAAAAACCTTAGGATTGGATCCAGGTTTAGGTGCCTACAATTGAAATCCTGAATTTGACTTTTCAACCCCTTTTTCTGCACTTTAGATGATTCTACTTTGCTATATAATGTAGTTTGAACTTGTGAAAGATAGTTGTTTGCTTTTGAAAGATATTTGCTTTAGTACTTATTACCCATGCATGGTATCTAAAACCACGTCTACTGCTGTTTTCATGATGTTGCATCATTAGCATTCAACTCCATGAGCACAACATAAAAAAAGAGGAACAATAATGTTTTTTTTTAAAAAAATCCCCCTTAACCGTACTACAGAGATAGAAACAGATTATGATGGTCTTCTGTGTTATGAGAGCCTTCTATCTATTTGATGTTATACAATGTTTGCAGTGGCGAAATACAAAGATCTGGGATTTTTTTCTTTTATGAAAATGAAGGAAAGTGTCATAAATAAGAAGGTTAAACAAGCTTGAACCTGTACAGAGAGAACTATACTGTCAAACCACTTCTAATCCTTAGAGCAAACAACAATGGAACAAGGGACATGAGCATTGCTATAATCATATTTATGGGGTTCAATGTGCTTCAAAAATACTTAGCAACTTCAAGGATATTTGCTTGGGACTCTCAAAGTTGAGAGACATTCTCAGGATGAGAACTACCCTAAATATGAAATGAAAAACTATCTGGCACTAACCATATTATTAAGTACCAAGTGAACTGTGGTTGTGCATATTCAATTCCTTTCTGACTTACGGAAATCCTATCACAGGGTTTTCTTGGCAAGATTTGTGCAAAGCGGGGTTGTCTGTGCCTTCTTCTGAGGCTAAGAGATTATGATGTGCCAGTGTGCTAAGCAAAGATTCAAACCCTGGCCTCAACAGTCCAGTGCTCAAACCACTACACTAATTGTTACAATGCTGGTGTCGCCAAAACTTCAGGTTCCTTTTCATTGTCCAGTTAGCTTTTTTGGGCATAGATACTATGCTTTCAGCTGAGTTGTTAATTTACAGAAGTCTTCAGCTGGATTTAGCTTTTTACTAAAGTTGTTTTTGTTTTGTGCCTTCACACTGAGGGCGCTTCCAGACAGTACTTAATCATGGGTTTTAGTGAGGGACAAAAATTCCCAGAACTTCAGGAGAGTTCCACATACAGACTTGGTCCTGGGATTGCTGCCTCCATTGTCCAGACTTCATGCTTTATTTCAAGATTTAGAGGCTCCCAAGATGGCAGCTGTAGGACTCCCATGGGAAACAGACAGTTGTTTTAAAAACCCATGAGATGCAGATGTGTGGATATGCATAAATTCAGATATGCGGATCACCACAAATGTTCAGTTGTCCTGGCCAGAGACACTGCACTCCAGACATTTCATGAACTATCTGCCACACAAAGTTTTCAGGGTAGGACCATTTCTGTCAAGAAAGGAGTACACAATCAAACAGAAACACACACTTTCAAGCCAGGAACACAACTCTGTCATTATCTACTATTTTTAGAGCCTGGCTGCCTGGCCATCTGTCCAGACAGATTTGGTTGTGTACTTGTGGCATCAAATAACAGGGTGCTGTTCCTGGGTTATACATGGCTATCCCTGATTGCTCTTCTTGGGAAAAGATGTACACATACAACATGGACAGAGAAAATGTGCCCTTCACACATTTCATAAAGTTTCTGGCACACGAACAACTTTTTTGCCTGCTACTCAAGTTTTACCTTCTTTTTAGGAACTGGCCAATCAGGAACAAACACCTAAAACCTGGGAACAAATCCAGATAAAAGAATCCCATGATTTCCAATTGCAAGGGCATACAGACATGCGAAATCCACATATTTAGTTCAAAACCACTATATTCCTGCACCTGGCAATCTGGTGTTTTTTGCCTTTTGTAGCGATTGCTTTCGGGGTACAGAGAACAGTGTCTGGCCACCCTCGTGTTTGCTGTGGAAGCTCCTGGGATAAAGGTACGGTCTGGATGGGTCCTGAGTTATGGTGACCTTAAAGAGAGCCTATCACAGAATTTCCATATGTTTTTTGCCATTGCCATTTTTGGAGTCTAAGGGAATGTGACTTGACCAAGATCATCCAGTGGGGTTCCCATGCCCAAGCAGGGATTTGAATCCTGTTCTCCAGAGTTGTCGTCCAACATTCAAACAACAACCCCTGTAAATTGAGATACCTACGAAGTACTGAGAGTATGCATCTCAAGTCTGTTTTGTTTTTCAAATTCATTAAAATGTGTTTGTTGTCTGCAATAAGTGACATGTAATCACTAGGATATTTATAAAGTTGACACTAGATTCTTCAGGAGTAAGAGCAGGAAACGTTGAGATTTGAACCAAAAGCTTACAGCTGGTTGTTGGTATGCCCCAGAAACCCAGACTATTTGAACTCTTGGCTTTTAGTGCTACTGGTGGAACAATACAAGTGCTTATTTCTAATGATGCCTGTGCTTTTATCTGTGTAACTGAATTAGAGATTAAGAATTCTTGCTCCTTGGTGTGTAAGGAGAGGGAAAGGCAGAATGAGTGTTGTGGGTAGAAGATTGCGGAGGTAAAAGGTGTGTGGAAATTGCAGTTATCACATTGCCCAGTTGGCTAGGTTTTACCGAAATCTAGTCTTGCAACCTGGTGTTTGTTTTACACCATTAGCTACTCTAGATTCCCACATGTCATGAAAAAGAGAGTAAAACAGTTATTTCAGTTTCATGCCACTAACTGTCCATATTAAGCAATCCCAGGATTGCAGTTTGGTGAGGTATTTAGAAGGTAGCAAGGGGCCCTGAGAAGAGAGGAACTGACAATAATCGTTTTAATTCTGTTGTGAAGAAAACGTTCAGGATATCTTGGGAACTGTAATTCCTGGAAGTGGGCTAGAGCGATTCAGCAGAGAATTCTAAATATATCACAAAAATATAGATGCCAGGATTACTTAGAATGAAGGAATAGTAATTAAAGTGGAATGAAAATGATTAGTATACAGTGCAGATATACTTTATGTCTGTAGACTTCATAGAAGCTGAAATATGGAACAAAACATCATTCTGCTGTCCAATTGTTCTGCAAAAAAATTCAAGCTTACTGCTACTTTTCAGTATCTTTTGGCTGATAAGTGAAGCTACTGCTATGATTAATATCATAATTTGAGGCCTATTTGGAGGACTTTGTAAATCATACAGTCCAGATTGAAGTCCAGATTATGCTGGGAATTGTAGTTCAAAACAGTAATGTTCCTAAGGTCTTTTTTGTGTGGAGAGAGCACATACAGATCATTCTGTAACTTTTCAGTGAATTGGATCAGTACAATTGTGTATGAAATATGGACTGAACCAAAATGCAGTGGGATAATTTTTGATACCTCATGGATTCCAGCTTTGTGAAAACCGCATTCCAAGAAAAGTTCCTCCTCTTAAATACTTGTTTTATATTAAGCAATATTTGTTAAATATCTCAATATATGCTCTTAATGGATTGGGGCAATACTTTTTGCTTTAGTGCATTAAACATGAAGGACTGAAAGTAAATTCTAACTATTTTTATTTATTTAGTACACTTGTATACCGCTAATATCTCAGCCTAAAACGGCTTGGAAACCTTAGTCTTTTGGAGCTTTAGTTGCCAGAAGTTCACAGCTAACACTTGTTTATGCTATGAGTTGTTGCTCTAAAAGTTAACTTTTCTTAATTCTGATTCTAAACATTTTCTTAAGGGGGATGTTATGAATGCATAGCTTTCCACTGGGATTTCATTCAAGGACCTCTCATGGATACCATTATATACAATGGTGTAGTAAAATGGTGTCTCTTATATAACATGTTGAACACTTCAAACAAGTTCTGGAGTTTTATTTTCTAATATTTTTGGAGCATGGTTTAATATCCAATTCTATCTGATTTGTCATTGATCCACTCATTTGGACTTCACACAAATCTACCATTTGCCAAAATATACGATCCTGTGCTTTTTGTTTCCATTTCTGACTGAATAGCTTAACCATTGGTTTGTCCCATTAAGTACAACGTAATATACTTTATCAATAATGTATTTTATTTATATTCCACTCTGTCTCACCGAGGGGATTCAGGGCAGATTACAGAACACATATACTGCCAACATTCAATGCCATTATACAATTGATAAGGAAAGAAAATACATTAACCTAGGTATAGGGTTTCCCATCTTTTCCCTTCTCTGGCATTTGGAGGCTGTGCTTGACTCTGGCCATGGTGCTGTTGCTCCATATTCCATGCCAAGAAACTTTGTTGCCAGTAGGCGTCCTCCTGATCGAATCACCAGCATGTCCTTTTATTACCTCCCTTTATTACCGTAAAGCGGTACCTATTTATTTGCTGTTTTCAATCTGCTAGGTGAGCAGAAGCTGGGTTGACAGTGGGAGCTCACCCTGACCCAGGCTTGAACTGCCAACCTTTCAACTGGCAAGATTTTCTATAGCTGGAGGTTTAACCCGCTGTGCTAAAGCCCAGCCCAGTTCATTAGTCAACATGTCCATTGGTTGCCTTTTGTTTGTGTTATTTGCCCTGTCAATCTTCTTTTTGTCTCATAGATTTCATTGTTTGAATAGATGGATGCAAAATCCATGGATAAATCATTACATGATCAAAAATTCTTCCTTACAAGGATCCTTAACCAATGCAAAGATTGTAACTTCATTCCACTGAATGTATTTTGAATTTCACATCAGATTTCTGTGTTGAATGTACAAAGTTCAGAAGCAGAGTCAAGTTGCAGTTGTGCTGGGCCAAAGTGGCCCACTTTGGGGATAATTCCTCCACTATCCAGAAGGCTCCAGAAGGGTCATGTATCAATTTAAATCGAGGAAGTCAATTGTTGGGGTGAGATGACATGAGAAGGGATTCCTCACCTTTCAATTACAATTGCAGTACACGAACAATGAGGTTTGACACTTCAGAATTCTCCTGTGGTTGTAGCTTTGACTTACATGTTCACAGTCTTAGCACCTCAATTTCACTGACTTTGTGAAAGGACTCTCACTAACACAACATGAGAGGGGAGTTCATTTGAGTGGATGTCAAGACTTTCTGAGACTGCTGTTTCAAAAAGAAACGTGACATTGTTTATACAACTAGGAAGGAGGGAAAAAAACTTGCGTCATCAAGTGCCTCTGTTCTGAAGCAAAAAACAAAAACTAGCACTGGAATTAATCAGTAACCATAATATTAATCAACTTCTCCAAAACTGAGACAGCTCGATTCTCTATACAAAGATGTGCACTTAAATCACAGCTGATATAATGTAGCTGCACTCATAAAAATTAAATTTACTCTATTGTTAATAGAAGCTGAACTTGTGAACCTCTATGGTGATTATAGGTACATACTAACACACACACACAACAATATGAATTAGAAGCTTCTCTCTTTAACTAGATATAATCAGGTTGACATGATGTTGCTGCAATCTATTTTCTTCATTACCAGTTCCATAATTGTAATGTTGACCAAGAGTAGTCATGTCCTCACTTGGTTTCCACAGAATGGTTAAAGAACTTCTTAATGGCGGTGGAGCACATAAGCATAGGTCATGGCCTCCCCTGCCAGGGATAGAGCAACAAATGACAGATTCTCTCCACCAAGTTATTTTGGTACCCAAGGCAAAGAAACAATCCTTTCACTACTTTTCACTCTCTCTGGTACTAAGAATACAGTGAGAAAAAAATGAATTATTGGCTGCTTTTCCCTAGCACCCCAATATAGGGCCTGGTAAACGTGGCAGGTTTGGGAGGCCATTTTTCTTCTTTTGGTGTTTGTCCAGGTGTTTCATGGACTGCCTCAAATGTTCTTAAGATTAACTAAAGATAAAACAGCCAATTTTGATTGGGAAAAACCAGTACTTCGTGTTCTAAACAGTGAATAGAAGGTGGTGCCTACAACCTCTTTCTAACATGAGTTGTCTCTCTTAGAGGTTTCCATAAATAAACTGCCTCTTTAGGGCACTTGTAGAAAAAGTGCACAGGTGGGCATACAGGAAAGAAATCATGTACAGGAAAGCACATGTGGCGAGGAGTTAGAGAGGAAGTTTGGTGTTATGCAAAAAAATGCTGAGAGGAAACAAAGAGAGGGAGAAAAGGAAAGAAGCAAAAGAAAGGGAACAGAAGATAGAAAAACAAGGATAGCATTTCTAGATGCCTGTTCAGTTCTGAAAGTGTACAGGATCTCAGGACAACACTGTTGCCTTGAAAAGGATGAGTAGGAGATTGTTTTGCAGACCTAAAACCCAAAGCTTATTTGCTTGAAACAAAAGCAACAATAATTTTTGATCCTCCTTGAAGAAGGGACTAGAATAAATGAACCAAATTTAGGAATATGACTTGCAATCATAGATATGTTAGTTTAGGCCCCTTCCACACAGCTGAATGAAATCCCACATTTTCTGCTTCGAACTGGAATATATGACAGTGTGGTCTCACATTACACAGTTCAAAGCAGATATTGTGGGAATTTCTGCCTTGGTATTCTGGGTTATATGGCTGTGTGGAAAGGCCCTTAGAAGTAATACCAGTTGAGTTCAATGGAAGTCCCTCTCAGGAAAGTGTGGATAGGACTGTAGTTTTATTCTTCTGTTTACACTGGGCGAAGGAAATAGGGTTAGGGCAGGTTTATTTCCTGATAAGTCCAGAGACATGGTCTTCAGGATTTCTCCAATTTCAGCTTTAAGTATTTTCCTTAAAGTGTTTGTATGGAATCCCTATTGGATGTGTGTCCTTTAGCCTTCTGCCTTATTAAAAGAGTGTGGTTTGACACTGCATCAAAACTGCCCTTTTGGGAGTGGAAGAGTGTGAGAAGGGTGAGATAAAGAGTCAGAGAGAGAGACTGAGATTTGTGTAAGTATTGTGTGTTTCAGTACAGCTTTTGCGGTGACCCCCCCTTTAAAAAAGGAGAGAGATAAAAATAGTCCTTTATTGTCTCCTTCATTCTTTATTCCTTTGTCACAGTTTTATGTTTGGCTGCTTCCTCGCATCTGCTAAATCTCCAAAGGAATCACCCCTGCACTTTTGCCTACAGCAAACAGGGCTGGCGAAGATCGGGAACGATGCAGAGCAGTTGTAAAGTTTCCCTGGAGACTTTGAATATGCCCAGTCTAAGCAGGTACCAAATTGGCTATAGCTGGCCTCACGGGGATGCTGTGTACAAAAGTCAGAGAAAACTTTCAGCCTGAAAACTGCCAAGCACAACTAGAGGGGTTATTCAGGTCTTTCCTATGTTTTAATAGCAGTCCTTCTAGAAAACAATGCCACTATAATAAGCACCAAGGACAGCTCAGAGCTCGTCTTGCCAAAGCTGATAGACAAAGAAAGTGAAATGAAGTCAAGTAAAATGAGATTGTTTCTGTTTTAGTCTGAATAGATTTTAAATATAAGTATCACTGATATTTAAGATGTTTGGAAATTGGAAACTGAATGTATGTGCTGTTTCTTTTAGTTCACAGTTGTTTTATTTAAAAAGTTATAATTCAAAAAAGCCCTTGATTTAAAATATTCACTTCCAAAAGCAGTTTTTGTCTTTCCAAACTAGAGGATGTTTTTAAAGTGCAGAGAGAGAGCACTATGATGATAAAATCCTTCTACAACACTTGAAAACCAAACCTGTGATTTATATTAGTAAATAAATTTAGTGCTTTTTTTTTGCAAAGCTGTTCCCTGAAGTTCTGTAAAAGGTGCCTTGTCATAGTACTTGTTGTTCCTTACCCATGCATATTGCATTTGACACACCTTCTTTTGTGGTTTGTCATTAGAACATAAATATGAGTTTAATTTCTTAAGTATGATCACAAATATATATATTTCTGGGGAAATGACAAGGGGAAGGAAAAGCAACCTAATCATGAAGAGTATGCAGACCCATAAATATCTAGTAAGGCCTTCTGTCTCGTTGGTTCGGAGTACTACTATCTGGCAGGCTGAGTGAACTACTTCTGGTGGTAGATGCTGAAATGTGGCAGTGCAAGTTCCTTAAAACTTTCTCCTGCCCATTGCCTTCAATAGAAACACAGTGTAAATATCACCTAAAAGTTTTGCTCAAGGTGGCAGTGCACATACGTATTAAGAAGTGCAATGTTCTTGACCCAAGGAATGATCTCTACAGAAGTTACTTTAATGCTGCTGTTGGAGTGTAATGTTTACTATCCTTTGCCTCAATCCGCACATGACCAAGAAGGGGAGTTTCCTCTGTCTGTACTGAGATGCTTCCAAGCCAAATGAACTATAACAGAAACAACATCTGATATCTTTCCTTCTATTGTATGACTTTTAAAACACATTTTGCCTGATGAAAAAGCCAGTGGAGCTTTGAAAGCATACATAATGTATTGTATGCATTTCAATTGGCCAAGAAAATATCACCTTTTTGTGGGTTTTAGATTTTGTCACCATGGCTACTTCTGAATATTTTCTCTATATGCCACATAAGCCTGTCTTTCACTTCACTGCTATTAAGATTCAGTTACTTGCCCAGTTTTATTCTGTATATAAACTGGTTGTTAGGGGACACTTATCCTGGTATCTGCAAGGGAGGCAAAAAAATCCATCTTGAAACTCTGGAGAGCAGCTTCTAGTCAATATTAATAGCACAGGAGTCGATTGGCCAGTGGTCTGACTTAAAATAAAGAGCTTTGTATTTGTTGCCAGGAAGATGTCTTTCTGGAATATCTTTGAAGACTTTGAACTTCAAATTGAAAAGTTTCATTCCATCTCTTCTCACTTACTTAAAGCTCTTTCTGGCCACAAGCACCTCAGTGTTGGCATTGCAAAGTGGAAGTGTCACTTCACAATTCTCCAAAATATTGATGCATGTGGAAAGAAATGTTAGGAACAGGCCTTACACCACAATGATAAGTGACTCTGCTGTTTGGAACCAAGGGATTCATGATATTGCTTGGTGCTCTACTCTTACAAAAAGAACCTCTTCAAAAGATTTCATATTTTTTTAAAAAAATATGACAAAAGATTGATGGAGATGCAATTCTCTCATATTAGGAACATGAGTGAGTGTTGCTCAGTTGTTCAATTACTGAATTGCTAACACTTTAATAGGCTTTGAAATGAGGTTAGATTTTTTGTTGAGCCAGAGGGAATGAAAATGTCTTTCAAAAAAGGCTATTAATTTTATTAGAAGTGGAATTTTCTCTTGCGTCTGATGTGAAATCCACAGAAATCAATTGGCAACTTCAGGGAATCATGAAGCTAAGGATAGGTCCCATTGCTCCAAAGCTGAGATCCCAAAGTCATGAAAGTGGCAAGCATAGATAGAAAGAATATTTGGGGGAAAAGGTAAAATGGGATGTTGTGTGGTTTCTGGGTTGTATGGTTGTGTTCTAGCAGCATTTTCTCCTGCTGCTAGAACAAAATCATACAGCCCAGAAACCACAAACACCCCAGTGATTCCATTAGTGAAAGACTTTGACAATAGTAAAATGTTTTTCAAGTGTCAGGAATTCTGGGCTATCAAGAATCATTGCAGTTCAGAACTCATTCTGCACAAAATTCGCACATTATTTTGCCCACATTGTTCTTTCCTGTCTGTTCTAGAGTTAGACAGGGAATGAGTAGGAAGAGATTTCAGTCCCAGGACCTGGCCTCTTTCTTTTGTACTTAGAGTAAGGGGGAGACATCTTTGGGCAAGAGGTGATCTTGAAAAGTGGGCATGCATATATTTTCCTCCTTTTTATGATTTGATATTTTTGAAAAATAAACTGAATATCACACCCTGTCCCACTATGGTTGATATTTAATGGATCATGCTTAAGGACATCACCAGGAGTGGCACCGTGTAATATCACCATTGTAATATTGCCAGGGGTAGTCCTCTGTGACATTCACAAGAGATCATCCTGAAATGTCAGCATTTGACTTACCTATTTCAAGGTCTGGGATATTCCTGACCCAGCAACTCAAATGGTGGGGCATATTTAGCCCTTCAGACAATTTTGGTATACAACTATCATCCGCCCAATCTTGTGTTAACACTGAGTGTTAACGGAGTGTTGCACAAACCAAATAAGTGACACAACAGTCTGAACACTGAAGACATGAATTAGGGGGGAAAACTAAGTCAATCATATTTGCTTCTTTTCCTTATCTGAATTTTAATGAACTGAAATAAAAGTGTCACCCATTTCTTTATATAATAAAGAGATGTGACTAGTGGGATGCATCAGTCTATGGCCCAGGGTAGTTTTAACATTTTTATAAATGACAAAGATGAAGAAATAGAAGACATGCTTATCAAATTTGATTATACCACATTTTAGGACTATTTGAAACCCCAGAGGACAGGATCAAAATTCTAAAGTTTCTTAACATATTGGAGAGCTAGCAAAAACTAACAAAACCAATTTCAGTGGGGAGAAATGCAATGTCCAAATAACATTTGGACAGGGAAAATGAAATGGTCAACTCTTAGATGGGCATGTGAAAATGACCTGGGGATTTAATAGACCACTACCTAAACATAAACCAGCAGAAATTCATAAATCAAAGAAATTCAACTGAAATATTGTGTCCAATTTTGAGCACCACATTCAAGACAGATATTGTCAAACTGTTATGTGTCTGGAATAGGGAAAATAAGACAATTAAAGGTCTGGATGCTAAACCCTACAGACACATTAAGCCTGGAGAAGTGAAGACTGAGATGTGGTGCGATAGCTACCCTGCAATATCAAAAGGGATGTGATGTAGAAGAGCTTGTTTTCTGCTGCTTCAGAGACTTGAGTTCAAAATACAAGTAAAATGATCCCACTGAGGGGACCTACAGACACATAATAAGCAGTCGGAAAAGCTTCCTGTCAGTAAGAGGTGCTTGAGCTGAAATAGTCTGCTTTGGAGGTGATGTACTCTCTTGCTTTGGAGATCTTGAAAAAGTGAGTGAATGACCATCTTTCAAGAGTGCTTTAGTTTTGTATTTTTGCATGGCAGAGGATTGGACTAAATGGCCCACACAATCTCATTATGATTTGATGACATTGCCAGATGACAAATAAATTTAGGTGCACGGCAAGGATAATAACACAGAGCCAACTATATTGCTGCCAGAATTCTGCAAGCAAGTCTTTTTGCTACTGTAATCTCTCAGTCTCTCTCTCTCTCTCGCCCACCTACTTTCAACAGTGCAAGCTCCAGCAATGATAAATGCCAATATTAAAAAAATAATCATGGGGCGGCAATCTGTACATGAATATCATTTTGAGTCTGAGAAATTTCCTGTCTCAGGAAAGAACTAAATAAACCAATAGTTGCTAAATTGGCTAATTGATTCTTGTCTTGCTGAAAATTTCCTAGGCATTTTCTCCAAAGCCAAGAGCTGCTTCAAATTGATCACACTGTCCCTGTTAAGATAATGTCTTCAGAATAAAATGTTGTCACTAGATAATGGCCCTGCAGCCAGATATACTTAGGAGCAATGCAAGGACATTTATCAGAAATAAGTACTGAAATAAAGGAGGCACGCTTAATTCCAAAAGCAAGAGGCCTTTATTCTGTCAAACCTTCTGGTTCATTTATTGCTCAACTTATTCTACCCACCTCCATAATGATTAATGACCCAGAAGTCCCCTCCCCGACCCCATCTCAGTAGATGTTAATAATATGATTGAACAGTTTGGTGGTTGATTAAAAAATCCCTACAATCTGATTGGATTATAGTACTAAATGGCACTATAGCAAAAAGGGCAAACATCCCTACATTTGCAAATTGTAGAAAAAGGGTGGGCAACTGCATCAGGTCTAGAGGATTTTTGGCAACTTCTAGGAGTTGTTTTTATGAACAAAAATAATTTTCAAACCACCCAAAGAACAGTAAAAGTGGCTAGAAGCCCAATTATGATTTTGGAAAAAATAAAATAAAAGGCATTCAAGTTCCAAAAGATTTAGGCAATGTAGGCATTCATGTCTGGTATTTAATAGGTGAATTGCCTCCTCAGGAAGCTTTCAGAATAGACAATACAACTTTGAATTCTTTTTAAATCCAGGTAAATGATAACTAAGAGAGGACATTTTCTCCACTTTGGCAGAAAAAATGAAATGCAAAGATACAGAATGGGGGATGCCTGGCTCGAGAGCAGTACGTGTGAAAAAGATCTTGGAGTCCTCGTGGATAACAAGTTAAACATGGGCCAACAATGTGATGTGGGGCCAAAAAAGCCAATGGGATTTTGGCCTGCATCAATAGGAGCATAGTGTCTAGATCTAAGGAAGTAATGCTACCCCTCTATTCTGCTTTGGTTAGACCACATCTGGAATATTGTGTCCAATTCTGTTCGCAGCTTGGGTGTGACCCTGGACTCATCGCTGAGCCTGGAACCCCAGGTTTTGGCGGTGACCAGGGGAGCATTTGCACAGCTAAAGCTTGTGTGCCAGCTGCGCCCATACCTTGGGAAGTCTGACTTGGCCACGGTAGTCCACGCTCTGGTTACATCCCGTTTAGACTACTGCAACGCTCTCTACGTGGGGTTGCCTTTGAAGACAGCTCGGAAGCTCCAACTAGTCCAACGCTCGGCAGCCATGATTTTAACAGGAGCTGAGCGCAGGGAGCATACAACCCCCCTGTTGCGCCAACTCCACTGGCTACCGATCTGCTACCGGGCAGAATTCAAAGTGCTGGCGTTGGCCTTTAAAGCCCTAAACGGTTCCGGCCCAAGCTACCTATCTGACCGCATCTCTGCCTATGAACCCACCAGGAGTTTGAGATCTTCCGGGGAGACCCTGCTCTCGATCCCGCCTGCTTCTCAAGCTCGGCTGGCGGGGACGAGAGATAGGGCCTTCTCGGTGGTGGCTCCTCGGCTGTGGAACGCCCTTCCTACGGACATTAGACTAGCACCATCTCTAATGGTATTCCGCAAAAAGGTGAAGACCTGGATGTTTGTGCAGGCGTTTGAATAATTTAGTGCAATCTGGTAATGGAACATAGGAATGGAACAATGGACGATGAACCTGGACTACGCTTGGATGATGAGAAGATTGGGTACGGTTGTTTTTTGTAATAATTGTGCATTGTAATTGCTTATTGGTAATTTATGGATAATGTGTTAAGTCAATTGTTATATGTTGTATGGAACCACTGCTGTTTCTACTGTTTTTACTGTTTGTGAACCGCCGTGAGTCGCCTTCGGGCTTGAGATACAGCGGTATATAAGCAAAGTAAATAAATAAATAAATAAATTCTGGGCACCACAATTCAAGAGAGATATTGACAAGCTGGAATGTGTCCAGAGGAGGGCGACTAAAATGATCAAGGGTCTGGAGAACAAGCCCTATGAGGAGAGGCTTAGGGAACTGGGCATGTTTAGCCTGAAGAAGAGAAGGCTGAGAGGAGATATGATAGCCATGTATAAATATGTGAGAGGAAGCCACAGGGAGGAGGGAGCAAGCTTGTTTTCTGCTTCCTTGGAGACTAGGATGCGGAACAATGGCTTCAA
Source organism: Anolis sagrei (assembly GCF_037176765.1). Lineage (NCBI taxonomy): Eukaryota > Metazoa > Chordata > Lepidosauria > Squamata > Anolidae > Anolis > Anolis sagrei. The sequence continues at coordinate 247,452,041 of NC_090023.1, forward strand.
ACTACAAGAGAGGAGATTCTATCTGAACATTAGGAAGAACTTCCTGACTGTGAGAGCCGTTCAGCAGTGGAACTCTCTGCCCCGGAGTGTGGTGGAGGCTCCTTCTTTGGAAGCTTTTAAGCAGAGGCTGGACGGCCATTTGTCAGTCGTGATTTGAATGCAATATTCCTGCTTCTTGGCAGGGGGTTGGACTGGATGGCCCATGAGGTCTCTTCCAACTCTTTGATTCTATGATTCTATGACATGCTGCCTTGGAGCGTGGTGGAGTCTCCTTCTCTGGGAGGTTTCTAAGCAGAGACTGGATAGCCATCTATTGGGGATGCTCTGATTGTGTGTCCCTTCATGGATGGCCCTTGAAATAAATAAATTTCAACTTCTTTTCTGATGGTAAAAGTGTAACCTTGTAATGTGCTGTCAAGTTGTTTCCAACTTTGGGAGATCCTAAGACAAGTCTATCATAGTGTTTTCTTAGATATTTTCAGAGGAGCTTCCCCAGCATTTCCCTGTTGCTGACAGAGTATGATTTGCCCAGCATCACTCAGTGGGTTTCCAGTGCTAAGCAGGGAATTACATTTTGGTTGCCCAGAACTCTAGACAAGGACTTCTTATATTTTTCCCATTTGTGACCCCTTTCTGCGTAAAAAAATTACATTATCCCAGGTATATAGGGATAAAAATAAAACATTTATCAAAAACAAATTAGTATTTGCAAGCCTTGCTAAACAAGCAGATTTTCTTTTTTGTTGAGTACAGCTCACTGCATTTTGTTGCTCACAGATTTGTGTAAATGGGTGGCATTTAGAAACCTTTTACTGTTGCCAATTTTTTGTGACCCAACATTGAAGTAAGGGGACCTCATTTGAGGTTGGGACCCACAATTTAAGAGGCAATGATCTAGACCAATGTTCAAACCACAATGGCTCTTAGTTTTGGAGAAAGCGTGACATTGCATCACATTTAAATCTAATTTCAACTTTTATATTAGTCATAGAGCATGAATATTCCATGGTTCAAATGCAGACTTGTGCAGTGCCATGTCCTGCTGTGTTGTGAGCAATGAGCTGGCAATGAGGTGGAGAGGGGAATGCATTTTATACTATGGGTCATCAGCTCATACTTAACTGCATTGTAATAGTAACAAACATTTCACTTGTTTGCCCCTTTTCAGAGACAGGAAAGTAAAGTGGGAGGGGAGTGAAATTCACTTTTAGGAAACATGCAGCCTTCTGCAAACTATTTTCCTGCTCCTGTCTTTCCCTACTCTCTGGATTACTTTCTTTGTGGCAAAAACACACTTGCATGCTCCAGAACTCACCAGTATTAGAATTTCATCTTTTAAAATAGGCTGGAGGTGCCTTTTGATGTTATAACATGGTTTCAATACCAGATATGTGGTTCTGGACCCTTTCCTTTTCTGGTATTTCTAACAACCCACATAGCTATTGCAAAGACCTGGAACCTTGTCCAGAACTAAAGAGCTTGAACTGTGTTGGCAACTACCAGGAGAGATAGGCTATAATATAGAGAAGTGGTGGCCAGTCAATTGGTGACCAGTCAATCTAATCCAAATTATACATGGGTAAACAAGGGAATTCACTAATGTTGGGAGAAGGGTTTTTTTTTTTTTGGTGTTTATTTGTTCAGTCGCTTCTGACACTTTGTGACTTCATGGACCAGCCCATGCTAGAGCTCCCTGTTGGCCGTCACCACTCCCAACTCCTTCAAGGTCAAGCCAGTCACCTCAAGGATGCCATCCATCCATCTTGCCCTTGGTCGGCCCCTCTTCCTTTTTCCTTCAATTTCCCCCAGCATAATTGTCTTCTCCAAGCTTTCCTGTTTTCCCATTATGTGGTTAAAGTACTTCATCTTTGCAGCAAATATCCTTTTCTCCAGTGAGCATTATTTCCTGGGGTATGGATTGGTTTGATCTTCTTGCGGTCCAAGGCAATCCCAGAATTTTCTTCCAACAATACAGTTCAAAAGCGTCTATCTTCCTTTGCTCAGCCTTCCTTATGGTCCAGCTCTCACATCCATAGGTTACTATGGAGAATTCTATTGCTTTAACTATGTGGGCCTTTGTTGCCAGTGTGATGTCTCTATTCTTCGCTATTTTATGGAGATTGGCCATTGCTCTCCTCTCAAGAAGTAAACGTCTTCTGATTTCCTGGCTGCAGTCTGCGTCTGCAGTAATTTTTGCACTTAGAAATGCAAATTCTGTCACTACCTCCACATTTTCTCCCTCTGTTTTCCAGTTATCAATCAGTCTGGTTGCCATAATCTTGATTTTTTATGTTTAACTGCAACCCAGCTTTTGCATTTTCTTCTTTCACCTTGGTTATAGGGCTCCTCAGCTTCTCCTCGCTTTTAGCCATTAAAGTGGCATCATCTGCATATCTAAGGTTGTTAATGTTTCTTCCAGTGATTTTAACTCTAGACTTGGATTCATCAAGCCCTGCATGTCACATGATATGTTCTGCATACAAGTTGAATACACAGGGTGAGAATATATAGTCCTGCCATACTCCTTTCCCAATCTTGAACCAGTTTGTTGTTCCGTGGTCTGTTCTCACTCTTGCAATTTGGTCGTTATACAGATTCCTCAAGAGACAGACAAAGTGACTTGACATACCCATACTACCAAGAACTTGCCACAATTTATTATGATCCACACAGTCAAATGCTCTAGAATAGTAAAAAAAACCCAGAAACAGATGTTTTTATGAAACTCCCTGCCTTTCTCCATTATCCAGCAGATATTGGCAGATCTCGTTCCTCTGTCTTTTCTAAACCCCGCTTGTACATCTGGCAACTCTCTCCCCATGTACTACTGGACTCTACCTTCCAGGATCTTGAGCATTAACTAACTGGCATCTCCCTTACTGGGAGAAGGGTCAAATAGCAAAGTGTGAGCAAATCTACAGTTCATTATGAAAAGCCAGTAGCCACTAACTACAATAACTAGAAACAAAAAAGAAATACAACCCTAAAACTTAAGTTGATCCATAGGTCAAGAACTGAAAAATTCAGAAGCAGGAGGTACACAAAGCTGGTGAGAATAAATGGTGGTAGACAACAAACACTCCCAACAGTTGATATGGACTTTATAGATAACAGATCTTGAGATGCTAAATGCTCACCTGCTCAGTATTTCTTATTTAAGAAAAATTGAATGCCTCACTCCTGGTCCTTGTCCTCTGAGACACAATGGCTCTCTAGTGTCTATCAACCGCAGCAGAGATGGAGGTTCACCTTGTTGAAGTTTCTTAACAGCTGTGCCTGCCTCCAGCAGCTCAGAACCTTGAATGCCTACTATACAGTGCCTACAATACAGTGCCTATACACAATAAATGCTTAAAGGAAGTGTTAAGCACACAATTAACTCATCCAGGTATGAATGATCTTTCATAGCTCTAGCTATGCAGATAAACCTAATACCAATATTATCACATTTCAAGCCAAATGCCTTACTTTTCAGTGGAGTTCTGCCACCAGTTGTATGAGTGCAAGAAGCTTCCCCATTAGAGTTCAGGTTGTGAAAGCATTCAGCCCATGCAGCCTCAGGTAAGAAAGCAGCATATTATAGTTCTATGAAGAAGGAACACTAAACATGATAGCAAGATCAGCAAAAGTAATATGCCCGGGCAGCTGGCACAATAACTAAACAGCTATGGACAACTCCAAATATAAAATATTTAGAAGCTAATATTGTTCTGTTGAAGCTCATTTTTGAAAACAGTGAGTCAGAACTTGGGCAGCTGCCAGGCTTGGCAGTTTTTCTGAACACAAAAGATGCCTGGTGGAAGACTCAGCCCCCATGCTGTCTTCTTCTCTACCGATCTTTACCCTGTTTTAAAGTCTTCATTTTTACACAACAGCTCCAGAGAGTAGTCTGCACAAAGAAGTTTCTAGCCCTTGGACATCTTTTTAAAAATCCTTGTCGAAAGTAAACTCTTTTATTTCATTTCTTCCTCTAGCTCACTCTTGTACTAGGCTTTTGGTTTCAGTGGCTCCCTCAACAACTTGAGATATGCTCTCACACTGAACCAGAGTTTTTGGTAGATGCATCCTATGGGATGCCGGGATCTGTAAATTAGAGAAACGGAGCACTCTAAATACATCACAAAAACACAAAACTCAGGATTTCATAGGATGGAGCCAGGATAGTTAAAACAGTGTCAAAATTCTACAATTGTGTAGTGCGAAAGAGATCTTACTGGATCTTACTGGATTTGAGTTGTTGCTCATTGATGTAGGTATCAGATCACTTCAGTAGTTAATGCAAAAACAGAAAGCATTACCTTCAACTGATCACATCCGGGAGACTGTGTTAAGTAAATGTTTCATCTAACCAACACTTCCATAAGTGCTCTGGTCTAATGCTGATCCAATTGCCCCCCCCCCTTTTTGTGGGTGTGCATAAAACACACACAAATTAACTGGAATTTTAGCATAAAAAAAGGAAAAAATCTGGCAGCATTCTTTTCTCCAGTGTTTTTTTCTTTGCTCAAACTGTTTCTATCTTCTACCGATTTTCTCACAATCCTCTCTTCTTCAACATTTTGTTCCATGAACTTTCCCATTTACCTCCCCTTTCCTTCACCTCCATGTTGACAAGCTGGAATGTGATCAGAGAAGGGTGACTAATGTGATCAAGGGTCTGGGGAACAAGCCTTATGAGGAGCAGTTTAAAGAGCTGGGCACGTTTAGTCTGCAGAAGAGAAGGCTGAAAGGAGACTTGATGGTCATGTATAAATATGTAAGGGGAAGTCATAGGGAGAAAGGAGCAGACTTGTTTTAGACTAGGACACAGACCAATGGCTTCAAACTACAGGAAAGGAGATTCCACCTGAACATGAGGAAGAACTTCCTAACTGTGAGAGCTGTTCAGCAGTGGAACTCTCTGCCTTGGAGTGTGGTGGAGGCTTCTTCTCTGGAGGCTTTTAAACAGAGACTAGATGGCCATCTGTCAGGGTGGGGTTGCTTTGAATGGGATTTTCCTGCTTCTTGGCAGGGGTTGGACTGGATGGCTCATGAGGTCTCTTCCAGCTTTATGATTCTATGACCTAGATTCCTTAAAAAGAAGCAGACCTTTCAGTTATCTTATTTAAAATTATAAAATGGTTATCAGATAGAGTGTCAAGAGAATTTCCCCCCTTAGTTGTCAAAATAACCTTGACTCTCAGAGCCAGAGGGCTGGTAGTGCCATGTTTCTGGAGAGCCCTACTTTCTTTTCAAATGCTTTCCAGATCATTTGCAAATTTGTGAAGCTGAAATAGCAGTTATAGCCAAATGGTTTATAAGAGGAGTGAGCATACTTGTTGTATTGCAAATGTAGCCTTTATCCAGCATTATTTGGGGCACCCTGCTATGGAGAATTTTTTTTCAAATCACATATTCTTTGAATCCTTTTCTACCTGAGATTATTAAAGCTGGAACTTCTTATCCATGCACTTATGTGATATGGATTAGGCTACTTAATCCCCTGGTCCTAAGGCATAGGATTTCCTAAAGCTAGATGCAGATGCATTATTCATTACATAATTGTCAACTTCTTGAAAACCTACTCATTATTCAATGCATTTATTAAAAAAAATGATCTAATTTTTATAATGCAGTTTGGAGGAAGGAGCACCTGTCTTCCATCTTCATCCTTCCTTCCATATTCATTCAGTGGAATGGAAAAACAATTACTCATGTATCTCTATCAAGGTTTCGGATTACAAATACTGTTTCCTTTGTATACCAGTGGTTCTCAATCTTCCTGATGCCACGTTCCCTTAATACAGTTCCTCATGTTGTGGTGACCCCAACCATAACATTATTTTCATTGCTACTTCATAACTGTAATTTTGCTACTGTTATAAATTGTAATGTAAATATCTGATATGCAGGATGTATTTCCATTCACTGGACCAAATTTGGCACAAATACCCCATACACCCAAATTTGAATACTGGTGGGTTTGGGTGGTGTGTGTGTGTGTGTGATTTTATCATTTGGGAATTGTAGTTACTGGGATTTATAGTTAACATACAATCAAAGAACATTCTGAACTCCACCAACGATGGAATTGAGCCAAACTTGGCAAACAGAACTCCCATGACCAACAGAAAATACTGGAAGGGTTTGGTGGACACTGACCTTGAGTTTTGGAGTTGTAATTCACCTACATCCAGAGAGCACTGTGGACTCACACAATGATGGATCTGGACCAAACTTATCATGAATACTCAATATGCTCAAATGTGAGCACTGGTAGAGTTGGAGGAAAATAGACCTTGACATTTGTGAGCTGTAGTTGCTGGGATTCATAGTTTACCTACAATCAAAGAGCATTCTGAGCCCGACTAACAATGGAATTGGGCCAAACTTCCCACACAAAACCCCCATGACCAACAGAAAATACTGTGTTTTCTGATGGCCTTTGGTGACCCCTCTGACACCACCTCGTAATCCCCCCAGGGATCCTGACTCCCAGGTTGAGAAACACTGTTGTATACAGTTGCATTGCTAACTTAAAATAATTTCTCATATTATATTTTGATTATTTTGTTTTCATTTGTTCTATTTTAATTGCTTTGTTGATGCATGACAGTCATTTATAATGTAACGTAGGCACCATTGTATAACAATGGTGGTGATGAAGAAGACTTGGGGATCATCTACATAGTGGGATTAATGCATTTTGGCACTACTTCAACTGCCATGGCTCAATGCTATGGAATCCTGGTGAGGCACCAGCACTCTTTGTAGACAAGGCTATACGTGAAACTACAACTCACAGGATTCCATTCAGCCATGGCAGTTAAAGTGGTGTCAAACTGATTAATTATACAGTGTAGCTATGCCTTAGCACAGTGCTTCTCAACCTGGTGTCCCCAGATGTTTTTGGGCTTCAACTCCCAGAAATCCTAACAGCTGGTACACTGACTAGGATTTGTGGGAGTTGTAGGCCAAAAACATCTGGGGACCCCCAGGTTGAGAACCACTGCTTTAGCAGTTATTGGCTGAGCAGCCCTGATATAACAGAGAGGTGATCTAGACAAACAAATAGTTAAATATAATGGGCTGAGCATCTCAGAAAGGCAGTGTTCATAAAAGGACTTGGAAAAGGAGACTATAACAAGAGACGGGTATCTAAAGGCAGAAAACCATGCTGAATACTGTTTCCTGCACAAAACAACCACAAGCAAATTTTGCACATAATAAGTCCCAAATTACAAATAGTCTTTGAAAACAGAGTGGTTTTCTAAGACTTTCTTGCAGCAGGAAGACAGTTTTTAAAAATTACTTGTTGCTTTCTTTAAGAACAAAGTTACTGAAGAATCATATCCCTAGTTGGGAAAAGTATGGAAAGGTAGCCTCAGAGAAATAGTAGCAGTAACTGAAAGTATTATTTTTCTTTCCTACATATTATACTTTTTAAGCTTTCATATCCCTAACTGCAGACATAACTAAAAGGAAAGAAAAATCCTAATTTCTACATCTTTCTAAGGATAAAGAAACCCAGTTTGGGATAGGCAAATACTGAGCGACCAGCAGAACAGAGCAAGCATGTATTCTGTTAGTCTGTCCAATCTGGCAGTTTCGGTTGGGTGTATTTCATTTTTTAAAAATCCCATTGGGATATTGTTCATTTGTGTCCCGTGTAATGAACAGTTTGGCCCTGATCATGGCAAGGCAGGCAATAAATATTTAATAGGCTGGCATGCTAATGAGTGATTTACTTGTGCATTCAAATCATTTACTATCGTGTTCTCTTCCCTACAAAATATGATGCAGTGCAAATGTTCTGAATTATTTAATCCACGAGATCTGTAAGTACTTTCGATCCATTGTTTAAAAAACCCCGAGTCATAAAAATAATTAATGTAGAATCTTCAAAAACTCACTGTAACTTCTAGAACCTTGCAGGGCCATTTGGATGACTTTGAAAGATCAATATGTCAGCAGTCTCTTTTTTTAAAAAAAATAGAGTTATTGTGAAAGATTTGTTCAAAGCCCAAAGGAAAACAGCAAAAACAACAGCAAAACACATAGAAACACTCACACACAGGAAAGCGTGAACTGCTTTCTCATTAACTTCCATATATTTTTGGAGTGTGCATAAAATATTATCCCTCAAGACACTTCAGCATTTCCTAGGCAAACATTTACTTTCCTAGGTGGAGTTTTATTCAATGTAATTTGATAAACAGAGTGCTTTAACATCTCCATAAACTCTGGTTGTAAGATCCAGTGTACTTTAAGAGATCTCCGCTTTAAAGGCACTGTCAGCATTTTGGAGGAAAGGTTTATGTTTAAAGGTAAAAATAAAATCCCTAATTGTGTCTGGAATTTACAAGCGGCTTTATGTTTCAAGTAAATCAGAAGGAAAGCTGCTTTAATTAAGCTGGTAGCCTACACCACTGTTATATAAATTTAGTTTTTCTTACCCTCTGATAAAAGTAAAGAGAACTTACTGACAGATCCAACCTTAACACCAGTCTGTACCAAGACAGCCGCAGAATGGCAAGTGGTACTCCATCTCAAAATCATAGTGAATAGTACCCCAAACCAACATCTAAATTCTACTCCCTGACATAGGAGTAGTAGGAGTGAGCTGAAGGAAATTCTGACATAGGATTTTTGTTTCAGAAATAGATCAAAGTATGTCATAGTTTTAATACTGCTTTAGAGAAGGGTAAAAGAAAGTGTTAAAGGAAAGTGAGATGACCTAAAACCTTAAGAAGTCCCTTGTCAATGAATTCACTCTGACTTTTAATCTGAGGGTTATAGGAGCGGTTCAAGGTGCTGAAGCTATCTAGACATTAGAGTACAGCTTTTTAGATACTGTAACTCTCTTAACTGAAAGAAGATTCACTGACATGTAACCTGGGCTCATGTTTATACAAAGCTTATGGGAGACCAAGGTCACTTAGACTGGTGTGAAACTGGCAAAGGAGGAAGCTCTGGAACCAGTTTGAGGCTGTATACCAGGCATGGGCAAACTTTCTAACTTGGGGTTGCATGGTGAGCCGGAGCGGGGTGGGTGGGCCAGGAGGGAGGGGGTTCTCCCCAGGTCCCCTCAATGCCCTTTCCTCCCCTTACTCTTCTTTTTAAGAGACAGAAAGTAAAGGAAAGTTGGGAAACATTTGGATTCCAAAAGAATTGGCCTTGATCAGGATGTGATGTTGGATGGGAAAGAAAAACTGTATCCATGAGATCCTGCATTGCCTACCCCTGATATATAATCCTAGAATCTTAGAGCTGGAAGAGACTCCCAAGGGCCATCCACTCCAACCCTCTGCCATGCAGGGAAGGCACAATCAAAGCACTCCTGATAGGCAGCCTCTGCAGGAAGGAGACTCCCCCACGCTCCCAGGCAGCCTATGCCACTCTCCAGGAACTTCTTCCTAATCTTTTCAGTCAAATCTCTTTCCCTGCTATTTGAACCCATTGATTCTAGTGCCCTGGTCTCTAGAGCAGCAGAAAGTCACCCCCCTGCCTCAATGGGACACTCTTTGAAATCTTGAAACATGGTTCTCATGTTCCCCCTCTACTTTTTCTTCCCCCCAGGATGAAAGGAGGAAGGAAAAAGAGAAGGAAGTGAGGCAGAGAAGGATGGAAGGATGGGTGGAAGGGAATTGAGGGGAGGGAGGGAGAGAGGAAAGAGAAAAGGAAGGAAAGTCAAAAGGGAGGGAAGGAAGAAAGGAGAAAGTGGGAATGGGAGAGGAAAGAGGGAAGGAAGGACAAAAGGGTTGAAAGGGGGAGGGAGGGGAAAAAAGGGAGGTAAGGGAGGGAGGTAAGGGAGGGAGGTAAGGGAGGGAGGGAGGTAGAGAAGGATGGAAGGAACAAAGGGTTTAAGGGAATTGAGAGAGAGAGATAGGGAGGAAAGAGAGAAGGAAGGAAAGACAAAAGGGAATAAAGGAAGGAGAAAGTTAAAGAGAGAAGGAGGGAAGAAGGAAGGAAGGACAAAAGGGTGGCAGGAAGGGAGATGGGAGGGTGGGAGGAAGAGAAGTATGGATGGAAGGAACAGTGGAAGGGGAGAGAGGGAGGAAAAAGAAAAAGGAGGAAAGACAAAAGGGAAGGAATGATAGAGGGAGAGAGGGAATGAGGGAGGAAACAGAGTAGGAAGGATGAAAGGGTGGAAGGAAAGGAGACAGGAAAAAGGGAAGGAAGGATGGACAAAAGGATGGAAGGTAGAAAGGAGAGGAGAAAGAGGAAAGTAAGGAAGGGAGGGAGGGAAGGAGACAGGAAAGAGAGAAGGATGGAAAGATAGGAACATGAAAGAGGAGGGCCTGAGAAGAGAGTCCAAGGGGTTGCATCTGGCCCTCAGGCCTGGGTTTGCCTATACCTGCCTTATACACACTGCAGAGATTGGTTTCAACCTGGTTCAAGGATCTACAGTATACAAAGCTTCATGATCATGGAAAAAATGGGTAATTCATTTCATTTCTCCCTGTCACAATGCACATGTGTGGATTGCTGGCGTACCCATCCTTTAATCCACACATGTCAAACAAAAGGCCCATGGTCTGAATCCCGCCCGCTACTTCATTTTATGTGGCCCATGAGGCTTTCAATGCCAGAGCAACATAGCTACATTTATGTAGTCTTACAATTATAAACAGTCCTTTGAAGGCAACCATAAAGTTGCTATGGCCCTCAATGAAAATGAGTTTGACTCCTACCTTAATCAGTTTTAGCATCCAGTGTGGTTTATACTGAAGAGCACTGATGTGCATTAAAGGCTCTATTTCGGATGTGTCTCCCAACTTTGCTTATGTTGGTTTAATGTATGTTGCTAAGCTTGTTTGTGATATGCATCACAAACATGCTTTCAAGCTGCCTTCAGTGTAGATGTGCCACAGTACTAAGAGCATGATCGTGTTAGAATTATTGGAGCAAGAAACACGAAACTAAATATATTCTACTGACAAATGGTTTTAATTAGAAGTAGACAACAAACACTTGAGAAAAGGAGGGAGATAATTCCAAGTTGCTTCTGTTCTTTAGTGCTCCTGGAAGGAAAATTGTATTTATTCACAAGGCAAGAATGAAAGAACTAATTGGTTCTAGCTTTAATTTAGTGATGATACAATTTAGTTATAATTAAATTGAAATGGTGAACTTAAAAAAATTCTAGATAAGAACATTTAGCCTCAGTGCAGTTTTTTTGCTCAGTATTTCTTTGTAATTAATTTATTGAAGTTTCATTCTCACTCTAAATGGTGAAATAAGCAGAATCCATATGCTGAAACCAACAGTTTACAACTAATCTAGTTGGGTTAAATGAAGATGGGAGATAAGCTGCATCAAGCATCATAGCAAAGGAACTGTGTAAGCACAGTTTTCAAAAGTTCTGCACCTATATTTGAATTCACATTTTTCTAGTCTTTTGATATTATGTAAAAGAAAAGTAATTGTGAATAATTCCTTATTTGTAACTAGTTTCTTCCAACCTGTGCAATAGCAATATTTGTAAAAATGGAGGCAGCAAGAGGAAAGCAAAGTGGCCACTAGAGATAGGATGACATCCCCAAAAGGACCTTATTGCATACACAAACTTACAATTATTACCTCCAACTTTGATGGATTCCTGAAAGATATGTGTCCAACATCCATGAACTGTCCAGGGACCAAGGTAAACAACTTCCCTGTGCAGTTTATTTTCGGTCTGAGATCTTGTAAGCCTCAAGCCAGAGCGTGGCCTGAAACAGATGAGTACATACTTTCACAAAATAAATAGAGCGCAGTGATTCTTGAGAAAATTCTGCTCTGAGCTAGGATGTTAGTCTACAAGGTAGATCTCTATTGTCATGCCTCTGAAGCCACCTGATGGAGCCTTAGGGAAGAGAAAGTCCCTTGTGACTCCATTTGCAACTTAAATTATGCAGCTGTTACAGCATTTTGACTAAATAAGAAGTAGCTCTTGTCTTGTTCTTCCCTAGGGTATATTTTATTTCCATCTGTTAGGTTTCCATTTTGGGTTGTAGAGACTCCTTGTTTGACTTTTCACTTGAATTTGTCTTTTTCAATAAGGTTTCCTTTATCCATTCTTTACTCTTTTGTAGTTCAGCAACTCTGGCACCAAACTGGAATGGAGGGGAATAAACAAACCCTATTTTACAGGTGGCTTTGCAAACCACAAAGTCATGGTTTTTCTAACACTACAATTACATCTGCACAGTATAGTCCAGCAGAACTGTCTTAAGTAATCAGGGACATTTTATATTCTGCCCATAAGAGCAGCAGATAAGATTACACAGAAGCCTGCTGTGAGGAATTTGCACACTTTGAAGATAAAATAGCTCAGATCCATTCTGACTGGGATGCTGTGGTTAATATAGGTCCAGTGTATGTAATCTTGACTCCTACTTACCTTGTGTTATTGGATACATTTCAGTTTGTGCTTGGGGCTATGGACAGTATTCCTGGAGTTGTGAGAATCACATGTGCACTAGACCAGTGCCCTTCCTGACTTATAAAAGTAGCCTGAAGGCACTGGCTGAATGTGTAAAGATAGTGTTGAATACTTCATTGCAGTAAGGCACAGTTCCATCATGACTGAAAGAGGCTGTACTGAGACTTTTACTGGGGAAAACTCCTTTCTGAGCTAAGCTTCATTAGACATTCTCTTTTGGGGAAAGATTCTGAAGTTTGTGGGGGTCTCTCAGGTCTTGGGTTCATAGATGAAACTGATTATCTCGATCCTTTTCAATCTGGCTGTGGGACTGAGGCAAATTTGGTTGCCTTGATGGATAAACTATGCAGCAAGCTGGGTAAGGGAAATGTGTCACTGTTGGCTATGGTGGATCTGTCAATGGTTTTGGATACCATCAAACATGGTATCCTTCTGGAATGTCTATCTAGGATGGGACCACTGCTCCACACTAGTTCCAATCATTCTTAAAAGTGAGGATCAGAAGGTAGTACTGGGGATTCTTACTTTATCTCCTGTCTGCTCACCTGAAGGATTCCTCAAGACTCAGTTTTTTTTTTGTCTGTGCTATTTAACATCTACATAAAACAGCTGGGAAAAGTCATCCAAAGTTTTGGAGTTAAGTGCCATCAATGTCCAGATGACACCTAATTTTATCTCTTTTCTTCACCTAACTCAAGGGAAGTTGCTTTGGTGCTAAACCAGTGTTTGTTTTCAGTCTGATTCTGAAATCTGATTCCCAACAAGACACAGGTGCTCTTCATCAGGTAGAAGACAAATCATGGAATAGGGATTCATCCTATGTGTGATGTTGTTACATTTCCCCTGAAATCGCATGTTTACAGGTTAGGCATACTCCTAGACTATGATTTGAGTCAGATGCTCAGGTCTCAGCAGTGGCCAGAAGTGAATTTGTACAATTAAATTAGTATACCAGTTGTCCATATTTCTTGAGACATCGGATCTGACCTTTGTAACAAAATGGCCCTCAGATGTCATTTGAAGGCTTTAATATATTGAATTGGATTGGTAAAGATGAAAATTTATATATTAAAGAAAAAATTTCAAAAACATCTGGATACAAAGAAGCCTCAAATTTCTCAAAGTATGGAAGAGGAAAACGCTGCTCCACCTCTCTGGAAAATACATTGGAATGGGCTATTTCTTGTATTTATTTTCATAGGGTTTTAAAACCACTTTTCTCAGATCAAAGCAGTTTATAATAAATAATGCACCATAATATAATGAAAAGAAAATGTTTCTCCAGTCAGTGAATGCAGGAAGCCCATTTCGGTGTTCTACTGATGAGCAAAATGGATCTTTTTTATGAGTCTGCTGTCAGTTTTTATTCCTTGCTATTTTGACTGATAATTCATTCCAAAATTTAAAGTCTAGAAAAAAATTATTGGTTTGCTAGATGGCTTAATTATTATTAATTCTAGGAGTCATAGTCCAAAAAAGTTGTAATTCCAACCTCTGCCAAAAATACACAGACCTCTGACTTGCACTAAAACAAAGGCAGGCATGAGTCATCAGTCATCAGACTTGTCATAACTTTGTGTTATTTTACTAGAACTTAAAGATCAGTCAATCAAAGTGAAATGCAAAAGATATATATAGCCAGCAATTTATTTTTTCTTCCAAATGAAGCAAAGTGACCTAAATTGTTTTGAGACTTCAGTTTGGATGAGGGCAGCAATTCTTTACTAATGTTTCTTCTTAAAGGAAGTAAAGATTCATTTAAAAATTTTCTTCCAACTATGAAAATACTCTACAATGATTGCATTTTATTCACAGTTCAAGAATTAATCTGTTAAAAAAATCACATTTGTGGTATTTTTGCACAGAAACTAGTTTTTTTGTTGCACAATTAACAGTATTTCCTGGCTGCTCACATCCTGATACATTTAGCTTGTCAACCACCTTCTTGAAATATGGTGCCCAGAACTGGACTCAGTATTGCAGAATGCTGCAATGATTTCTCTCTGTCCAGACAGTATACTCCTATTTATGCAGCCTAAAATGGCATTGGCTTTTTTAGCTACCACATTATACTGTTGACTCATGTTTAGCTTGTTGTCTACTAAGACTTCCAGATCCCTTTCATATGTAGTTTTCAAGTCAGGTGTCACCCATCCTATATCTGTACATTTTTTCTTTTCTTTTCTCTTTTTTTGCCTAAGTGTAATACTTTCCACTTTTCTCTCTTAAAACTCATTTGATAATTGGTCCAACTTTCTAATCTGTTAAAGTCATTTTGGATTCTAATTCTGTCCTCTGGACATTAGCCTTCCTTCCTAATTTGGTGTCATCTGCAAATTTGATAGCATGACCTCTGATCCACCATTCAAATCATTGATTCAAATGTTGAATAGCACTGGCTTAGGACAGAGCCCTGTGGCATGCCATAGTCATGTCTCTCCAACATGGGTTCAGTTGGTCAACCAACTATAACTCCACCTAATAATAGCATTGTCTAGCTCACATTTTACCAGCTTCTTTGTGAGACTATCATGGGTAACCTTGCAGAAGGCTACATCCATAGCATTCTTCTGTAGCTTTATAAACAGTGATAAGATTAGTTTGGCATGACTTGTTTTTGAGAAACTCATGTTAACTTTTAGTGATCATGGCATTCCTTTCTAAGTGCTTATATACTGTTTGTTTATTGATTTGCTCTAGAGTCTTTCCTAGTACTGTCAGTTCAAACTTGAATCTAAAATATTTGTGCCAACATACTATACGACCTAACATGTTACATAACTCTATGTATGCTTAGCTATGTAGCATAGGTGTTTAGAACACCTTTTGATTAATTGCAAAGATGCTGTGGTTTCACACTGATGTGGTATTAGGGGTTGTGAAATAGCGATTAGAATGTGGAAGGATGGGTGCTTTGTTTTGTAATTCGTACATATATAATGTGATTGGGGTTGGCATTTCATTTCGTCATATGATGTGCAATGATAATGAAGTTATTCTATCCTATTATTGGGACAAGAGTGCCTAATGTGTACTGGTGCCCAATGTACATCAGAACCAATGCATGCACATTGGGATGTATACACATCTGTCCTGTTGTGCTTGGTTCTCATTGAGCATCAGGCCCTAATGTGCTTCAGACAGTTTGCTGTCTGACTATGATCTCAGATTGTGTGGTTTTAATAATGCGTTTTAGTTTTTAGTAAAGATAAAGGTTTTCCCCTGACATGAAGTCCAGGCATGTCTGACTTTGGGAGGTGGTGCTCATCTCCATTTCTAAGCTGAAGAGCTAGCGTTGTCCGTAGATGCCTCCAGGATCATGTGGTCGGCATGACTGCATGGACTGCCATTACCTTCACACTAGAGCGGTACCTATTGATCTACTCCCATTTGCATGTTTTCAAACTGCTAGGTTGGCAGAAGCTGGGCCTTACAGTGGGAGCTCAGGCTGCTTCCTGGATTTGAACCTGTGACCTTTCAATCAGCAAGTTCAGCAGTTCAGCAGTTTAACCCACTCTGCCACTGGGAGCTCCATGTTTTAGTCTTTATATGGCTTTTAAATTTATGCTTTAAGGCATATGTTTATTTTATATTTTTTCTGATACAACATCAAATTGTTGCCTTTTGTAAGGCCACTCTGAGTCGCCTTCAGGATGAGAAGGGCGGAGTATAAACACTTTAAATAAATAAGAAATAATGCAACAGCAACCCTTTACTGGATATGGATGCTACAGACATATCAATTTCGGATTTCTGCATACATGAGTCCACTGATAAAGATGCAAATCCTCAACAGAATTCTGGCCACTATTAATATTGAAAAACCTTTGGTTCTGCCAACCAGTGGAATATAACCATGAGAACTCTTTGGAATTAAGTTTTACTACTGGATGGGAAAAGGGTCCCTATACTTGCTCAGGTCCTAGAAGCATGGCAGTGAAATTGGACATTCCTGGGGATACTAGTGGACAGAGGCAAGGATGTCATTGTCAAGTGGGTATAACTGTATGGTCCACTCCATTCCTCCTTCCCCCCATGTTCAGGCACACATATTGATGCTAAAGTGCTCCGAGGCAACTGAGAATTATGGTCTACCAATATTTCATCTACAAATATTTATGCATACATGCTCTCTTGAAATTTTCCATCCCACTTCTAGAGGGGGAAAGGATAGAAGAGCATTGTAACAACATCTTGAGGTGGGGAAACCCTCCTAACAGTATCTTAAGATGGCCTAATCCTTAACATTGATACTTACTTACTTACTTAGGCGATCCCTCGTAGTCCGAAGATGATGGTCCTCCAAGTTCGGGGTCCTGGGGGTGGGTTTGTAGGTGGCAGTGGAGCCCTATTCTTGACCTGCATCTTCTCCCACAGTGAGGGCATTGGTTTCCAGGTGGGAGGCTCGGTCGGGGTTGGCTTGATGTGCCTTCCTCTTGGCACGTTTCTCTCTTTCACCCTCCATTCGTGCCCGTTCAAATTCTGCAGCACTGCTGGTCACAGCTGACCTCCAGCTCAAGGGCAGGGCTTCCCAGTTCTCAGTGTCTAAGCCAGAGTTTTTAAGGTTGGCTTTGAGCCCATCTTTAAATCTCTTTTCCTGTCCACCAACATTCTGTTTTCCATTCTTGAGTTTGGAGTAGAGTAACTGCTTTGGGAGACAGTGGTCGGGCATCTGGACAACATGGCTGGTCCAGCGGAGTTGATGGTGGAGGACCATTGCTTTGATGCTGGTGGTTGTTGCTTCTTCCAGCACGCTGACGTTTGTCCACCTGTCTTCCCAAGAGATTTGCAGGATTTTCCGGAGGCAGCGCTGATGGAATCGTTCCAGGAGTTGCTTGTGACGCCTGTAAACAGTCCACATTTCGCAGGTATATAGCAGGGTTGGGAGGACAATAGCTTTATAGACAAGCACCTTAGTATCCCTACGGATGTCCCGGACCTCAAACACTCTCTGCTTCATTCGGAAAAATGCTGCACTCGCAGAGCTCAGGCGGTGTTTTATTTCGGTGTCGATGTTGACTTTGTTAGAGAGGTGGCCGCCAAGGTAGCGGAAATGATCAACATTTTCTAATGTTACACCATTAAGCTGTATCGCTGACATTGAAGAGCACCATAGCATTGATAGTACCATAGCTTTTCCGCACTCCTTTTTGTGCTGCTGTAGTTGATGCCTGTCTATCATTTTAAATCTTTCACAGTGACTGCCCTTCTGTGGCATTACGGGGTAAAAATATTAGAAGTTCTTTCTCTCTCTCTCACACACACACAAAAGTTAACATTTAGAGAAAAGTCTAGAAAATGGCTGTTCTTTTGAGTGGGTTTCTGTTTGGTGCCTCAGAAGATTTCAGAGAAACTTCACCTCCGCTCTAATTTTAGCATGTAAAACCTTGAAATCCTTTATTTAGAGAAGCTGGGCTTTGGCTTTAAAAACTACTCTGCACACCAAAGCAGCTGAACATAAAGTATTTGTCAGTTTCTATTGGGGACACCTAATTAGGCAGGCAAATGACACCAATGATTTCACTAATTTATATTCTTTGTGACTTTTGTGATGAAACATTAGGCATACGCAGATGCCCTTTGAATTTTGAAGAGTTTACTGTTTGCAGCTGTAAAAGATGCAAGAGGGAATGCCTTAACATATGCCAAAACTCAATGGAATGACTCATAGTGACATACAATGAACAGGAGATAAAATGAATATTTTCTCCCCCAATGTGTTTGTTTAAGAGAGAAAAAGAGGCTCTTTGGATGAAAATATTCTAAAAGTTATTAATACATCATCCTCACAGCAGGTGTCTTTTTTCCTTTAGAAGAAATAGGCAAATATGCATTTTTTGAATTATTAAAAGACTTTTTTTGTTGTCCTGAATGATCAAGGTGAAGTTAGATATTAATATATAGTTCTGAGCGGTTATTTTTGAGGCCTTTCTGTTTGGTTCAATACATTTGCTTGAGCAAGAATTGGAAATGGCTATCTGTACAAATGTGTTTTCTAATATGAGTCTGCACTAATTGTAAGTTCTTCAGGAAAGGTATTTCTCTCAGTACCTTTACTTTCCAAGACACATTTGGTGGGAGTCGAGGAAAGGGCTTTCTTTGTGCTTGCTCTCATACTTTGGAAATCCCTTCATAGGAAGGCTAGGTTGGTTCCCTTGGCTATCTTTGCACCATTGAACAGAGACTTTTCTGTTCTAATAGGCCAGCATTCCTCAACCTGAACACTGCCTTTCTGAGACATTCAACCCATTATATTTAACTATTTTTGTCTGGATCACTTCTCTGTTATATCAGGGCAGCTCACCCAATAACAGCTAAGGCAGTGGTTCTCAACCTGGGGTCCCTTGATATTTTTGGTCTACAACTCCCACTACTCCCTGTCAGTTTATACCAGCTGTTAGGATTTCTGGGAGTTGAAGGCCAAAACATCTGGGGACCCCAGGTTGAGAACCACTGTGCTAAGGCATATCTACACTAGAATTAATGCAGTTTGACACCATTTTAACTGCCATGGCGGAATGGATTCTTGGGAGTGGTAGTTTTACAAGACCTATAGCCTTGTCTACCAAAGAGTGCTGGTGCCTCACCAGGATTCCATAGCACTGAGCCATGTCAGTTAAAGTGGTGTCAAAATGCATTAATCATTAATCCCACTATGTAGATGCTCCCTAGGTCTTCTTCATCACCACCATTGTTATACAATGGTGCCTATGTTACATTATAAATGACTGTCATGCATCCCGGAGTCACGAGGGGGTATCAGAGGGGTCACCAAAAACCACCAGAAAACACAGTATTTTCTGTTGGTCATGGGGGTTTTGTGTGGGAGGTTTGGCCCAATTCTATCATTATTAGGGTTTAGAATGCTCTTTGATTGTAGGTAAACTATGAATTCCAGGTCTATTTTCCCCCAAATCTACCAGTGTTCACATTTGAACATGTTGAGTATTCGTGCCAAGTTTGGTCCAGCTCCATCATTGTGTGAGTCCACAGTGCTCTCTGGATGTTGGTGAATTACAACTCCAAAACTCAAGGTCAATGGCCACCAAACCCTTCCAGTTCTGTGTGCTATGTTTGGTTCAATTCCATCATTGGTGGAGTTCAGAATGCTCTTTGATTTTAGGTTAACTATAAATCTCAGCAACTACAACTCCCAAATGACAAAGTCAATATCCCCCGCCTCCCAACCCCAACAGTATTCAAATTTGGGTGTATTGGGTATTTGTGCCAAATTTGGTCCAGTGAATGAAAACACATCCTGCATGACAGATATTTACATTACAATTCATAACAGTAGCAAAATTAGGGTTATGAAAGTAACAACGTAAATAATGTTATGGTTGGGGTCACCACAACATGAGGAACTGTGTTAAGGGGTCGTGGCATTAGGAAGGTTGAGAACCACTGCAGTAGGCAGTGTTTCATATAAGTCTTTTCATTTTAGTGTTGTACTGTTTTAATCTAGGTCTTTAATACTGTATATGGTTTTCAGTCTGTAAATAGTTTAATACTATTTTAATATTAAGTTTTTCTACATTTTTAGGTCTCAGTGATTTTACTTGTATTTCTTTTTCATTGGGAAGAAGTAAAATATAAATAAAGGGATGGGCTTCTTAAACCTTTACATCAGTGGTTCTCAAGCTGTGTTCCCCAGGTGTTTTGGCCTACAATTCCCAGAAATCCCAGCCAGTTTACCAGCTGTTAAGATTTCTGGTAGTTGAAGGTCAAAACATCTGGGGACCCACAGCTTAAGAACCATTGCCTTAAATCTTTCTTCTTTTGAAACTAACCCCACAAACTAATTTACCCCCTATTGGAATAAAGGTTTTTATGTATGGCTCTATGTGTCTATGTTTGTGTATTTCCCATTAAAAATGAATGGCTTCTATGCCTGTTGGGTATGTCCCGAATCACAGAATCATAGAATCATAAAGTTGGAAGAGACCTCATGGGCCATCCAGTCCTGAGTTTTAGTATAAACTTGAAAGGAGCAATTGATGGCATTGAGTACTCTTCCAAACTTTAAAAAAGATTTAAAATTCCACTAAATAAGCAATGGCAAGAATGTATATCATGATGTACATTATGAAATTCATATATACTTGATTATATAGCATGAGCACAAGGAAACCCCATTAGAAAATTTCAAATTGTATGACGGGAAACTCTCCAAATAGTCCTGATGTATCTCAGCATTCCCTACCTAGTGTCATGATAAATGGAACAGATGCAATAAGGGACCAATGAATTGCAGTCCTGTTGTGCATGGGTACTGTTGTGCATTGGCCCAATTTTGCATTGATTGTAATGCCCAATGGTACTGTCCTTGCTCACCTAATAGTAACATAACAGTAGCCATTTACTGGATATGGGATGAGGTCTCATTAACATTATAGAAGGGAGTCTTTCATCTCCCTATTGCCTGGTTTGCTCCTGTAGAATTCTGGGAAATGTAGTTTAGGGAATTCTCAGCTAGAAAAATCTCCAGCTTCCCTAAATGACACTTCCCAGAATTCTGCAGGAGCAAACTGGACGATAGGGAGATGAAAGCCTCCCTTCTATAATGTTAATGAGACCTCATCCCATATCCAGTAAATGGCTACTGTTTTGTGATCTCGTCCATGGACATTACAGAATGGCCTAATTCTACTTCCTAAAGATATAAGTACCCTTAAGGAGATGTACATCCTTAATAGGATTCTTTACACAGTGAAAAGGCAGTACAAATATAATAATGATGGTGAAAAAAATACAGGCCCAATTAAAGGACCTTTTGCAAAGACCACTTAGGAAACAAAGACATGAGCAAATAAGAAGCTCTTTGTGTACTGGCAGAAAGAGAGCAGAGATAGAGATATCATCTTTCAGATAGGCTGGACCTAACCAGATTGTGCTTTCTTGCTGATAGCAAACATATTGAACTGTGTATGTAAATGAACCAATTGCCACTCCAGCTGTTCCAAGAGGACCTTCTATGCTTCCTCTAACCAGCCCAATCAGCAATGGAGCTGCAGCATTTCAGACCTGCTGTTTCTGAACAGTTTCAAAGTGTGTCACAGCATGTGCTACTGTAGTCAAATTGCACATCTTTAGGAATAGGCACGGCACCCTGGATCACTCTTTCAAAGTTCAGATGAAAATGTGGCCCACACTGATATGAAAGCCACCCATTGCAATTGACAATAAACAGGCAAATGAGAAAAGATAAGGAAGAGATCAAAGATGCTACCAGCTGTAAAAATGAGGGCTATCTCTTTGGCCAGGACTAGCTATTTCTTGACATGAAACATAGCAGGGGACCAAGACTATTACTTTACCAGAAATAAAGTAAAGGTGATTTTAAACATTCTCAATCCTGGTCTCAAGCTGGAGGCTTAATGCATGTGGATAATTAGACAAGCATGAACTTCTCTTGATAAGAAAAGAGCCATGTGTACAGACCGAAATAAGCAGCAGCCCCATGATAAGCAGGCAGAATGAGATCAAATGCAATAACAGGAAATGATTTCAACAACAGGGCATAACAATGCAAGCTAACCTCACCGATGACAGATTCTTCTCAAATATCAGTACATTGCAATCACAACCAAGTTCCCTATGACTATATGAGACCTGATCCCCTTCCCATTCCTCAGATGTTTACTTTAGGAAAGCTTCTGAGCTTGGAATGTAGATCTGCCTTGCTTATCAAATCTCTAGGTATGGTGCATCCATTTAAATTTCACTAGAGGACAAAAATGATGATTTTTGACTTTGAAGCTGCAGGGGGAAAATACATAAAAACATTTTCCCCTTCCCTGGTACCTGTAGTCAAGAGCTTCTTTATAACTATGGGCTCACCCCTCATCCTCATCTGCAATTCATCACTTCCCACTCAGGTCATGTATAAGCAATTGCCTTCAAGACACTACAGTAGTATTATCAGCCACCCCCCCCCCCCCAAAAAAAAAAAAGAAAAACATTGAAGTCAGCTTAAAGAATCTCTTGAGTTAATGCAGAAATGAGGGCAAGGTATTAATGTAGCAACAGGACATCCACCATTTAATACTTTAAACATGTGCTGCCAAATTACAGGGGATAAAAGGCTGTTTATTGGGAGCAATTGTAGCTTTATGAAGAAATAATAGAAACCAGCAAGAGATAGAGGCCCTCTTCCATAAATATTATCTAAGTTTCTAAGTCTACGATGATGGGTGCTTTCATTTTTAGTGGATTTGGAGATGCTTAGTGGATTGGGTTTTCTCATACTGAGTACAATAGATGTTAGGAATGACATTTTTCTTGACATAATCCTCCTGCACCCTGTAAACTCTTATTCCTGCCAATGGAAGCAGTATTCCTGCCAATGGAAGCAGTATTTTTTTTAATGCCCACGGCAGGTTGAAAGCTGCTTAAGACATCTGACTTATTTTGCTCAGCTGGTACATTCCCATTCTCAGTTTAAGGGGGTGGAGGTTAAAGGAGCTATGTAGCCCTACTCCCAGATATAACTTTAGGGGAGGGTGAATGGCCATTTTTATACCTGAGATGCTGGATGTTTCTTCTGAGAGTATTTCTTGAATCATAAGAGGATTGGAATGGCACATACCCCAAGGAAATAATTTATAATTCCCTTTTGGAAAGAGGAGATTATTCCTTTCAGAGCTAGGAAAGGCAGTACATATGAGTCACTCAGGAACTCATGAATGAATTTGGTTCCAACATGGAAATACTGACTTTGATTCCAACATCAGCTGCAGAATGATTGAGTGATTTGGGACAAGTCACTCTGTCTTAGGCATTTATAGGCATAACTATTTGAGGCTTTTAAGTCTGACTTGTCTTGTGGTTTGCCAGGGTTTGCCTCAAACCCTTTATCCCTGAGGCAAAGAACAAGATGGTATCCCTCCCTCAATCTATTTACAGAAGCTAAATGGAAAGGCAGCAACATGGCTTCAGTCCTACTCATTCATATCTACAACTGCTGGAGAAACTATACTGCTTTGCGAGTATCACACCACCTGATATCCATCGGGAAGTAGCAGCCAGTAATGAAAGGACCAAGGCCCATCCTCTGTTTGGATATCAGCCAGCATGCTGAAATAGCTTTCTAAGATCTACAGAAATACTCACAGGAATGTCTCAGTAAGTGAGAGCCCAAAAGTGACAGGCTAAAACCCAGAATCTCAATCAGTGGTTGATACCAGATAAGCGACTCTCTCCTGGGCACACAGAAGACTGGGCAACTTGGAAGGTGTTGAACAGGCTGTGCTCTAGCACCACAAGTTGTAGAGCTAGTCTTAAGAAATGGAGCTACAAAGTGGAGTCTGCAACACATAAGTGTGAAGACCAAACCACAAAGCACTTATTACAATGCAGTCTGAGCCTTGCCACATGCACAATGGAGGACTTTCTTACAGTGACACCAGAGGCACTCGAAGTGGCCAGCTTCTGGTCAAATGAAATGCCAAGTTTTGTGGTTTTTTAATACATTATAACTGTATTCTCAATTAGCTTCTGACACAATAAATGAGTAGTTCTCAACCTGTGGGTCCCCCGGATGTTTTGGCCTTCAACTCCCAGAAATCCTAACAGCTGGTAAACTGGCTGGGATTTCTGGGAGTTGTAGGCCAAAACACGTGGGGACCCACAGGTTGAGAACCACTGTATAACAAAATTAAAGGATATCTGAGGCAGGGGGGGAACAAAGAATCCCACCGCTGCCACCAGTATAACGAAATTAGCAGCTGACCATAGGTTAAATATATCAATGACCGATGCTTTTGATAGATATGACTGCCACCACCTCAGCTTTTATTGGTCTGAGGAACCAAAAGGTGTGAATGTGTTGTAGGTAAGGTGTGTTTACCCTTAGTTCTTCTATTGCTTCTTCACTGGCTGACTGGACTTTAAAGAGATTTCTATTATTGACTTGACTTAGTTCTGAGGAGATTGACAGACTGAAGCTGACACCAGTTAAAAATGAACTAGAAAAGGTTTATTGAACTTTAAGCAAATATCTACTCATAGAATGAGCGGTACAGAAACTTGATTCAGTTGTAGAGGCTTAGTATATTTAAATCAGGAGTTTCACTGACAATAAAGCTTTTAAAACTGTGAGTTTCCTTAAACACACTGCTCTACTCCTAGAAACAGTATCACTTAGAGAACAGACTCCTATCTGTCTCACACACAGAGCAATAAGCTCTCTTAAACTTCTCCTAAGTCTAAGAAGACAAGTCTTCCTGTTACTGATCCTCTCAATACAGTAACCCTAGCCCTTGTCTGCTACTTATTCCCTATCCTTAAGGCTCACTTTTTAGCTTTCTTTCCCTGTCAGACTCCTATTTAGCTTCCTCTCCTAAAAATCCCTTCCTTCTGTGTCTGATGTCAAGACACTACTACCCCTTGTCAAAAGCTGACAGCCTCTTTTCCTCTCTCAACCGACTCCTCCCCTAATTGCTCTGACCAATCAGGAGTCGGCTTGACTCCTCCTCCTGCTTCTGCCTGTCTTTCAAGATGACAGCCACTGACTTTCAGGCTTCGGCCTGGACGCCTTAAAGGTAGATTTCACTACACACTGCAATAAATAAATAAATAAATAAATAAATAAATAAATAAACCCTGTATCCATGAAAGATGCATTCCAAGACACCCATGGATATCTACAACTGTAGATATTGGTGATGAATCCTATATTTTGGGCTGAAAGTATATCATACAACCTAACTGGAGGACCTAGAAAGGCCCACAAAACTTTTGGGGAGAGAGGAGAATATTTTTGGACTGTAGCTCAGTGAGACCATGGATGTTGAATCTGTGGATAAGGCAGCCATATCGTAGTTGTAAAATTTTATTGACAGATCTTAGACACATCAGTTGTGGTGCTAACATATTACTATTGAACCGTTTAATGAATCTCATTTAATGAATCTGAATTAAAACACATTTAACTGTCATTAAATTTTAAAATACAATTTAGAATAGCTGAAAATGGCAATAACAAGTTAATGTAAAGGGAAATAGGAAAATAATAGCCTTTGACTTTTTAACAATTAAAATGAAGAATTTTAAATTTGTTACTGAAAAATTTAACAAATTATGGTGATGAATTAATTTTAATGACTTATTTCCAAACTCTTCCTCCACACAATAAATCGATATAAGCCCTTCATTTCTCGAAACGACAATGTTACAATATGAGTTTCCATATCCCAATATAGTAGGTATATCATTGTAATCAGGAAACATTGTCATACATCTGGTTTATGGAATGCTATCACATATTCCAAAACAGATAGTAAAAGGTTACTTTGCACATGGTATAGTCAGCACCATAATTACTTCTAAATCTTTTAGAACTAGTTGCCTTAGCATGGCCATTCTCAGTACTTGGTAGTTTGCTTCTCTAACACTTTCAGTATAACATATATTCATGTCATTTCCTGTTTGCTGGTCCTAACCCATGGTCTCTCACTTCCTACATCAGTTAGTCTGAGTTTGTTAAAACCCCACTTCATAGTCTGTAGTTCTCCCTCCTCCATATTTGGAGAGCACATATTACAGAGCCTCTCATGATGAGATGTTATGAAATCTTTTATGTTTGCCACTAATGACCCCAACTATGCTGACCTGTTTGATGCAGTTCAAAAGTAAAGGATGTGAGAAGCATAGAGTTGTGAGGATAGGGTTGGGAAACTTGAGATCTAGGGATGACATCACACATGTAATGTTATAGAAAAAGGCTGTATTGAAGTTACAAAAATGATGTTGCAAGGGAAGCTCCTGGTGTTGGCATTAAAAAGCATCCAAGCATCCCTTAAATATCAGTCATACTTGTTCAGACTATCCTGTTCAAATTTAAAAATCCAAGTCTATCATGAAAAATGGTTGACATATATATATATATATATATATATATATATATATATATATGAAATGTTCCAGGGAGCGCTTTCATGGTAAGATTCCTCCCATTCAACCTGAGGACTGGAGAAGAATAGACCTTCTCTCTGGATCAGTGCATAACATCTGTAGCCCAGCTATTTCAGTCCATTAGAAGCTTTCTGAAAAATAAACTCTAAGTTTGGAAAGAGGTGAGGTGTCTACTTGAGGTAGCATGTTATTGAAGGGCATAACAATTTCTCTAGGTACTTATTTTGTTCTTCACTGCCAAGGATAGTGAGATATTACTTACAGGTGCTGGACCCAAAAAGCGGACAAGCCCTCTGCTACAGCAGCTGCATTGGCTGCCAATTTGTTTCTGAGCCCAATTCAAGGCGCTGGTTTTGACCTTTCAAGCCCTAAATGGTTCAGGTCCAACCTACTTATCTGACCACATCTCCTTATACCAACTGGCCCTCTCTTTAAGATCTTCTGGTGAGGCCCTACTCTCACTTACACCACCTTCACAAACGCGACTGACAATGTGTGTTGAGGTAGGCACTAGGGACTGATGTAAAGTGCTAAATTTAGATTAGGGACAAGAAAATTATTGGTGGACTGCTTAATCAAAAGCACACTAGAACATCCAAGTTTTTAATTGTTTCCAGAAAGAGGACAAAGTAGAAGCCTGTCTGATATCCCTAGGGAGGGAGTTCCAGGGGGCCACCACCGAGAAGGCTCTCTCCCTCGTCCCCACCAACTGTGCCTGAGATGGCGGAGGGAGAGAGAGCAGTACCTCTGCAGAAGATCTCAAGGTACACACATGTTTGTAGGGGAGGATGCGGTCACAAAGATAAGCAGGTCCTGAACCATTTAGGGCTTTATAGGTGATAACCCACACCTTGAATTGGGACTGGAAACTTATTGGAAGCAAGTGGAGCTGTTTAAACAGGGGAGTAGACTGCTCCCTGTAACCAGCTCCCGTAAGTAGTCTGGCAGCAGATGTTTGGACCAACTACAGTTTCCGGGCTGTTTTCAAGGGCAACCCCACATAGATCACATTGCAGTAATCCAACCTAGAGGTGACTAGGACATGGACCACCATGGCCAGATCAGATTTCATGAGGTACGGGCACAGCTGGCACATGAGCTTTAACTGTGCAAAGGCCCTCCCAGCCACCGCTGACACCTGGGCATCAAGTGTCAAAGCGGAATCCAGAAGGACCCCCAAGCTGTGGACCTGTGACCTCAGAGAGAGTGTGAATCCATCAAGCACAGGTAGCCACCTTATATCCTGATCAGTCCCATGACTGCCCAGGAGGACCTCTGTTTTGTCGGGATTAAGCCTCAGCTTGTTAGCCCTCATCCAGCCCATCACAGCCGCCAGGCACTGGTCAAGGACCTGAGGGGTTTCCTTGGAGTCTGTTGGAAAGGAGTAATAGAGAGTCATCTGCATAGAGATAGCACCGAACTCCAAAAACTTCCCTGTTTAGACAGGCCTTTAGTGAAGGAAATTAAGCTGGAGTGATAAGAAACACCATAATGTTATGGACTGGAACAAAGTACAATATAATCTGATATGATGTCATATGAATGTGAATGTATATTATTGTTGTTTTAAACTGTTTATTTTATGATGTTTTATACTTATTATCAATGCATATGGGTTGTTGTTTACATGATTTAATATGTTGTAAGTTGCTTTGGGTCCCATGAGGAAAAAAAGCGGGATATAAATCTTTGTGGGGTTTCTGCCTCATATGCCAAAATAACGTGGTTGGATTTGGGTGTTATGCCCCTTAACTTTATTTACAGAGTGAGGTGTACATAGGAGTTGGGAGAGGTATTATTTTTTCGATTTCCTCCTTCCTGCCTTATGTTGCTCCTTATATTTATGACTGTTGTAATTTCAACCATGTTAAGATCTAGGGACAGGATGTTGGTGGGGATAAAAACCAAAGTTTGTAAAGGCAAAACAACATCATGTATTTCAAGCTCTCCTAATGGGACTCTTCAACTGAAAGCAATGAGCAACTCCCTCCCTCACAACCATTATGAGTAATAATTCCATAAAGCAACCAGAAATAGATTTTATGGCTCTGTATTTTAAGGATCATGAATTTAACAGAAACGAATGGTCAAAGGACATGAACAAAATACTGTTTTAGTGGGCTGTTGACCACATTTTCATCTGCATTTTTACTAGCAGAACTGTTTTTAACTTTAGCTTAGTCAGTTTTTCAGGAAACAAAGAATTTGTCCCCTAAGACCCATGTAGTGCTACATAACACTGAAACAATCAACTGCTCTATTTACCTTACACAACCAAACAATATTTTGCCATCCTTTGCTATTTTTAAAAAGTCTATTTGAACAAATGGACAGCAGGGATATTGATTTGTTGTCCGGACCCTTATCTATCCATCTGTGAAGTCACTCTGCTGCTATGTGACACACTGCTTTTATGCAACTGTTTCCTCCCTTTGTAAAAATCTATTAAAATATTTGATCATACATAGAACAAGATGCTCACAAAGTATCAAGGCAAGACCTGTCAAACAGCCTGCCCTTCAATGTTTGATCATAGTAGAGATTTCCTCTCCTTTACTCTGTGTTTTCTGCCATAGCAACACAAAAGCAACCACACCATTATTGTATCACGCCCACCCCCACTCCACACTTTACAATCTGTTGCTATTAGGTCATGCTATTGACTACACATACTTTCATTTTAATTAGAAGTATTGCATAATTAAGTCTGCAAAAAAACCCCTCAAAACACTATCCATTGCTTCAAGTGGCTACAGTAGGGGTCCTCAAACTAAGGCCCGGGGGCCGGATACGGCCCTTCAAGGGCATTTACCCGGCCCTCGCTCAGGTCAACCTATGTCTGAAATGACTTGAAAGCACACAACAACAACAATAATCCTATCTCATCAGCCAAAAGCAGGCCCATACTTCCCGTTGAAATACTAGTAAGTTTTTATTTGTTAAAATTGTTCTTCATTTTAATTATTGTATTCTTTTAAAGTGTTTTTTTTGCACTACAAATAAGATATGTGCACTGTGCATAGGGATTCATTCATGTTTTTTCAAATTAAAATCCAGCCCTTCAACAGTTTGAGGGACTGTGACCTGGTCCTCTGTTTAAAAAGTTTGTGGACCCCTGCTCTAGAACATGGCCATATAGCCCAAAAAACCTGCCACAACCCAATAATAATAATAATAATAATAATAATAATAATAATAATAGTAATAATAATTTTATATTCCGCTCTGTCTTCCAAAGGGACTCAGGGTGGATTCCAAACATAAAAGGCAAACATTCAATGCCCGAATACAAGAACACATCCATACTAACAAAATGTATACAACCCATCCTTAAATCCTTAGATCCAATCCTTAAAATAACAAAAAAGAAAAGAGAAGTCAATTTCCTTCAAGCAAGGGGGTGTGGTTGGGGAGAAAAAAGGGCAGTAAATGGCTGAAGAGGCTGATAAGGTTCCACCTGCTCCATTGCCTGACTGCTTTCTTACACTCTCCTCCATGGGGCAGCTGCCTTGCTCAGCCAGTTTCGCTTCCCTTAGCAGCCTAAGCTGGGCTTCCCTCCCCCTTCTTTGATAGAAGCAGCAACGGAGATGGTTCCTACTCTGGGGAGGGGAGAAAGTCTTTTACAACGTCAACATTGAGTTAAGGCGATCCCATTTAGGGTCAGGACCACAGTTATAAAAGCTCTGCCTTAGAGGGAGGCAGCGGGAAGCCTCTTTAGAATAAATCCTTGCAACAAAATTATATGATGGAGTTGCCATAAGTCAAAGGTGACTTAATAAGACATACAAACAACAAATGTTTGCTCATGCATGCATAAAGAACACTATCCATAAAATGACACAAAAACTGTGGAGGTAGACTTCCCACGTTTTACTATTTTCCACAGATACATAGTGAATTTACCTGATACACATAGATCTGAATTGAGTTACCCCAAAATCCCATCTGTTGTCTTTTTAAAAAACCATGTTAACACTTTAAAAATTGCTTACTCACAATATAAATGTCCTGTTCTTCTTAGGAAAAAATGCTGAGAAAATACATTGAACTCTAAATTTAACTTGATTTTTAAAAGACATCTGTCTTCTTTCCAGTGCAAGAGGAAGATTGATGTAACAGTGTTATTTTGAGTTAGTTCACTTTTGTGGTGGGCTGGAATGGTAAATGCAAGTATCATACAAACAGTACACAGTATCAAAACAGAGTTGTCTAACAGCCTCGTCACACATGCTGCTGGAATTGCTACTAGGAGACCAAGACTTAAATCCTCACTCAGTTGTGGAAACTCAGTGGCTGTCCTTGAACAAATCACTTCACTCTATCTCAGGGTCCTTCTACACATGCCCCAAAACCCAGAAGTAATCCGGTTGGGGGGGGGGGTAAATGGCATTTAGCCAATGTGTGGCCAGAATTGGGTTAACATCTAAAAGAACATGTTGAAAAGGCTAGCTTAAAACCTGATTGCACCCAAAAAACTTTTGCATGACTGTATAAAACACAATGTTTTATTCCTTTCCTCCAGTGCATGTGTGCTTTTTAAAAACCTAAAACAGCTAATCAGCTGATCAAGCTGTGAAAACATTAAGCCATGGACACACAGGTGGCTCCAGGGAAGCAGAATGGGAAAGCAATTAGAACTCTCTGAAACTGTTTTCAACTTTATAATATTGAAGAGAGTTTTAATTAACAATTGAGGGAAGAGAGAAATCTGACATAAGTTTTTTTAATTCACTGTGTTATGTGATGAACCTCATGTGCACACATGCAAATCTGCTTGTGTTTACATTAAGATATTTGCATGTATGCATATGTGGTCCAGTGCATAATGGAGTGAATTAAATAAGAAAAACTTCCACTGGATGCCCTGTCCATCCTCCATCTTTATCCACTACAATGGAAGGCTGTGAGGACTGTGAGGAACTATTTCCCAAGGCTGACAGGTCTGTGTGTGGACATGCTGTCAGGTCCCATGATTTTTTTGCCTCAGTTATAAAACATGGATTTTGGTGCTATCTGGAAGCACCCTCAAAGGAAGGCAAAAAGATCCCTCTCTGTACAGTTCTTTTTTTTAAAACCAACCTTTTATGTATTAAAGCTGCCATAATATGGAAATAGCTTGAAGGCACACAACAACAAAGTTAATGCAACAATAATGATAGTTGCTTTCTTAGACTTAAAAAATTATAGAGATATGATGGCTATAGGTTTTTGGTTTGCAAGTAGTGATGATAATGCTACAAAAGACTAAAAAATAATAGAATAAAAACAGTTTTTGCAGTTCTAGTCCTTGTTTGTGTTATGAAACTTTTTGTTCGAGTATTCTTGGCATGTTTAGAATTAATCTGAGCTATATTGTATATCCATAAAGCCCTACAATGCTCTCTTGTAACATTAAGATTTTGTTAAACCTAGAGTGAAAATGATAGCAGAGATGGCCAAGTGTCCCTTAAAGTAGTGCTGGACCATTCCCCTCTGTATGGAATAACTTTCAACTTATCCCCAGGTAATATAAGTTATATTACAATTGGAACATTAGGAGGGATAACTTCACTCCTTTTTGTGATAAAATAGTCTTTCAGTTATTGTTATGGTTCCAGGAGAGGTCTTACCTCCTTATTATGATGTATTTGTGCCACATATGAGTGTTTTGTAGCATTTAGAATATTTATTTCCAAAATAATTGAATAACTATTTAGTTACACTTGGCCAATGAGCAAAAGGAAATTAGCTCTAAGAACATGCTACTATAATAGTTGCATAATAGCCATTTGGCCCACAAAACTATAATTACTTTGAAAATGAACTTTCCAAGTTCTACTCTACATGTCTATTTTGATGTGGATACCTACTAAATGCAGAGAAGTCTGGAAGTATAGACTCAGTTATATGAGTATAAATGAGCAGGGATAACCACCTTCACATTCTGTGATATGGAAAATAGCAAGCATATGGAAGTTCACATTTCACTACATTTTACCACTCTATAGCCACGAGAACCCAGAGAGCAATACACGCCAATATCATAACGATGAATTCTGTGAAACTGGACCAACACAAATAAGGAATCTTTCACTCTCACCTCCTGTTAATTTAAGATCTCATAGTTACAGGGACAAGGCCACTAGCCACTTAATCTACAAGGGATAGAGGTACAATAATGAGAAAATTAATCTCTTTAAGTAGTTCTCATATTTTACTTTTTCTCCCTCTGGCATTTCTGCTCCTTGTTGTCCCATTTACTTGTAAATCACATGCTAAAAAGCAACTGGCAGCATTCTGGGTATAGGTGGGATAAGCCGAACATCTCCTGGCAGTTAAAGTTCTTCTTACCTTTGTTAGAAAATGAAATGGAGGCCAGCATTTGTGAATTTGTTTAAATTAATGTCTGGCTTCAATATCCTGTTCCCTAGCCCTATCAGTTCTTTAGGCACTCTTTCCCTTTAATGATTCACAGTTATATGCAACATTTTTCTCCCCTTTATATAATGAATAATGTAATGACATCTGAAATCCACTGCTGGAGGGATGGTGCTGACCCTACTATTATGGGCTCAGGCTACTGTTCTGCAATTCAGAAGAAATAACAAGCAAAAGTCCCCCACTTGTGCAGTTTCTAAAGTAATAGAAGCTCTCTCAAGATCTACATTTGAGAAACCAATGCCCAGTTGGCTTCTTTTTCCACAGTCCTTTTCTCAAGTGGTACCCTTGCAGCATTTTGGTGATGTTGCTTCATTTCCAGTTGCCTTTGGGGGTAATGGGTAGATGCCTGTTTCAGGGTACAGGACCCACCAACACTGAACTTTATACCATCTAATTATCATTAAACCACACTGGTTTTATACCACATAGAACTGTGGTGTCCAAAATGTCTTATGTATGTCAAAAACAGAATTCTGGGTGCGTAATTTTTAAAAGTATTCCTAGATGTTTGGCTTATAACATGTAATGGCCTCACAAAAATGTTCCTTTAAAAAGTGGCAACATCCTTTAATGAAATATCCTTTACTGTCCTTAACAGGCAGTTTTACATAAGTGTCCAGAAGCAAAGATTATGAAGATGCTGAAGCATAAAGCCTCCAGCTGTATTTCTGATTCAGATGCTACAGATGTCAAATAGACTGACACTGGGTCTAAAAAGATAAAACTACTGCTTTGCAATTTCTCTATTAGCATTATAATACCCTTGAGAAAATGGAAGTTAGTAAATGCATTATGGATTTATGTAGATTCCTTGTTTCAAATTTAGCACCGTGTATGTTCTATAAAGGGGTAACCCACTCCCCAAATATCTAATCAGCTGTATTTGAAATACACTTTACAGTCTGAAATAGATCTTAAAATACTTGCATTTTTTATTTTTTATTTATAAATGAGAAGTTTGTGCTTTCTCCCCTAATTGATTTAGGCTATTCTATGTGTCAATAATCACATGAATCTTCATGTAAGTTTTACATTTCATTGTGTCTAAAGAAATTATTCTTAAGTCCACCCAAAACCCCACACAATTTTCTATGCAAGTTTTGCAAATCATCAGAAAAAGTTGGTTTAAAAAAGCCACGCAGGGGAAAAGTTTGTCAGGTTGGAATGGAAGGAATGTATGAAAATATTTAAAAAACTGGGTCAAAAAACCAAGTTTCTACAGTCTAGCCAAACCCTGACAAGATGAATGCAAGACAGGAGAATGTTCACATTTTGGACTCATTGTGCACAAAAGCATACTTTTTCGGTGCAGAAAATGGCACAGAAATGACATTTCTGTGTAGAAAGTTTCTTGCACAGAATATATCTGGCATCCTTTTCATTAATTATGATGGTATAATTCTAATTCATACCCTGCTATTTATAAATTAATTAATGGGAAAAAGTAAATTAAAAAGCACAAGCTAGAAATATGCACAGATATTGAAAAAATGTAAACAAATAGGGCATGAAATTCCTTACAGAACTATGTTATAACATGATACAGAAATGATAATGAAATGAGAATGTTGTGTTAGAGTTTAGTAAATCTAGCAGATTCATTGTTTATTGTAAAGTTAGGAGTGATTAAGCAGACCTAAACTCTGAGTAAATTCCAGAGTAACTAATGAATGGGACCTGTAAACCAGGCATCCTCAAATTGCGGCCCTCCAGCTGTTTGGGACTCCAATTCCCAGAAGTCCTAACAAGCTTAATTGTCAGGTATTATGGGAGTTGAAGGCCCAAACAGTTGGAGGGCCACAGTGTGAGGATGGCTGTTGTAAGCAATAAAGAATAGTCTGCAGTAGGGATGAGGTAATGTTGCAGGTGATTGGTTAAAGGGAATATACATTAAGCAAGCAACCACAGTGGACTTCTCAATTATAGAGCTTGTGGGCTTTCCTGTAAACCTATCCAGAACTGTTTGACACACCTCCATTCCTAGGCTAGGACACTTGATGGCAAGCACACCTCTGATTGGCTGGATTCAGTTTCAGTTTTTTCCCCTCATCCAGCCCATTATCTCCTTCAGGCATTCATTCAGAGGAAATACACCATCCTTACCTGAGACTGTTTTTGAAGGCATGGAGAAATATACTTGGGTGTCATCAGCATACTGATAACACCCACCGCATGCCTATGGATGATTTCTCCCAGCTGTTTCATGTAGATACTAAAAGGTACTGGGAATAGAATGACATCTTGTGGGATAATACACAACAGCTCTCTTTTTGAGGAGCAGCTATCCCCAAGTGCCACTATCTGAAACCTCCCTTAGAGATACGACTGGAACCACTGCAACACAGGGCCTCTAATTCCCAGGCCCTCCAGGAGTTTCAGAAGGATGCCATGGTCAAAAGCCACTGAGAGGTCTAGATGCACCAACAGGAACACACTCCCCCTGTTGGTGTTGAAATGGAGATCATCCACTAAGGTGATGATTACAGTTCCAACACCATGTCCTGCTCTGAAGCTAATTTGAAATGGAAGTGTGTGTCATCCAAGACTGCAAAAATGATATCAGCTAACACTCGCTACAAAAGGACTTTGACCAAAAGTGAAGTAGTGGCAAAAGGTTTTCATCTTTGCCTGACTTGCTTCTTGACTAAAGGCATGCTGGAAATCTCATAAATAAATACTTGTTTATTTTTTTTTGTAATATTTCCCTGTACGGTATATAATCTTTCTGAGCATGGCATCAAGTACACTAGGAGCAAGAGTTTAAAGCAGTGTTTCACACTGACATACCTTTTGGATCATTCTACAGAACCAGCATGACCCGTGGGGTGTCAATTTGTAGGTGTAACTCACATTCTTTTTTTATGGTGCTCGTCTTTCATTATGTGAGGACTTTTTCTCCTGTATCACTGGCATCCAGCATTGCTCTGGGCCAGGAAATGGTACTTTAGCTGTAGAGCACGCTTCCACACAAAATGTGTGACAAATTGCAATGACAGGGTTTTCTTACTTGCAGGCTCAAGATAGAGAAAGGGAAATGTTGACTAGACAACCCCTGCGGATATTTTTAGAAGAGTACCTCTTATATGCCTTGAAATGTGTTTCTTAAAGTCTTTATTTCTCTTCCTTTCCCATTTCCTTCCATCAATAATATACTGGCATATAGAATGGAAAATAAAATGTCACCTAAATATAAGGACAGACATATGAAGTTCTCCTTCAGTCCACTGAAGTCTCCACTCTCCTCTTCTTCCCAAATTATACTAAATTAAACAAACTAAAGAAAAGTATGCATTATAAATGTTGTATTAATTCTTAGCTATCTCATTTCCACTCCAGTTTATAGGGGAATATTGGTCAGTTTTAGCAGGTCTGTAGCACAGTTTAGTAAAATGTTCCCATCTAAAAGAAAGGGCTCATTATTTCAGCTGTCCTTATCATTTTCCAACGTGGTCTGTTGTTCCTGTGTAAAAGGATAGCCGTGTGTCCCCTTTTATAGAAAGCAGTCCAGTATTTCATTCTTCTCTATTTGAAGGGCCAAAGACATAAATGCTATGAAGGCAATAGATTCAATCTGATCTTGGAAGCTAATCAGGATTAGCCTTGAATAGTACGTAACTGGGAGACCACCAAGGAATACCAGAGGCTTTAGCCTATATATGGTCTATCCCAAAAGTAATGAGAATGATTTAAATGTTTTATTGAACATACATGCAATTACAGTTCAAAATTTGATCCTTGTGATTGAATAAACCAATTCCAGCCAATTCCAGCATTGCTGATACTCTTCATAGCAGTGGAGGAAGCCTTCACTTGAGATGTTGTTCAAAGCCCTTGTTGCAACTGACTGAGTGTTTTCAACTGTCACAAATGGTGTGTTTATGTGGTGTATAAGCCACATTGTTCTTGAAGTTGAAGGATACTGCTCCAGATTCCTTTGCATTTTTACCCATGACAAGGCACAAAAAATACTATGTATTTTGCTTTTTTTTTTTGGGTCGTGTCAGGAGTGACTCCTGGTGTGAGAGAATTGACCGTCTGCAAGGACGTTGCCCAGGGGACGCCTGAATGATTTGATGTTTTTATCATCCTTGTGGGAGGCTTCTTTCATGTCCCTGCATGAGGAGCTGGAGCTGATCGAGGGAGCTCATCCGCCGCTCCACGGATTCAAAGCTGTGACCTGTCGGTCTTCAGCCCTGCCAGCACCGGGGTTTAACCCACTGCGCCACCGGGGGCTCCTATGTATTTTGCTAATGTACTGACTGCTACAAAGGCACAGACTCAACTGAGGAAGGTCAAAAAGTGTTTGCCTGTGTCCCCGCTCCACCTGCCTTTTTTCCTTTCTTGGCCCTTCTACACTAAGCAATTTTAAAAATAACTTTTGGGAGAGAGCACACATTTTCATCTAAATTAGTGGACCTCATCAGATGGCCCTTACAAAGCTGGAAAACAGTGGGAGAGATTGTGGGTAAGTGTCATGTTATGTTCCCTAATGTTGGGGCTTGTAGGGGGTCATGGTATCCCTGACGACAATGTTTCCCTGCTTTTCCCTGATTTCTCTTCATCTCCTCCATCTTTCTTGTATTAGGAGTCTTATGTAAGAGCTCTGTTTCTCTGCTCTGCCAGCACACTGCTGGCACGGAGCCTCACAGAGTCCTGCTAGAAGTAGACCTGCGACATAGGATGGGCTCCAGGGGACTCTGTGCTGGCAGCGCAGAGAAGCAGGGAGAGCATGCTTCTCTGCCTCAATGCGATGCGCTGTGAGTCAGTAAAATGGCTTGATGGATTCTACAAGTCCATCAATTTAACAGTATAATCTGGTTTGGACCAGTTCTTCATTCTAATATTCATTTAAATAGGATTTAGACCAGGTATGGGCAAACTTTGGGCCTCCACATGTTTTGGACTTCAACTTCCACAATTCTTAATAGTCTACTGGCTGTTGGGAATTTTGGGCACTGAAGTCCAAAACACCTGGAGACCTGAAGTTTGCCCATACCTGGTTTAGTCTGATGCGTGTATATGTGCCATCAAAATGCATGTCAACTAATGGTGCACCCATTAATTTCATAGGGTTTTCTTAGGCAAAGAATACTCAGAAATGATTTGCCATTTTCTTTCTCTGATTTACATGTATTTATGTGCCTAAGAGAAGTTTGAGGCCCTTGTCTTGGTTCTGGTGTTCTTAGAAACAGGCAAGCATTATTTTCCCTGGACTAAGCTTTCTTGGGGAAAGAAATCACTAACAGCTTGGCTGTAAGGCAAAACACCAAAAAGCTGGATTCTGCTGTCTCTTTGGTTCCCCAAAGCTTTCATCATCCAGGCTTATGGGATCTTCCAAGCTCCCAGCTATGGGATCCTGCAACCTCCCAGATCCCTGGCTGCGAAATAAGCTCCATTGTACAGCTGAGGAGCTCCTGGCCAGGCAAAGCTGTGAAACAAAGCAAAGTCCTGGAAGGGATTCCTTTAGCTGTGCAGCTTCTGTATTTGTCAGCCAAGGAAGGAGATAATTCTTTTTTTTAAACCATGGATATTAATTAATTGGCTCCCAAGAAGAATTTGTTCAGTTTGCCTTTTTTTTCCAGATGGACTTTTATGAGCTACCAAATTATACTCAGAAAAGCTGACCCTTTGCTAACATCATTCCATTATTCAGCCTAGTTTCAATCTGAGCCCAGCGGGTTTGCTATTGTGAGCAGAAGCAGATGCAGGAGCAGTAGTCACAATAGAAAGAAATATATTTACCTTTTAAACCTGTTATTAAATTTAATGTAAATTACCTAAAATTCATTAAAACCTCCTACCATTTTGAAATTTGATTGCCTGGGAGTCTAAAGGTTTGATTTTTTTCCCATTTGCTGAGAAGTTTTTTTTTCTTAATCCTTATAAAACTGAATTATCTCAAAGGATTGAGTTTGGGATGTCCTCCTTAATGTCAATGGTAGTATATTGATTTCTTCGGTAAAATCATAAAAACCTATCCATAAACATCATTTCAAACGAGCACTGTGAAATGTTTGCCCTAGAGAATGTAAACACTTCGCTCTATTTAGAAAAATGATTAAGTGACAGCATATTGAAATCAAATAATGTTTTAAGGAAATCAGGATAGGAGGGTTGCAATGGAGTGTAAAGCTCACTTGAGCTCCAATGATACATTTTTGTATGCTTTTATTTTGCAAAGGTTTTAATAATTTGCAGGGTGATCCGAGTCCCATTGTTGGGAGAAAGGTAGGATGTCAATGAATAAAGTATGAATATTAATTGGAAAACACAATATTCATATTAATTGGGGAACCTCTATATTGCATTTCAGATATTAAGATATGCGTCTCTTTGGGAATGTGACCAAGGTGGGAGCACATGAGTTACCAGGCTCTGTTAGCATCCATTCAATATGCACCTTTGGGTTAAGACAGGTCAAATCAAAATAAAACAGCTATTTCTATTAAGTCTGTATGACAGAAAAGATGCCATGTGTCCAAATCATGTCTGACCTTGCTAGCTATAAATAACATTTTTAATATTGCATTGGTAGACAAACTGATGTTAGCTGACACCAGAATGTGTTTCAAAGCCTAACAAGCTGTCATGTTTATAGGGTTCTTTTTCTCACCACAAAACCTTGGGGCATTTTTTAAAATGCCATGAAACAACAGTCTTTTTGACATTCTTCTTAAATTGCCACATTAAA
Organism: Anolis sagrei; assembly: GCF_037176765.1. Lineage (NCBI taxonomy): Eukaryota > Metazoa > Chordata > Lepidosauria > Squamata > Anolidae > Anolis > Anolis sagrei. The sequence goes on from NC_090023.1 coordinate 247,491,472, forward strand.
AATCTAGAAGAGGAGATGGTGAGTTTGAGAGAACAGAAAGATGGCTCTGAAAACCTTGAGAGTTTTCAGTGATAAGGTGAGGCAACAATACTTATGTCAAAGAAACAGGAGCCCTCAACTGATGTTGAACCTGAAACCAGAAAGATGTTGGACAGGCAACATTGAACAGTTCTGTTCAAAAGAGGAAATTGACTGAAGGCTAGTCAGATTGCACAAGGAAGCTTTCTTGGATCCAGGGCTCTATAAAGCCTTAGAGGCTAGAATCATTTCTTATAGCCTCATCATAAAGGCTAAGCCAAGCATTCCGCTTTGTCTAGTATCCAGGAGGAAAGAGGGAGCAGCAGGGAGAATCTGTCACCCCGCATGCACCTCCTTCTCTACAACACTTTCCCCTTCACATGGGTAAGCATTGTGCTCATGGAAAGGCCCTGTGCTGGCTCCAATGTGTTGGAGCAGTGTTGGAGGGAAAGCATTCAGCAAAGCTTTCATCCCGGTTGGGAGCTGGCCTACACCGGAACTCACACAATATTGTGTGATGTCCGGTGTGGGGCTCTGTCTTCTAGATGGGGTGAAAGCATCCCAGGACACTGAATTCATCCCATCTGATGAGGTCCTTAGCCTTGGCTGGTAGATATTTCATGGCACATCTACACTGACCCTTTATCGCAGGGCCGATCTTTGGTGTTGAATTCCTAATTGACCGTGAGGTAGTTTTGTTCACCAGACCCCAGTCACTGTGTGGACTGGAAGGTGTCTGAACTTCAATCCAATGGCATAGAACCTGATTTAGCACTGCTGGATAGACACCCTTTATCATCCCCCTCCTATTCTGATTGTATCACTGGCCAGCAGGCACAATGTGGCAAGTATCCATTACTTGTCACCTGAAATAATGTTGGCTTGAGTATCAGAGTGATGGAGCAAGGTGGAGAAGAGGAAGACTCACCCCTCATTTTCCCCTTCCTTTCTCTGATTTTCCTGGCTGCCTCTATGATGAGAACAGGAGGGAGATGGTGAGTGTAATTTTTTGTCTCTGGGTCACCTGTCCAAGGGAATATGGGCTGGCTGTGTAAACAGTGACAGCTGATTCCATCATGCAACATACTGTTTACATGGGCACAAATGCATGGTTTGCTCTGAATGCTTGGGTAGAATTTGGAACAACTTGTGGCTTTTGCTAATGCAGTTCAAGATACCAAAATCAGTTCTGTGTGTCTTGCACCCACCACACAACTGATTCCTCCAGTTCCCCAGATTACGGGTCAGTTTAGATTTGCCTTCGGCTGCAGAGGAACAGGGAAAGCTAATTAACCAGCTCTAAGGAACATATTTAGAATGTTTCATAATGACTTACTCCTAGAATCATAGAAGCATAGAGTTGGACGAAACTACATGGGTTATCTAGTCCAACCTCCTGCCATGTAGGAAAAGCACAACCAAAGCACTCCTGATAGATGGCCATTCAGCCTCTGTTAAAAGTCTCAAAGGAAGGAAGTTCCACCACACTTCAAGGCAGAGAGTTTCACTGTTGAACAGCTCTCATGGTTAGGAAGTTCTTCCTAATGTTCAAGTGGAATCTTCTTTCCTGTAATTCGAACCCATTGCTGTGAGTCCTAGTCTCCAGGACAGCAGAAAACAACCCTTTTTCCTTTTCCTTTTGATAGCTTTTCAAACATTTAAACATGGGGATCATATCTTCTCTCAACCTTCTCTTCTGCAAACTAAACATACTCAGCAAAACAGTATACAAAATTCCGGATTGAAACGTTAGTTAGCAACTTTCCATGTTTATGCTCAGGATTTGCTGTTGACTAAGATGAGGAATGTATTTGATAGTAAAAACCAGAGAAGGCCGAAAGGAGACATGATGGCTATGTATAAATATTGGGGGAAAGTCATAGGGAGGAGGGAGCAAGCTTGTTTTCTGCTAACCTGGAGACTAGGATGTGGAACAATGGCTTCAAACTACAGGAAAGGAGATTCCACCTGAACATTAGGAAGAACTTTCTGATTGTAAGAGCTGTTCAGCAGTGGAACACTCTGCCCTGAAGTGTGGCAGAGGCTCCTTCTTTGGAGGCTTTTAAACAGAGGCTGGGTGGCCATCTGTCAGGGGTGCTTTGAATGCAATTGTCCTGCTTCTTGACAGGGGGTTGGACTGGATGGCCCATGAGGTCACTACAAGGACTGATGTTGCTTTTACAGGTTGAACATCTCTTACCTGAAGTTCTGAAATCCAAAATACATGACAAAACATGTCCTCTTTAGGCATTTTCTAGATCCTCCAATGCGACTCTGTGGTACTCTTAGGCCTGAAGTCCTTCATTTCAGTAGGGTTTACTATTATTTGTGGTTTTGCATAACCATGTGAAGTTTGGGAATTATCCCTTGTGGATATAGGGGTTGCACTGCACCCCAAAATCTGAAATTTTCCACAAAAGAAACTGAGATAGTGATGCCTTTGTTTTCTGATGTTTCAATATACACATACTTTGTTTAATGCAATATACCATATTTCATTGTGTAACAGTTGCATTCCCCTCCTTTTTGGGGAAAATTGTGGATGCGGCTGTTATGTGAGAGCAACTATTACACAGTGAAAAATTCTAATTTGAAGGGCTTCTTTCACAATGTAATAGTCAATTTGAGGGTACAGCCATGCGGGCGGATGATGGTTCATCTGCTTGCGTGGCTGCTACCACAAAGGGGATAGCCACATGCACAGGTAAAGCCTCAGCTGCCCGCCCAGTTGCCCTTTTGCCAAAGGGAAAGAGGGCAGGGTCTGACTATTATCAGGTAATGGTAGAACTACATTTTTGCCTTCCCGAAAATTGGGATATGACTATTATGCGAAGGTGACTATTATGCAACAAAAGATGGTACATATCTTTTACCTACAAGTTACCTATCCGAACGTATCTCTGCCTATCAGTCCGCCAGGACCCTAAGATCTTCTGGGGAGGCCCTGCTCTCTATCCCGCCTGCTTCACAGGTGCGGCTGGCGGGGACGAGAGACAGGGCCTTTTCTGTGGTGGCCCCCCTGCTGTGGAACGCCCTTCCTATGGAGGTAAGATCAGCCCCCTCGCTAATGGTGTTCCGAAGAAGATTAAAAACTTGAATGTTTGAATGGGCATTCGGTTAAACAGTGCAATGAATGTGATGATTACAGGAATGGAAATTTGGACGATGGATTGGATCACGACTCTAGTTATGAGATGCATTGTGTTGTCTATTGTTGTGTCAATATTGTATATTATGCTTTTATGGTTTTAAATTGTATATCGTTGATTGATTCTTATCCTTGTTGTAAACTGCGTTGAGTCGCCTGTTGGGCTGAGAAACTGTGGTATACAAGTAAAGTAACTAAATAAATACATATGAGGGCAAATTAATGTTTTGTAAGCCGCTCTGATAATCTTTGTGGCTGAAGAGCGTGGTATAAATTCTCTCTCTGTATGTATATACACACAGCACACACACAAACCTATTCCATAAAATTATGTTCAAGCTATGTGTAAAGGTATATATGAAGCTCCAATGAATTCCATGCTTAGACCTTGTACCCATCTCCAAAATACCTTATGATGTGAGTGATTGCAAATCCAAATTTCAAAATTTGGAAAAAAAACCAAAACATCTTCAAAAGACATTCACAAGAATTACAGATAAGGATACTCAACCTGTAGTTTGTTCTCTAGTAACTTATGAGGAAAGAGTGTTTAAGCTCATCTCAACTTTTGCAGTCATACATTTGTAATTCCATATACAACGTCTATATTTATGTGCTTGAAAAAACAACCACTTTTAATCTTTGAACCTGAGCTCATATTCTTTCACTTCCTGGCCTTACTAATGTTTTATTCTTCTGCTCTGCTCAGGCACAAATAAAACTGCTGTTGTGCTGTCTGACCTTTCATTTCAATACTCATCCATTTACAACCTGTCCAAGAGAACATTAAGTTAAAGTAACAAAATTAATGCTGATCTGTTGTTAATTTTTATAATCTGTCCTTAGTACAAATGCTGTTAATTGCCCTTATTATCTTGTCTTTTCATATTTAATTGATTGTAACTGTGAGATATTTTATCTCTCTATTCCCTAAGTGATCTTTGAAGGGCTAGAAGAAATTAATCATATTACAATTTGATTTTTGGCAATTGCTCCATTTTTCAGTGCTTTTATAATAAAAAAACTCAAGCGCAACAAATTTTCCTCTTTACTACTTTTAACTTCATATTTAAAGCTCCACGGTTCATATCACATGAAACTTTACAACTAGAAATGGAAAACATATTTATTATTACAGTATGACCTCCCATCTCTGATGGGGATATGTTCCAATACCTGAAACCATAGATAAGAACTCATCCTATGTTTTGGCTATATTTGGGTTGGACGCACACTGTAGAATTGAAGTGTAGGACCTAGGACCTCATCAGACAGAGGTCCAAAAAGTGAGCATTAGTGGAAGATTTGCCAGGCAGCATAGTGAATCTGGTGGGCAGCAGGGGAAACTTTCACCCCACACCTCATATCATCCACATTGGCACTTTCCCCATCCCACAGCCTGGTTTACTTCCATACTGGTCCCATTCTTGTCCATTAGAACATGGGAAGCCTTCCGTGTTCTCTGTGCCATGTCTTAGGACAATGCCAGGATGCTGGGAGAATGGAGTCCTACCAGAAGTAGCTGTGCGTTGTCTGATGAGATCACATCAAATTAAAAAAAACAACGACAACAACCCAAAATCAAAATCTACACCATCCTCCCAATTTGAAACTGGTTCAACCCAAGATACTTCAGGATTGAATTGGGGAGAATTCCTGAATGTGACTGTGCACCAACAGAACACAGTAAAATAACACATCTGCCCAGTGTCCTGGAAGCATCTTAGGACACTGAAATTGTCAAATGTGATAAGGTCCCTAGTGAGGCCCTCAGTTATTCAGGGGATAGGAATATTTTTTGATATTGAGTTCATGGATAAGGGGGTCATACTGCACTTGTTTCCCTTCCTGACTCTTGAGTAATAGGAACAATAAAACAATGGTGAGAATTTTGTGCATTTTTGGCCAGTATCTGCACATCCCAAAACTTTTAAAGGACTGTACACTTTGTTGGTCTGTCTTGGTATTTACTTGCTCCTTATCATCCCCACTCACTTCTTGCCAGTCTACGGACACTGCACAATCAGCAATAACTCTTTTCTTTATGCTTTTCCACTTCTTGCTTGCAGCTGCTTCTTCATGGCAAATTATTACATCTGCTTGCCCAGCTTCTCCATGGAGATTTCCTCTCTCAGGCTGATAGATTTGGGGGTAAATCAGTTGCAACCCCCATTATGAATATTTTTTTCTTAAGTTCAAAAGAAAAAGGTTGCAACTGGGAGTTTCATGAGAATCAAAGCCAATTGGATATAGTTTTGCCTAGTTCATGCTAAATGCACATCACCATATGAATCATTTCTTGGTAATTCTTGAGGGCATTTATCTTGATTTATTTATATATATGTATATGAAATGCCCATATCTTGTGAGATTTTAAATCAAAGTGCCTTTGTTACCAAGGTATTACTAATTTCAAATATACCATACTCCCTATAACTACAAAGCAAGCAGAGAAGTAGAAAGTTTAATGAAGATAGCTAATAGAAGCTAAGAGAGAAGAGTCAATCACGTAATTTTTGAAAAAACAGACTGGAAGTTAGCATATTTTCAAAACTGAGAAGACATTGGGAAAGGTGAGCTGGTTTGTGTAATCTGTTTGCACTAGACTGTCGAAGGCTTTCATGGCTGGAATCACTGGGTTGTTGTAAGTTTTTCGGGCTGTATGACCATGTTCTAGAAGTGTTCTCTCCTGATGTTTCACCTGCATCTATGGCAGTCATCCTCAGAGGTTGTCAGGTTGAAGTCTGAAAGGAGACACTACATCCACCTCTGAATGTAATGTGTCTCCTTTCAGACTTCAGTCTCACAACTTCTGAGAATGCCTGCCATAGATGCAGGTGAAACATCAGGAGAGAATGCTTCTAGAACATGGCCATACAGCCCGAAAAACCTACAACCCACTGTTTGCACTGGGATTAGTGGAACAATGCTTTTGGCATGATGGTAGTGAACATCACTGTGGTGAAAATGGTGGGAGTGCATGCATCCAGTACCTAGCTGGTAGCTGCTATGATTCATGAGCACTAATATCTATGGCTCTGGGAAATAACCTAAACTCTTCTTATAGGAACTTTATTAGAAACAGGAAAGCTCCTTAACAATGTTAGATTTTGGACCCTTTCATACAGGCCCAAAATGTGGGACCTGTCTCACTTTTACTGGAGGTATCCTAATGACACCTCACGTAAAAACGAAAATTGGATTTTCCTAGTTTAGTCCACATTAGTTAGAACCCTGAAAAGATCTGGACCTTAAGCTAAGGTCTGGATCTTTCCAGGTGTGGTCCCTGAGAGGATTGACTTCTGGAACTGATTCCACTATCCTGGGGGTTAATCCCCACAGCCATCCCAGTTCAAGAGGGATCTCTCTCCTCCCCCCCCCCCCCATCTCTTGACACATCATTTTCAAGTGTCAGAAGTGCTCTATAGAGGGGCCTATGGTGCTGGCAGCCCCCCTCGGGTAAGTTTTGGAGGAACATGGGTGCTAGGAAGCAGCTGTATGCCATCCAAGGTCAACTTTTGGTTGACCTGGGATGGAATCTGGCCACCCCCAGGGAAAGCCCAGGGTTGTGGGAGGGGGTGAAGACTGAAACCCGAGAGGAAGCAAATTATTTTAATCCACTTCCTCATGTGTTTTAGGTACGTGTAGAAGGGCAGTCAGCTAAACTAGGATAAGAAGAGGAATAAGTTACTTTTACTTTGGTGTGGTGAAAGAGAAAAAGGAGGCAGAGAGATGTGAAATAGTATCTGAGAATATCAGTTTAAGATAGGATAGGATAGGTGGATGTGAGGAGATTTTTGGTCACATATGAACTCAATATTTAGCAAATTTTAAATCAGGAGCCACATAAATACCCTAAAGATCAAATACCCTATTTGATCTTGGAAGCAAAACAGAGTCAACTGATTGGTACTTGGATGGGAGACAGTCAACAACCACCAGCTGCTGTAGTGCAGAGGAAGGTACTGGCAAAAAACTCTGAGTCTTCCTTGCCACAGAAAAAAACATATGAATTTTTTGGGGTCTCTGTAAGTAGATAGGCAGTTAGAAGGCACATCCACAATCAGGAAGAGTTACCATAAAGTTCCATTAGTAGGAACTATGGCAAATTTGTTTTTTTATCTGGTGAGCTTTAGGGAAAATCCATCAGTTGTAAATTCAGAGCAGAATGCATTTCTCCCACTGCATTACCTCCTTTTCATCAGTCAGTGAGTAGTCATGTTGGAGGTTTTGTGTGTGTGTGTGTCAGGAGCAAGTCGCTTCTGGTGTGAGAGAATTGGCCGTCTGCAAGGACGTTGCCCAGGGGACGCCTGGATGATTTCATGTTTTTATCATCCTTGTGGGAGGCTTCTCTCATGTCCCCGCATGAAGAGCTGGAGCTGATAGAGGGAGCTCATCCGCCTCTCCCCGGATTCGAACCTGTGACCTGTCAGTCTTCAGTCCTGCCGGCACAGGGGTTTAACCCACTGCGCCACCGGGGGCTCCAGATCCATGTTGGAGGTGAGGACATCAACAAATAGTTGGGCTTTGAGAAATGAGTTCCTTGTGATTGAACTTCAATGCAAACTTTCATTATAAAGGATCTCCAAACATTATATCAACAGGACCTGTGTCCCATACTCAGCATGGCAGCCCTACACTTTGTGCCTGTTTGTGTGTGTTTGGAATCAGACATAGCTTTTTCAGTGTCTGGGGTGGAATGAATTCTGTCTATGAACAACCTCTGAGTGTTCAGACCTCTTGATAAAGAACCACAGATTCCCCAAAGAAGACATCTTCTCTTCTCTCTCTCTCTTTCTTTTGGAGTTTTGAGGGAATTTCAAGGAAACTCTGGCAGGCAAGCAGGCAAGAGTCCTTGGGTGATATGTAAAGCTTGATTACCTTTAATCATTGCAATTCATTCCAGAGGAAAAGTTAGTGAATGAGTTTTACTGTTGGCATCAGATATCCCAGTTTGTAGAATATGAACCAACTTTCATGTTATGCCTTAAAACTGCATACTCTAAGGCTAATACTCAGCAAATATTCTTGCTTAATTAGCATGCTATTGAACTAAAAGCATGCACATACCGTATTGACCAAATCCTTAAAAAAAAATAAAAGCATAGTTCAGGAGTTGAGAAACAACATTTTCCACAATCCTAATTAATCCCATCAATCACAATTTTGCTGGTTTTCTCAAAAATTATTTGGAACTGAACTGATCATCACCTGTTGCTGGTACAATCATTTCCCTGTGAGGTATAGGACAAACTCTCATTAGCAACCCCAATTTGTATGTCCAATTTGTGCAAACTTTGATTAAACAAACAAAAGCTTTAATTACTTCTCTAATTAAGCCCTACTGAATCTTGGACTGGGAAAAGGTAGGATATTAATAAATGCAAAACATTGGGAAAAAACATTCAAATTGTATGATCTGGGCCCCTCTCATATTACATGGTTACTGTAGTGATTTCAAATTAAATGCCTTGGTAACTTCTCATGGGAATTTGGGATTTTCCTTATATTTAGAATTCTCAATGAGAGCTCAAGTTCCTCATCAAATTATAGACTCCATAATTCCATAGGAATTCTATGACACTTAAATCTGAATCATAATGTTATATTTGTATAGCATGAAGGGTCTGTGCTTTACCTAGTTAAAAATTGCTTTGTTGGATGGTTGGTGTTGCAAGACAGATCCCTTAAAGCGCCAGACCAGTATTTAGTAAAAGTAAAGTTTATTAGTTCACAACCAAGAGAGTCCAAAAACAAACCAAAAAGGCTCAAAACACTTATTCTTCAGTGTATTACCGACAAACCCAAAAAACAGGACCTGGAAAATAACCTGGATTAAACAGGAATATAATCTGATTTAAACTTAAAGCTATGCAATCAGCAGGAAAAAAGCACTCCAATCCGCAGCAGGACATCAGTGAGCATGAAGAGTTGAACAGAAAGGCCGAAGTCATCTACCAAAGTCAGTCCAAACATGGCGTAGTCGTCGTGAATCCAATCAGGGTCGAAGAGGGAGAAGGCAACAAACACGGTAATCCAGTCCAGGTCTTACACAGAGCCAAAACGAAGAACGACAGTGCAGCAGCTAATGCATAAGATCAACACAAAGGCAGTCCAGAGAAAACCCCACAGTTCTAACCCCCGCAGCCATGGATAATCCGGATTCAACTTATGTCCACAGAAGTCTTCCCAAACACACCTTCCCAAACAGCTCTCAAGGACACACGAATACCCATCAACACCTTGCCGACTGCAAGGAACCCCATCGCCCAACCCCACTTTTATTCACAAATAATCCTCCAAACTAGTACCAGCCAACACCCTGTTACCAGCTGAAACCCCTTGCCCCAATTCCTCCTCAGAACTGGAATCAAACAACGCCCCACCAGACCTCCTTTCAGCTGAAGCCCTTTGCTGATCTCTCCAATCTCTCCATCTTCTATCCAGACCCATAACTCCCCAAGACTCAGCCGGATTCCCATTGTGCCAACCAGAGAACCCCACAAACGTATCGCTACTTGTGGGCTCTTCACAAACGTTCTGAACCTCCGGCACTTTAGTCCAGTCCATTTCTCCATCCTTTGAACTTGCCATACCACTCTCCTCAGTCTCAGATCCATTATTTCTTGTGAAGCTCTCAAATGATTCATTATCACTGGATTCCATAAGTATTTCTCTGATCCGCTTTCTCTGTTGAGAGGTGTCCTCCCTGCTGTAGAGCCCCAGACAATAACAAATATATTTAACCATTTGACTTTTAGTACTGTAGACTTAAATGCTGACAAAAATGATAATTTCTGCTTTTTGCTCTTTTTGGAATATTATTCAACTTTCCTTCAAAGTTATATTCTTTTAGTTTGTATGTCTCAGGAGAATGCTGATGTTCTATCTGACTCACTCAGAGGAAGGACAAAATCACTAATGTGTGAACAAAACAAAACAAGAAAACAAAAATTAAAGGATTTCTGCTGTACATCTGAAGTTAGATCGGCTGCTGATGGCAGCTCAATTTTTAAAAATGTATTTTGTTTGATTAAGTTGGAAGAGAAGACATAAAAGAACTGTTTGAGTTTAATGTATTTCAACCCATGTTCTAAGCCCACATCCGCCCCTCTTTTCCTTTCCAAACACACACATTCTATAGTACACACATGTATATACATGCCTACTTTGTGTGTGTCTTTTTGTATGGTTTATTTATCCCCCAATGTAAATTCAGTAACGCATGAACAATACAAATCCAAAATAACAATGATTAATTAAACATTATTAACCATAATGATGACCATTAACCATAATTGGTCAGTGGTCTTATATTGACTTGTACCCATGAAACAACTAGTTTTGAGACCATTAAGGAGTCAGATCCCATTTGATCATGGAAGCTGCATAGGGTAGGTCCTGGTCAGTACTCTCATGGGAAGCCACCAATGAATAATGGGTGCTGTAGGCTATATTTCAGAGAATGGACCTGGCAAAACAATTTCAAAGTATTATTTGTCCAAGAAAACCCTATTAAATCAATGGGATCTTAAGTAGGGGCAACTTGAAGGCACATACATGCACACATCTTCTACCAATGAATCCAACTGTTAACAAAATGTGTGACTTTGGATATCAGTACAGGTTGATTTATGGTGCCTATACCAGTATTATTGTCATGGATGCTTATTTTTACAATACGGGCATTGCTCTGACTTATTATACACCCAATATTAGCCTCAAAGGCAGGCATAAGCAGAAGACTAGCTTTGAGATAATTAGTGACCATTAAGGATACAATCAGTAAAATGTCTGAGCTTATTTCTCCCCATCTCACCCTGCTAATTGTATTATTTCAATCATCTGATTTCTCTTTGCCTTTTCAAGGACTCTTCATTCATCGGCATTTCCAGACATCACACTTGCTTAGAATTAATTGTTTGGTGTTCGTACAAAGCATTAAGGAAGGTGAAAAAGTTAATTGCTAATTACTTCTTATGGCACATGTACTTGTCACTCATGTACCAATGGTGGATGTATCTCCCCATCAAGAAACAATCTTAGTAGACTGTCGAAGCAATGTGTTTTCTGAAACATTGGGCTGGGGATCCTATGGCTTTCTATGTGTTGTTGGAGTGGGGCAATTAACATTTTACATCATTGGCTTTGCTGACTTGTAGCACAATAATTTATGGAAAGGTGCATGCTTCCCACACCTGTGCTATAGTGATATGTCTCAAAAGGATTAAAAGGAAACTCTTCAAAGGCTTTCATTAGGTTGTCAATGCATGAGTTTGGCAATATCAAATTGTACCCCCTCCTCTTCTTTAATCAAGCCACGAGGTGAACTGGGCAAAAGGAAGAAGAGGTCTGGTCCCTACCTTGATTTTATTATAGGAATGATACTTTAGAGAGTTCAACCACCTTAAAATAGAGTAACATTACCAGCAGCCAGGTTAATGGGATAGAGAAACTTCAGATTTGGATTGGTTCAGCAAATAACTGAAGGCTTTTGTCCCTTTTATAAATTAGGTCATTGTAAACTGATTTACAATTACATAAAGCAGAATTGCACCACTGTAAAACATTTGCATTTTCAGAAGGAGAGCAAAGAAGTAGCTATGCCATTGGGAACAATGTGCAAATAGAGCCAGCAGTGTGGACTTCCAGTGCACAGTGCATCCCACTGTGTGACATGTTTCTATGAGAGATCACATTGCACAAGAGGATATTTTGTGCAGTGCCCTATTGGGGTCATCACATAGTTTTATGTCATTGAAGCAGTGTAGCTTCATTGTGATAAGTTACATGTTCTACTTTCTGATGTGAAATCTTGATGGATGCTTTTTCCTTGAGAAACAGTTGGTTTAACTATTCAGTTCAAAGTGGAGAAGCAATGTTGGGTTCAACCATAAATATGAATCACTATTAATACCAAACTGACCTTAGTTTCTTTTATTTATTCTTTCAGACAATTGAAACAATGATGACTGAAGATTTGAACCTTATCCTTAGAAATATCTTTTGTCACAAACAGATTTTGGTTTTACAGTTTGGAACATGCATGGAAATACTCTAGATAGCAAAAGCAAAAGATGGCCATTCACTCAAAACAAAGAATACAGTATCCAAAGTCAACTATGCTATGTTGGCACATGAGAAGGAAAATATCTGTCTACAAAAGAGATAGCTGATGGCTGGCATCCTGCTGTGTAATTTTTCTTATGAATTTTGGTTGTATGTTTATCAGCAATGCATAATATTATCTATATTAAGTTACAGTTTATGGAAGCAGAGTTAGTTAGCCATCAAAAGCATTGCTCATTGCTTATTTTGAATTGCACAACATTGTACATTGTGCATTAGGCACATATGGTTTTACATTGTGGCCCACTGTGCACTGCACATCAATGCACAATGCATTATTTGGGTGTTCAATGTCACATTTTCTAGCAAGAAGATGTAGTGCTACCACGATGTCACTCTATGATACAGGATCACAGCCAACAATAAATTAAGTATTCTGTCGATCATTTTAGTGTACAATCAGCTCTCCACATCTATTGGTAATTTCTAGATCCTCCGGCACGACTCCATTGGAAGCTGACCACAGAATAGCACTGGAGGATCTATTTATTCTTACAGAGAACATTTCTCTAGGAATCTCTGGATTCCCCAGCATGGCTTCTGGATGAGGTTGGCCATAAAGTCACACTAGAAGTCAGAGAGATTCTAAGATAGAACATTTTAAATTAAAAAAAAACACGAATCAAATTTGCAAAAGTAAAATCTGAAAATTCAGCAGGCCAATTGTACCCCAAACCCAGCTGCCTGAAGCAGTTTACCAACTTGAATTAGTAAAAGAGCCAGCTTGCATTCAACATATAGGTGGATATATGGTGGTGGAAATATAAGAGAAGTTTCTTTCAGAGTGCTTGGCTCATTTCTGCTACTTCTTCAAATTATATCATCATGTTCACACTTTTTCTTTTTTCCTCTCTTCCCCTCACCACATTCCTAGTCTCGCCAAGTGATAATGCATGTTTTTCCACATCACATAACATTACTCTTACTGACTATTCTTTCAAGACACACTTTCTGTAATTTTCCCATCGTCTGATCAAAGCAACTTTTTAATGTTTTCTTGGTACATTAGCACTGTGAAATTGCAGCTAACAGTATCAGCCAATTAGCAACTCTTTAATCTGCTATATTGTTTGTCAAGTCAGTGTGACAGAATGACAGGGGACCGTGCTAATTAGCTGACTCCTGCACAAGGAGAAAATTGCTCTTTGTTTGGCAAATATTTCATAAGTAAAAGAAGCAGAAACCAACAAAGTATGAAAAGAAACTTAGCAGTGTGAGCTTTTCGCAACAGGAATGAAGAGCTATGGTGATATAATGGTTGCTGTCTGAAAGCCATTCACTGGTTGCCGACAGCTGTTCTATTTACAGAACAATCCTGTGTGTGCTTACTAAAAGGTGAGACCTATTAAACTGAGTGGGATTTAGGACTTCATCAGACAGGCAGGAGGGGAAGTGGGGGAAAATGGGAGAAAGCATTAGGGAGAGTGGGGAAACAGTCTTATCCCATTCTTTCCTGATGAGGTCCATCTTTGGGAGTGGCCAGCCATCCCATATTCTGCCACAGTTTTCTTCCCACTCTCCATCACTTCTCCCCGCTGGAATCAGGAGTTAGCCCACCACTCCTGGAAACTGAAGGTGCTCCCAGACAATGCCAAAATCCATGCCAAAGGTTTTAAAAAGCCCCTTTGATGAAGATTCCCACCCCTACTCCCTCCAAAAAACCAGGGCTTTTCTGGAGTGTGTGTGTGTGTGTGTGGGGGGGGGGGCTACATGTCATCCCAATTACAATCAGATTGGCACACAGCTACCGCAAAACCTTCCAAATATATTCCTAAAAATTAAATAAAACTTACCTGGCCACTATAACTTTGGTCCACACACCAGGAGGGCTCAAGGAAATGACATGCTGGGAAATGAGGGAGTGGTGAGGAGGAAAATCCCTCTCCTCATTTGAACGTCTCAGGTAAAAACATTGCTTGAATATCTCCAGTAAATCCCAGACAGGTCTCATGATATGGGCCTGTCTGGATGGGCCCTGAGTTTTCTCTCCATTGCTGCATGTTAGCAAGATGAATTCCAGAGATGTCCGTGTGTCATGGGATGGCCTCCGTGTTGGTGTGCAAAAATGAAGAAAAAATGGAAACATCCATGTAATTAGATCCTTATTCTCAGGTCATTATGTACACAATTGTGTCCTTTCTAAACTGTTCTGGTGTGAAAAACTCTTAAGGTTTGGATGCATCTAAACTGTAGAATTAAGACATCTTAATGTCAATTTAACTGCCATAGAACACATTCTACAGAATCATGGCAGTTGTAGTTTTACAAGGTCTTTGGTCTTCTCATCCAAAAAGCGCTGGTGCCTTAACAAATTATATTTCTCAGGCTTCAAGTGCCCTGCAATATAGTCCAGTTTCTGAATCCATATTATGTGATTTGAATGAGATTATATGTCACTGTAGACTCATATAATCCAGTTCAAATCACATAATCTGGATTCAGAAACTGGATTATAGGGTAATGTAGATCCAGCCTCAGGATTGCATAGCACTGGGCCATGGTAGTTAAAGTTATGTCAAACTGCACTAATTCTACACTGTAGATGCCATCATAGTTTTATGCAGGACTGAGAAGAGAAAAGCCTTGAGATATATGGAATATGGTATGCTTATTGTTGAAACCCCTAAACATTTCAGCGTATGGCTGATCTTAAAGCCTTCTGCGTATGGCTGATCTTAAGGCCACGTTAGAAACTGTGTGACAAAGAATCCAGGAAATTCTGTTGTGAGTCTCCAAAGATGATTCCCAGGTTTTGCCTCCTGTCCCCAGTAAGATTAACCCAAGTTCTCTGAGAAGAATGTTCAGCTAACAAATTTGGATGTCACCAAAAGAGTTCTACTTATAACTACTAGTGGATGGCCCACCCAACTGCTTATGAATATGCTCCCTACAGAAATCTTATGTACCTTAATATGTATGCAAAATGCCTTGCAAAAGCGTCCAAAATCCCAATATGCTCTCCATGTTTCTGTGTGGGGGATGGTACCTGCTGGCTATTATAGGAAGCTCCATTGACACCATCAAACTTTGCAGTTGCCTTTTAAGCCAAATTATGGTTTGAAAGGTAGTTCAACATAATTGCACATCACTGTAATACATGTTCAAATTCATCAAATCATTCATGACTGTGACAAGAGCAAATCTCTCCAGAAAAAGTTGCAGTTGGAATACCTGCCCAATTTAAGGAGGAAAAATATAAAATGTAGTTTGGATTGGAATTCAATGATTTCTGCAACCTTCTATGAAAACAATTTACTATAGTTATATGGGAAAAAGCCAACAACAGATACATGGTTATTAAAGTATGAGTACATGAAGGCTTTGCAGTATATGTACCACAAGAGATGTGTCAATATAATAATAATAATAATAATAATAATAATAATAATAAAACTTTATTTGTACCCCATCTCCCCAAGGGACTCGGTGTGGCTTATATGAGACCAAGCCCACAGTACATCAATAAACAAAAGCAATAACAAAATACAATTAATATAAATCACATAACAAAAATAAACAATAAATCAACAGTAACACACAAGCATTTAAAACCAATGGCCGGGCCAAATGTAATAAATTAAAATTTAAAATAATGCTGGACATGGACGAGGTAGAATATAACTGGGGTAAAATTTTCAAGGAGAGATGAAGGAATGCAATCAATCCCAAATCAATGGTAAAGAGCATTTTGAGGGCATATTGCTGAGGGTTTTCCTTATTCTGGGAAGGCACACTGGAACAACCATGTTTTCAGACTCCTCTTAAAAACTGCCAGAGTTGGGGCATGTCTGATGTCCTTGGGAAGTGATTTCCAGAGTTGGGGGGGGGGGCACCACCGAGAAGGCCCTCTCCCTCGTCCCCACCAATCGCGCCTGTGAAGGAGGTGGGAGAATATTTAAGGAATAGCAACAAAAATGATGTAAGAGATAAGGGATCGATAATGTGATGGATGAGGAAGGGTGAGGAGCTAAATCTATTTAGCTTGGCTAACTCTGTGACAGATACAAGAAATTCAAGAGTGTGAGACCAGTTTTCTGGAAATTCATGACCGATTGGGTAATTAATATCAAATGAATACTAAAGTTATTATGTGATCTGTGTCACAAAGTATTCTAATTGAATGAGAGCTGGTACACTACCCTCATGTGTGACCTATATGTGCTTAGTTCCAGTGAAATAATGACAGTAATGAGATTATTATTCAGTGTTTTGCTGCCATGTGCTGGTATCTGTTTTAAAGGAGCTCAGAGAACAGTGCTAGAAAAAGATACCATTTAACATTTCAAAAGATGGCCGGGGCCTTCTTTGTAAACCATAAGAAAGTAACTCTACTTACTAATATTTGTGCATAATTCAACACAAGGTTAAAACAAAGACAGTGAGCATGTTAAACAAACCTTAATTCAAATGAGCAATTACTGATTATAGGAATAGAACAAGTGCTAGCTTTAACCATTCTAGCTCACCCTGCACAATGTGGGAAGCTGCAAGTGGCTTCTTATTAATCCTAAGATGTATATATTGGCATCATTGGGCTTATACTGCTTATGCTGAAAAAATTCTAGTCAGCATCTGCTTGTTCAAAAAATGTACTAATCCAGTTATAACAGTCACATCATACTAGGTGTAGATTGAAATGCAAAATGTTATTGAAATCAGTAACAAGCTGAATTTTCTCCTGTTTTTTTTTAAGATTTTATTAAATTTTATATAATTACAGCGAAAGTGTGAGAATAATATAAGAAGGTAGGAAAGTAGGAAAATACCAAACCCAACCACCCGTGAGTACATAAAAATAATGACAAAAAAGAGGGAAAAAGAAAAAAGAAATTTTTTTCTCCTGTTTATTAAAGTTGTAGAAACATTATTTAAAAAGAAAAACACAGGAACATTTTTCAAGAGTTTGGATTATGTGATTTAAATGTTTATATTAGGTGGTTTTAATTTTATGTCCTCACGTCTAAATGTTGTTTTATCTTATGTTTCAGTGTCCTAGTGATTCTAATGCACAGTTATATGTTTTGTTCAGATTTATGATTTGGTTTTATATATATGTGAGGCATTGAATTGTGCCATTATTTGTTGTAAACCGCTTTGAGTCGTCCCCTCCCCCGGGGTGAGAAAAGCAGTATATTAATACAGTAAATAAATAAATAAGACCTTCGGTCTACCTAATTCACTATTTTCTACTCTGTTTTTCCTAACATCTCAGGCAGAGTGATTCTCGATATGTTTGGAGATAAACAAGTCTGAATCCTTCTGCAGCTCTAATATACCTCATTACTTTTTTGAATCAGACATGTAGGATTTTTTTATACTCGGAGACAATGAACCCACAATAAAACAGGATAGAGGTTAAAATTTTATCTTCAGATGATCCTTCCAGCTCTCAACTTTCTGTTTTATTCATCCCCCAGATTTCTATCATCCAACTAAAGGAAATATGACCATGTATATGCATAGACTGTGGTCAATTGTGAAGCCTTGACAATTTCCTTGTTGCTAGCCCTTTGAAAGATATGCCAGCTCCACTGGATGCCAGTTTGCTACCGAACACAATTCAAAGTGCTGGCTTTAGCTTATAAAACCTTAAATGGTTCTGGCCTAACTTACCTGTCTGAACGTATCTCTCTCTATCAACCAGTTAGAGTGTTAAGAACCGCCAAGGAGGTCTTGCTCTTGGTCTCTCCCCCATTGCAAGTGCAACTGGTGGGGACTAGAGACAGGACCTTCTCAGCTGTGGCCCCTCAGCTGTAGAACTCCCTCCCGCATGACATTAGATTGCCCCCTCCTTCCTGGTTTTCAGTAAAAAGGTAAAGACCTGGTTATGGCACCACGTGTTCATGAATTAGTGCAATAAGGAACTGATACATAGAAGCACAAATTGATGGCTATGGAATGAGGCATTGTGTTTTTAATTGTTTTAATTGTATTTATTTGTTTTATTCTTTGATCTGTGAGATCTGTCTATTTGTATTGAAACGTGGCATTGAATTTTGCCAAATTCTGAGTCCCCCTTGGGGTGAGATAGAGCGAGGTAGAAATATAGTAAATAAATAAACAAATAAATAATGCCCATAAAAGTATTTTTGTCCTTTCAGTAACAGCAACCTGCACCAAAATTATAGATGTAGTCAGCCCAGAAAACATCAATTCCAAAAATGTTATGCAGAAAACAGTGTGAGAAAAACACATGTCATGTTTGTTGAGCAACTTTCCTGCATAAAAATGGCAATGATGTACCAGTTACACACTGGAAATATGCAAAATCCAGTAATGCTGCACGACAAAAATGCATGTGACCCAAGCTTCTTTGCCTGAAGTGCAACAATTGAGTTGTGCAACTGTCAAAGGCTTCAGCTATCATTGTCAAATCGTTCACCATATTGTTTATAGAGGGGTATGGCATGCTGTTTAGCTGAATATTTTGTGCATGTTCCCCAAGTATCTAAAAAAGCCAGTGTAATAATAATAATAATAATAATAATAATAATAATAATAATAATAATGCAGACAGACTACAAGCAGAGGCCTAACACCATTGCTCAGATGATTCATTGGAACCTGTGCCACAAATACCATCTGCCTGCAACAAGAACTGGTGGGATCACAAACCAGAAAAAGTTACATAAATTGAACACATCAAACTCCTCTGGGACTTCCGATTTCAGACAGACAGAGTTTTGGAGCACAATACTCCTGACCTCAAGATTGTATTAAAAAACAAAGTATGGATTGTCAATGTTGCAATCCCAGGTGACCGCAGGATTGAAGAGAAACAATTGGAAACGTTGACACGATATGAGGATTTAAAGATCGAACTGCAAAGACTCTGGCACAAACAAGTAAAGGTGGTCCGAGTAGTGATTGGCACATTGGGTGCAGTGCCTAAAGACCTTGGCCTGCACTTAAATACAATTGGTGCTGACAAGATTACCATCTGCCAGCTGCAGAAGGTCACCTTACTGGGATCTGCACACATTATTCGCTGATACATCACACAGTCCTAGACACTTGGGAAGTGTCCGACATGTGATCCAATACAACAGCACCAGTGTGATCTTGTCTGCTGTGGACCCGTTGTGTTTCTAATAATAATATCATCATCTTTATTTATATCCCACCCTCTCCCCCGGAGCCCCCGTGGCGTAGTGGGTTAAACCCCTGTGCCAGCAGGACTGAAGACCGACAGGTTGCAGGTTCGAATCTGGGGTGAGGCGGATGAGCTCCCTCTATTAGCTCCAGCTCCCCAAGTGGGGACATGAGAGAAGCCTCCCACAAGGATGATAAAAAAAACCCATCAAATCATCCGGGCGTCCCCTGGGCAACGTCCTTGCAGACGGCCAATTCTCTCACACCAGAAGCGACTTGCAGTTTCTCAAGTCACTCCTGACACGACAAAAACAGCAACAACAACAACAAAAAAACAATCCCTCTTCTCCCCCTATGGGGAGTATATCTACACTGTTGAATTAATGCAGTTTGATATCACCTTAAATAATATGGCTCAGTGCTATGGAATTCTGAGATTTGTAGAGCCACAAGCACTCTTTGGCAGAGAAGTCTAGAGACCTTGTAAAACTACAGCTCCCATAATTTTATAGCATTGAGCCATGGCATTGAAAGTGGTGGCAAATTGCATTAATTCTAGAGTGCAGATGCACCCTAAGTGGGTGAGTTTTTTTCTTGAAGAAAGCTACAGTAAAAAAAGAAAAGAAAAACAAAACACCCCTTCATTTGGCTTTTCTTTCAAGCTGTTGCACAATTCTAAAAAAAAAAAAGTGCAAAATTTGTGTTGTCAAGTTTTTGCAGGGATTGGGAACCCCAAATTAAACCCCAGTCAGGGAACTGATAAATTTCTATTCCTTCCCTGGTGTTGAACTTGGTTCCTTCCACTTTCCCCTCCAAAGTAGTCTCTAATCCTTGCCACACATCACACGGAGGCAGAGGCGGAGGGTGTGGTTTATTGAGAAATCGTAGATCACATTTTGTATGAAACACAAAATGTTCTCAGATGCAGTCAGCCGCAGATTGTCTTTAGCACTGAATTTATTTCTATTCCGCATGTACTTTGTGCTGTCAAGCTGGAAGTACATAAAATAATGGAGCAGCATAACGAATAATAGAAAATATGAGCGGTAAACGGTCAAAGACTTTGCTCAGTATGCAGGCCCACTGTCTGCTTTAGCCCTTCAGACAATCACTTTCCATAATGGGCCATTTATCACTACAAATATCTGTATACATAAAAGATAAGTGGATGTTGAATATGTGGTTTTAACAACTTTCTAAGCACCACCGGCAATATGTTATTTTCTTTTATCTTTCCTGTATATCTGTTTATCAGGGGAATGTCATTGGGTGTATCCCAGTGGAACCAAATGGATTCTAATCAACTGCTACGAAAATGAGATACAGCGGTAGGTGAAGAAAAATTGTTCGATAGAAACTCCCTTATAAATGTATCATTTTGCTGCATCCCCAGGTTTTATGCCTGAATAAAGATAGTTTTTTTTTTTAAAAAGGAAGCATCAATTATATGAATCTAGGGCATACGGGACACCTAGACAAACCTTTATAGACAACAAATGTGTAGTTATAAAACCTATTTACATGGCCAGGTATTTAGAGTAAAGAAACAGCAAGAAGGATGATTGTTGTATGCTTCCTCCCCATGCTAACAGTTTCCCCTCTACAAGGTAGCAAAAGGGAATAATGTATATTTTCTCTCTTTTCTGTTCATAAACTGAAAAATGCACAGAAATGCCTGCCAAATTGATGTTCCTGTTTTAGAGGACTCAAGGGGCATTATGATTTGTATAGGAAACTGCATGTGTCAAATTACTGGGCCATCTAGTCCATTACTGGCAACTCTGGCTCCATTCATGCATAGCTCAACACGAACATTCACCACTCCCAGCTCTTACTCAATAGCCATGCGTAGAATACTTCAGCTACTATAGAGCAGCTAAAGTAAATAATAATAATAATAATAATAATAATAATAATAATCTTTATTGTTAGACCACCCTATCACCCCTGGAGGACTCAGGGCAGTTTATACATACAAAGGCAAATGTTCAATGCCTGGAATATACCAAAGTCCCTCTGTAGAGGTTGAGAAGACTGAGGTATAAAAGTTAAAAAAATAATTTTTAAATAAAATATTACAGCAATAAAACATAATATGGAACAATAACAGCATTGTACTAGGTAAAGGTAAAGGTTTTTCCCTGACATTAAGTCCAGTCGTGTCCAATTCTGGGGGTTGGTGCTCACCTTCATTTCTAAGCTGAAGCGCTGGTGTTGTCCATAGACACCTTCAAGGTCATGTGGCCAGCATGACTGCATGGAGCACCATTACCTTCCCACCAGAGCGATACCTATTGACAGAGGTGGCTCAACCCATTATGCAAAATAAGCAGTTGCAGTATAGTTGATTTTGCCCAGGGGCGCTCTTGAGGCGCTCTTGGGGGAAAATAGACCTTGACATATGCAAGTTGTAGTTACTGGGATGTATAGTTCAACTACAATCAAAGAGCATTCTGAACTCCACCAATGATGGAATTGAACCAAATATGGCACACAGAACTCCCACGATGAACAGAAAATATATATCAGTGATTAGTTGTGGTGGAGGAGGGGGGGGGGGGTGCCAAAATACTGTTTGCTTACAGTTGACAGCAAGTTCAGCAGCAAGTTCAGCAGCAAGTTCAGCAGCTCAGTGGTTTAACTCACTGTACTAATCAAATGAAATTAAATATCAAAATAAAAACATAAAACAACTAATCACTAAACAAGTACATTTAAAAGCATGTTCAATAACAAAACATCTAGCATAGTCAGCACAATTAAAAACTCTGTAAGCATTTGGCTGTTAGTTGATCTTAACTGTACCATGGCTACGAAGTACAGATAGGACAGTCTGCTTTCCAATGGCAATACTGAAGTGTTCTAATCCTCCTCCTCTCCATTTGCTAAAGTGCAAAGGTGCATTTTAGCAGTTTTTGAAAGAGAGGAGAGTGGGGCTGTTTTTATTTCTTTTGAAAGGGAGTTCCAGAGGTGGGGAGTGATCACGGAGAAGGCCCCTTCTCTTGTTCCCACCAGACATACTTGTGACAGGGATGGGATCAAAAGGAGGGCCTCCTCCACAGACAGCAGTGCCTGGGATGGTCTGTATAGGGAGATACAATTAGACAAATAGCCTGGACCTGAACCATTTAAAGTATCTTGCTCATAGCTATTGATGCCTGGAGGAATGTGGTGAGGAATTGCATTAGTATCCTTCTATGTCCCCATGGCTAAATGTGAACCACTACCACCATCTGTTGAAGTCTACCATGGTTTTCTGAACATCTCTGTGACTGATGAAATAATTTAATGCCTAGTTATGGGGACATAATGAAGTGATTCTATGATGCCCTCACCCATGCCTGCTATCCACCAAGTATGAATGGGCATCTTTCATGGAGGTTTTATGTTAGATTATTTTGGTCACTGTTCATGAAGGAAGGAAATACTAACCTCTGCAGTGACCAAAGAAAGATATATGAAGAAATATTATTAATCCAGACATGCATATGTCACGAACAGGGTACCAGCCTCTGACCGGCAGTGGCTTTCTAAGGTTTCCGGCTTCACTGATTACTGGCACTATTTAGCTTCTGAATCATCACGTTCAATGTAGTATGGTGTTACTCTTCTCACTGAGGAATCAAAAGGTAATGAGAGCTGAAAGTTCATTAAAAAGCAATATTTGATTATCTTAATCTCTCTTTCATCCTAAGATTTCATTATATATACTATAGTATGGAATTGAGATAGATGAATCAATCTACTTTTAGTTTGTGTCACTTTCCCTATATCCAGTCATAAGTGTATTCCATCTACTTTCTACATGAGGCTTCCGATAAATGAAATAGATACAAAAACCTGCAATTTGGTTCACTGTAATATCAAATATATTTATTTTGTATGTAATTTCCCCCAATATACACCTTTTTGTACACAATTCTAGAGCTTAACCCTGCAAATAAAATTTAGAGTAAGCCATCATATAATAATAATAATAATAATAATAATAATAATAATACCTTTATTTGTACCCCACTACCATCTCTCCAAGGGACTTGGTGCGACTTACATGAGGCCAAGCCCACAGCACATCAATTAACAAAGGCGATAACGAATAGTCAATACAAAACAGTTAAAATAAACTCAAAAACAGAAAATACACAATAAGCAATAAACAATAACATACAGCATTTAAAACCTATAATGAATCACTGTGTTATGACTCTCATATTAGTGCAGGAAGTGAGAATGATTTTGAAAAAGAAAGGATTACACTAAGCTCTCTCATTCCCACAAAGAAGGTCATCCCTTGGTAGCACATTAACCATCTTTTGAGAAGCCTGTAAATGATCTCAAATCATTAACTATAAGACTGATTGGTTTAAATTCTTTGCTTGTTTACACTTAAGGTGTTTTCTCATTAAAATAGTTCTGGAAAAAAACCTCTTCAAATGACATATTTTGGATCTTGGTTCCTAATTGTGGAAGCCTTTAGAACTGGGTTGGCTTGCATGTGATCCTTCAAATATTTTTGGGATGCATTTCTTCTAGCAAATATAGACAATAGTGGGCAATCATTGCATGAGAACTACACATTCTCCATTGGTCCATCAAAATCTGCTGGTTATATTATGATTAGGAGTCAAAGCAATCATCAGTTTACTGTAGCTATGTGTCTTTAAGTCACTTCTGACTAACGTTGCTCTTAACGCGAAACTATCATGGTTTTTTTAAAGCAAGATTTGTTCAGACGGTTTTGCCTTTGGATTCCACTGAGGCTACAAGAATGTGATTTGTCCAAGGTCATCCAGTGGGTTTCCACAGCCAAGCAGGGATCTAAACCCTGGTCTCTAGAGTCATAGCCCAACATTCAAACTGCTATACCATAATGGCTCTCCATTCATTACTAGTCATTACTTTATGATGCACTGAAGCAAAAGAGAAAAAAAAGTTTAGAATTTTTAAGGAAAGTGCTGGCTTTCATTTGCTCTGTTAGCCATTAATTATTAGGTGAGCAATCCACAACTGCTTAATGTGCACACAGAAGTGCTCTTTCCAGAGGTCAGATAAACACGAATGAATGCTTAATTGCATCTGTCTTTAGATTGTGCAGTCAAATAAAAATGTGAGGACCTCTGTCTCCATTCCGCTTAACATTGTTATCTGGTGAGTTGCTCCTCTTAGTTAAAATGTGATTTTAACTAAGCTGTCATTTTTTTTCCAAATTGATGACTTTCAAAGATTTCAAGACAACTTATTTCCCAAATTATCATTTTTATGGATTATTAATATAAGTATAAAGCCCAAAGCATTTGGCATTACACCCCATAAAAACAGAGCCGTAATTTAATCCATTACTTCAACATGCAGGACTAGAACACATGACTCATGTGCAAAGGTACAATCCACTGTGATACAAATAACCTTTACATTGGGCAACCATAACTGTTATTTGATTTGCTTAAAGTAATCAATAATGTTGCTCATATAATTCAAAACTTGACTGCTATGTAGTTGTCTATTCTTGCAAAACAAACCAAAACAAAAAGAAGACTTCTATGGACTAAACTATTAAGAAGAAAAATAAATGGGTCCTAGTGCAAATCAAGCCTGAACTTTCCCTAGAAGCCGAGCTAACTAAACTGTGACTGTCACCCTTTGGCCAAATAAGAAGAAGACATGACTCACTAGAAAAGACAATAATGCTTGATAAGTTATTTCCACAAGGATAGGCTCAACTGAGGAAGCAACATACCTGAGTTTTCAAGAACCAACCCTGTTAATTAATAATAAGGTACCTTTGAGGCAGGGCCGTAGCCAGAAAAAAATTTCGGGGAGGGTTGACAATTTCAGCAGCAGGGGGGGGGGGTTGAAAATTTCGGGGAGGGTTGAAAACTTGGGGGGGGGGGTTGAAACCTGTCTCCTAGCTCACGCTGAAGCAAAGAGCTCAGCAGGGGGCAGAGCAACCTTCAACAGCCTGCAGCTCCGCCCCTGTCAACCACCTCCACCAAGTCTGGTCTCCTTAATGAGAGCATTCAACACACACACACACACAACTTGATTGCTTCACTACATCGGCTATTGCTGCAAGTAATGACAGTGTGAATAAATTGTCAATATTTGCTTGAGATAGTACTTGCAGTTCTGGAGGGACTCTTAATTTTTGGCATCTCATAGACTTAGCATGGAGATTTGGTTAACCAGTTAAAATTCATGAGTAAACCAGGTTTTTTTTTTAAAAAATCTGAAACATTTTGGGGGGGGGGGTTGAACCCCTAAAACCACCCCCTCGCTACAGGCCTGCTTTGAGATCTCTCATAGCATCATAAAATTGCTTAGCCCACATTTGACTAGGTTGTTTTGTAAGAAGGTCATGGTGGACCTTGTCAAATGTCTTACGGAAATAAAGATCCACAGCATTCCCTGCATCTACCAAGCTTACCAAGCTACATCCACAGCATTCCCTACATCTACCAAGCTTATAACTCTATCGAAAAAGAATGGCTTGTTTTTGAGAAATTGCTTGTTTTTGAGAAAACCATGTATACTTTTAGGAATCACAGCATTCCTTTCTAAGTGATTGCAGACTGCCTCCTTAATGATCTGCTCCAGAAGCTTACCTGGTATTAATGTCAAACCAACTGGACAGTAATTGTTTGGCTCCTCTTCTACATTCTCAGCCTACTCTTATCCCACCCCTCTTCCATCATTAATAAATTCCTGAAGAAAACCTTTGAGGTCAACATCAAATTATTTCTGCTTAAAGCCTACAGATTGGTAAATCAAATGAGATCAATTTGATTAATTGGTGTATAACATGAAATTAAAATAGGTGGGACTTCTTCCATCTGATTTGGCTAACCCCCTCTCATAAACTGTAATCTCCTGTTGTATAGATTGGTTGAACTCTGAATTTTTGTAGACCCTCTTTAAATATATTCATTAATCAAAAAAGTGAGTTACTCTGGTGCATATTGATAAATATAATTTATCAGGTCAGCAAGAATGAAGCTGGAAATATAAATGGGTGTCTCTAATACATTTAAATTATCAATATATCTTTATTTATTTATTTACCGCATTTGTATCCCACCCTTCTCACCCTAAAGGGGATTCGGGGCAGCTCACAATAGTATATGTTATACTCCCCAGCATAGTAGTAAGATATGCCCATATATTGTTTGACTCTTTATGCAGATAGATTACTATCTTGACCAGATCTTTAAATCTTAGAATTCTTCCCCATTGAAGAGAACCTGGTTAGATTGTCAAATGATTCCTATTTTGGTATTGGCAAAGGGCTACTAATCCTCGGCCTCTTGCATTTCCTTCCATAGACAGGTGGCTCCTTCTCCTTAGTAGTAGGACTAGCCTTGTCCCTTTCCTTTTTAAGCTTATTGTTGGCCAGAAATCACTACATATCACCCCTGGACATTCACAGTTTTGATTAGAAATGTTATCTCTAAAGAATCTCTAGTTCCTCCGATATGATTCTAAGGTCACTTTCCGGCAAAGATTGATAATTGATTGAAGACCTAGAAATTTCTAGAAAGCTATTTTCCCATGTTCATGAGGCTCCTGTGCCCTTAACTCCAGTGAATGTGGAGGGCTGACAGTATATGTGGTTTCCACTACATGATCTCCCAACCCCTCTGTTCCAGATGTAACAAAAACTAATAATAGGTTGTCAACCACTGATGTCCTGCTTAGATCATTCATTCTTTTTCTGTTCTGGGGAAAGTATATAATAAGACAGAATGCACTTGTATCAGATCACCTTGTGGTATGTGTGTCTCTGTGTATGTATTCCTATGTGCATATAATTGATTGATAGAACTAGGTAATCATCTGTACATATTCTATTATACAGATATAATCACATCCTCTCAATCATATCAAATAATAATGAGAACGGCGGAAGAGATCATATGGATTTTGTTGCGCAATCTGTCCTCCACTGCTCCTCCTCCTCAGTACTTGTGACTGAACTCTATTTTCAGAAGGCTGTCACCAAGAAGAATAAAAATGACAAAACAGCTGTTTGTATAAAACTGTTTACCTTCGTCTAACTTTCTTTTTGTGGGATCAAGCTTGACGTACCTGAGGGATACACATTTTAACAAACTGACATCCTGAAATGCCTTTGGACTTGTGCTGTAACTTCAGCTGTGTGTAAGCATTTGGGATGTATCGGTACTTTTCAGGGTTGCCAGGAGCAATTTCCTGGCAAATAGCTGTAATCCTGGGACATAAATTTTGAATTGTTTTCTTTAAAGATCTGCCAAGTGTGGCATCCACAGGCCTATGCTGACAGATCAATAATAACTGATGTGGCAGTTTTAGAATTTGTTCTGAATTGAGGATTTGAGGTGATTTAACTTGAAAGAATAACCCAAGCCTTGCCTAGTGATGTAAGCTTCCCAAACCACACTGTTGTCCTTCTTTCCTTTCCCCATCTCTCATTCCCTCTCATTTCTTGGTTGATATTTCCACATACTTATTTTCTGTATGAAATTACAAGGTAAAAGAACAGACCACTGCTGTTTTACAATGTATTTATTTATTTATTTATTTATTTACTGTACTTGTATACCGCTGTTTCTCAGCCTAGCTGGCGACTCAACGTGGTTTACAACAAAATACAACAGTCAACAGTATACAATTTAAAACCATAAAAACATAATACACAATATTGGCACATCAATGTAAAATACAAATGTAGTTATGCCAATGCAAAATAAGCTTCTGCTGTTACGTATATGTGACTGAGGGTGCATCTGCACTGTAAAATAATAATAATAATAATAACAACAACAACAACAACAACAACTTTATTCTTATATCGCACCTCCATCTCCCGGAAGGGACTCGGGGCAGCTTACATGGGGACCAAGCCCAATATAAACAAAAGTTACAAAGTAACACAATTAAAACATAAAACAATAACATATATTAAAACAATAAAACCAATAAAATGTAAGACATCATAAAAACATGAACCAAACATCAAACAACCAGTAGCCGAGAGAAGCGGAAATGTGCAGATTTGGGACTAATTGGGCAGGACAAGAGCTTGTGCAAGAATTAATGCAGCTCAACACCACTTTAAATGCCATGGATGAATGCTATTGAATAATGGGATTTGTCATTTTATGAGGTCTTTAGCCTTCTCTGACAAAGAGTGTTGGTGTCTCACCAAACTACGACTTCTAGGATTCCATAGCATGGAGCCATGGCAATTAAAGTAGTGCCAAACTACATTAGTTCTACAGTGTAGATGCACTCTAGATCCCATGTAGGAGTCAGTGTGGTATAATGTTTTGAACATTGAGCTAAAACTCTGGGAGACCAGGGCCCCATCCACATTGCTACATAATGCAGTTTAAAACTGCATTATATGGTCAGTGCAGAATAATCTAATGGAACTAAACTGCATTATATGAGTTTACACTAACTATGTAATGAAGCTTCAAACTGGCAGTGTAGATAAAGCCCAGGATTAAGTTCCCTGCTTTGCCATGGAAGCCTACCAGGTGGATTGTGGTGAGTCATACTCTCTTCTCCATTAAAGAGAGCAATGGCAACTCCCTTCTGAAAAAATCATGCCAAGAAAATCTTTAAAAAGTGTTGCCTTATGGTCTCCATAAATTGTAAATTGCCCGAAGATACAGAAAAAAGGGTTTTACAGAACTGCTGTCTACAAGATAGCTTTATTTCATTACAAACAAACATTTATAACCATTTATTTATTAGTGACTCATGACTCTAAGCAATCTTACAGAAGTACATTAGTAAAATTACAGTAAATCTACTTCTCAAGGGGAAAATGACCCAAAGTGAATGTCCAAATGAATGAGATATACTTTTGAGAAGAAGATGATAAATACCCATGAGAAAGACATGCTAGAGAGAGAAGAAATAAGAGATGTATAGTTCATTTTGGTTACATTTTTATCATTGTAGAGATTTATAATTTATAATTTATATTTCAGAATTTGTAATTAAAAAACCAGAAAAAGCTTCAAATAGTACTGATCCCTGGAATAATATTACTAGTAACATCACACTGCAGTTAAGAAGATGCCCAAAAATCCTTGCCTGTCTGAGCTTTCCATACAGTTTGCTGTCTAGTATTAGGCTTGTACAATTTGGCTAAATCTCGATCTGTTTCTGCTGGCAGGTTACCCCCATATCTGTTTTTGCATTACTCTTGAAAATGGATAGATTCAGCTGTAGCCGAAAAAATGCAACAAGATCTGACCCATTGGCAGGAGGGGAGAACTTATGAGGCTCCCCTTTCCATTACTGGGAGCCTTTCTTTTTTTTCCTTCAAGGGAGCCTTGGTGTTAATGGGATTAAGAAAGCACTCTATCCAGCCCATTATGGGGGTGGAGGACTTCCCACAGGCCCCCTTTCCATATCTTTCATTAAGTTACAAGCAAGATTGGGAAAGGCGTACGGCAAGGCTGCATACTCTCCCCCAACCTTTTAAACTTGTATGCAGAACACATCATGCGATGTGCGGGGCTGGATGAATGCAAAACTGGGGTAAAAATTGCTGGAAGAAACATTAACAACCTCAGATATGCAGATGACACCACTCTGATGGCTGAAAGCGAGGAGGAGCTGAGGAGCCATCTAATCAAGGTGAAAGAAGAAAGCGCAAAAGCCGGGTTGCAGCTAAAAATCAAAAAAACCAAGATTATGGCAACAAGAATGATTGACAACTGGAAAATAGAGGGAGAAAATGTGGAGGCCGTTACAGACTTTGTATTTCTAGGGGCAAAGATTACTGCAGATGCAGACTGTGGCCAGGAAATCAGAGGACGCTTCCTTCTTGGGAGGAGAGCAATGTCCAGTCTCGATAAAATAGTAAAGAGTAGAGACATCAAACTGGCAACAAAGATCCGCCTAGTCAAAGCCATGGTCTTCCCTGTAGTCACCTACGGATGTGAGAGCTGGACCTTAGGGAAGGCTGAGCGAAGGAAGATCGATGCTTTTGAGCTGTGGTGTTGGAGGAAAGTGCTGAGAGTGCCTTGGACTGCGAGAAGATCCAACCAGTCCATCCTCCAGGAAATAAAGCCCGGCTGCTCACTGGAGGGAAGGATACTAGAGACAAAGTTAAAGTACTTTGGCCACATCATGAGGAGACAGCAAAGCCTAGAGAAGACAATTATGCTGGGGAAAGTGGAAGGCAAAAGGAAGAGGGGCCGACCAAGAGCAAGATGGATGGATGGCATCCTTGAAGTGACTGGACTGACCTTGAAGGAGCTGGGGGTGGTGACGGCCAACAGGGAGCTCTGGCGTGGGCTGGTCCATGAGGTCACGAAGAGTCGGAGACGACTGAACGAATGAACAACAACAACACATGGTCTAAGATATTTCTATAATTTAAGCTGTATTTCAATTTTAGTAGTTTATTTGTAATTTAATAGGTATAAAATATTATGTCTGTTGATAGTTTTTAACATTCTATTGGAAGACAACTTGGACTTCAATTCTAGGAGACAGCTAAGATACAACAAAATCAATATCTCACTTGTTTTGAACCCACACCAGGCTGTCAAATGTTTAGTTTACCCTTCTGCCCTACCAGATCAGCCTAAACACACTGTGATGCCAAATATATTTTGAAGTCATGCTGCAAACAAATCTATGGATTGTCTCAGATCTTCACACAGAGGGTTTGGGGATTTTATATTTTCTTCCTGCCCCTAGAGTTAAATCCTTCCCTTGTTAGTGTGATCAGTCAGCTAGAGTTAGAGATGAAAACAACTAAGTTAAAGAAGTTTGTCAATAGAAATGAAGATACTTGAATAGTGACATTACTCAAAGGGGTGCATTGGCAGGGAGTGGTGGTGGTGGGGAAAAGAGAGGCTATTGATTGTATGAATACACGAGCAGGATATCACCAAGGGCAATGGACATGCTCTTCCTGTTATGGGAACTGCAGTTTGCTGCAATTTGATCATTAAAGTTTACATTGTTTGAGCTAAATATATTTTCTGAATGCTTAACATTTTGGCATTTTGTTTTATTCTCCTCCAGGTAGTTGGCCTATTCATTTTATAGTGTTATTACTTGATTTTTTGACCATGAACTGCTATGAACTCATTCCCATAATAATTATGTGACATAGGAGTGTAATTCTTCACTGAGGGCACTTCCTGACTTCATGTAAACAGGTGCTAAACCAGGTTTAAGAAACCCGCTCGGGCTCAAGTTTAAGTCCCCATACCTTTCCCCAAAATCCATGCTTTCCTGGAGGGGTGTCTAGATGCTCATGAAGCTCGAGGGCTGTGTGGATTGGTTCCAAGGATCATATGACATGATCCCTGGGCCCAATCCAAACTGGTCCTATACCTGGAAAGACCCAGATCTTATCAAAGATCCAGGCCTTACCAGGTATCAAAACTTTGTCTTTGTGCAGGGGACATCATCATATATATATAGCAGGCAGCAACATATTTTGTTTTGTTGAGTCTCCACCAATTTAACACAGTTTCTGCCACAAAAACAAATTTTCTTGAGTAGAACAACTATTTTCAAAGTAAAGACCACACAGTGAAACAGAAAATAACACTTTCAAACCAGGAATAGTTGGGTTGTTTTAGGTTTTTTCGGGCTATATGGCCATGTTCTAGAGGCATTCTCTCCTGGCATTTTGCCTACATCTATGGCAAGCATCTTCAGAGGTAGTGAGGTCTGTTGGAACTAGGAAAATTGGGTTTATATATCTGTGGAATGTCCAGGGTAGGACAAAGAATTCTTGTCTGTTGGAGGTAGGCGTGAATGTTTCAACTGACCACCTTGATTAGCATTTGATGACCTGGCAGTTTTTGGTGTGGCTTGTTAGTGCCTGGGGGAATCTTTTGTTGAGAGGTGATTAGCTGTCCCTGATTGTTTCCTCTCCATTGTTTTGCTGTTGTAATTTTAGAGTTTTTTAATACTGGTAGCCAGATTTTGTTCATTTTCATGGTTTCTTCCTTTCTGTTGAAATTATCCACATTCTTATGGATTTCAATGGCTTCTCTGTGTAGTCTGACATAGTGGTTGTTTGCATGGTTCAGCATTTCTGTGTTCTCAAATAATATGCTGTGTCCAGGTTGGTTTATCAGGTGCTCTGCTATGGCTGACTTCTCTGGTTGAAGTAGCCTGCAGTGCCTTTCATGTTCCTTGATTCATGTTTGAGCAATGTTGCATTTGGTGGTCCCTATGTAGACTTGTCCACAGCTGCATGGTACACGGTAGACTCCTGCAGAAGTGAGAGGATCCCTCTTGTCCTTTGATGAATATAGCATTTGTTGGATTTTCTTGGTGGGTCTGTAGATAGTTTGTAGGGTGTGTTTCCTCATCAGCTTCCCTATACGGTCACTGATTTGCTTGATGTATGGCAAGAGCACTTTTCCTCTGGGTGAATCGTTGTCTTTACTCTCATGGCTTGTTCTCGGTCTTGCAGCTCTTCTGATATCTGAGGTGGAGTATCCATTGGGCTGTAGAGCCCAGTTGAGGTGGTTCAGTTCATCTTGGAAGAAGTGGGGTTCGGGTTTTTATGTAGATATATGTGTGTGGGGGTTTTCTGTAAACTGTGTGACCCAAATTGTTGATCTGGTTTGCAGTTGACTAGGACATCTAGAAAAGGCAGTTTTTCTTCATTTTCTTTTTCCATGGAGGTTTGGGTGGATGCTGTTAAGATGGTCCAGGAACCTGTTTAGTTCTTCTTCTCCGTGGCTCCAACTGGTGAAAGTGTCATCCACATATCTGAACATATAGTGGGCTTTTTTGTTGCTGTTTCCGGGGCTTGTTTTTCAAAGTGTTCCATGTAGAAATTTGCTATGACTGGGCTGTGAGGGCTCCCCATAGCTACTCCATCTTTCTGTTCATAGAATTCATTGTCCCACTGAAAGAAGCTGGTGGTGAGGCAATGATGAAACAGAGTTGTGATGTCTTCTGGGAACTTCTGATTGATTAGTGCAATGGTGTCTGCTACCGGGACCATGTTAAATAGAGACACTACATTGAAGCTGATCAGTTTGTCGTTGGCATTTAGCTTGAGATTGCTGATTTTTTCTATGAAGTGGGCTGAGTCCTTGATGTTGTGTGTAGTGAGCCCAGGAATAGATTTCCTTTCTCATTAAAAAAGTTTTTTACAAAAACTTTGAAAATTTGCTAAAAATCTGTGGATGAGTCAAATGTTTTGAAATTTGGTGAACTAACAGTGGTAAATGTGTTGTAGCACATTTCATCAGGATAACTAAAAAATGAGGGAGAGAGAAGTCCCTGAAGTTTTCCCATTGACAGTGATGTTTTCCCTATTGCGCAATTGTGTCTGCCATTAATGAAGTAAGTTTTGTTAGGTTCCACATTTTTCACCACCACCCCCCCCCCCCCAATTTCGGAAAGACTTTAGAAATGAATATTTTTTGGAAGTGGTTTAGAACCATTTTTAAAATTGATCGCACATGCCTAATGGTTACATAAGAGCCTAATAGTTCCTGACTAACTATAAATGTACTTCATTATATTCAGAATGCATTACCATGCTCTGTGAGTCATGTTGGCAAGAACCCCAGAACCCTTTGGCATCAAATGTCCAACTCACAACAGATATTTTGGGTAGAATATTTTCTAAAATTGTTTCAGAACTGCCAGTCATGTCCACAATGATTCACTGGAACTCCTCTTGTTGCTTTTAGTTTTTTGCAATGGCCACTAGCAAAAATTGCCCCTGCTCATACAGGTTGTCCTTTTAGCACACCATCTCATAGAGAAATAATTTTTCTACCTTAGAAGCCTTGTGCTTGGCCTTATTTTCCCATCAGTCTTTTATTCTGTTTCCATGGCCATATTATTGTAACATACTTTTTCTAGAACTATTTGTGGGACTGCATTGCCAAACATCTTTTAATGGATTGTTAGGTACAGGGCAGGTAAATGCCTAAAATCGATGTTCATATAAAAGCAATGGTGACTCATAATGTTTTCTTCATGTTTGAGGTGAGCATTACCAAAGCATGTCTCTGGCTAGAGGATTCTTGGAACTGTACCTCCAATAAGTAATGTTCCCAGATTCCAGACAAGCCCCCAATAATTTGTATTTTCAGGCTTCGGACTGCAGCCAACAAAGCCCATGAAATCCATATTTTCAAGCCTGGAAAAACTGGCCTTGCCAACTAGGCTTGGGCGGTTTCGTTCGTTATTTTCATAATTCGTTATTAATTCGTATTTAAATTAGCTTACGATCCAATATTGAGCCATGCAGGACTACTGTGAGGAGTAATTAAAAATCGAAACAATTTTTCCAATTTATTTCGTATTGTTTCGTAATTGTTTCGTAATTGGTTCAAAATTGTTTTGAAATTGTTTCGAAATTGTTTCGTAATTATTTCCATATGCAAGTTTTATAGTTGTTGTTTGTTTTATCAGTGATAAAAAATAAATTATCACACCAACAGTCAACAACAGAGGGAGAGGGAAGCTTCAGTAGTTTCCCCCTGTCCCATTTGGAGGTTTTTTAAGCATATTGTGCAATCGCGTCCGCCATTAACGAATCGATTCGTAATTTTATGAAATTTCGTATATTTCAAACTTTTTTAAAGGAAAATTTCAGAATTCTTTAAAAAAACGAAACGCAAGGGCCCCCTAAAAACGAAACGAGTTTAGAACCAAATTTTTCCGTGGTTACCCAAGCCTATTGCCAACATTACTACTGTAACACACTCTACGTAGGGTTGCCTTTGAAGACTGTTTGGAAGCTCCAAATGGTCCAACGGGTGGCAGCTGGGTTGTTAACAGGAGCGGCGCTCAGGGAGCACACAAGTCCTCTGCTGCGCCAGCTCCACTGGCTGCCAATTTGCTACTGAGCACAATTCAAAGTGCTGGCTTTGGCCCATAAAGCCCTAAACGGTTCCAGCCCAGCTTACCTGTCTGAACGAATCTCCCCCTTATGAACCATCAAGGACTTTAAGATCATCTGAGAAGGCCCTGTATAACGCACAGGCACCTCCTAAAATATGAACGGGTGCTCACCAAAAATATGAAGCCGTGAAAAGGAAAAGGGAGTACGGTTGATGAAACAGCTGTATATTTAAATTTCTCTTTATTTTAATTGATGAAATATATCCCCCTGATTACACCAATATCAGGGGAGATTAGAGCAGTGAAAGGGAGAGACACTTAGTATTTTAAAAGATAGGAACTGGGAAACACTAGAACCGAGAGACTTAAAATGCTTCTTCAAATGAATTCCGTTGCTACCATTCCAGTATTAATCAGGCTGAGGTAATATTGTGAGTGTGTTCTGTAACACACACTGTGCCACTGTAGTTTCTTAGTGGCTGCTGTGGAGCTGACTTTAGAAACACTTTGATCACAAAGGTACACACACTGAGGCTGGTATAAGTTAATAAAAGAACAAGAATGTTTATTGAACAAGCTTGAAATAATTCAGGTACAAATGCTTAATGGTTTCAAAAAACACTGGCATGAAAATCTTGTGGTTGCGTTAGAGTAAAATTTTAAACTCTTCTGGATTACAAGTCTTCAAAGTTCCACCACAGAAAATTACTTCAGGAAATTAGTCTCTGAAAGTAACTCCCAAAAACTGCCCTTTAGGAAACTAGCCAAAAATACCCTGAACTAGACTTCCCTAGGAATTGAACAGTCCACTAACTGGGCATTGCTCCACCACAGTATTCTAGCTATCTATTAAATAACTACTCTGAATACCTCACAAAAGACTAACCCAATCTTCTTCTCTAAACACAAACTTGCTCTAACACCAACCCTCCAACTGCTCTCTAACAACTACAACCGACAACTGACTAACTGGGACTTCAACCCTCTGTTTTAAAAGGACACCTTTTCCCTCTAAACCACTTAGGCTCCGCCCCCATCTTTCTAGCCACTCCTAACCTCCTTATTTTCCCTCTTAGACTTGAACACGCCCCCTCAAGGAAAACCTAACTAAAATGGCTTCCACCCGGCTCCCTTTTCTAAAATGGATGCCGTGGTTTTGCCAGGCCCACTCCCTTAGGCTTCAGCCAGCCAGCCAAGGTAAGGGATTCATTACACTCTGCTCTCAGTCTCACCTCCATCTCAGACGTGCTTGGCGGGAATGAAAGTGGTGGCCCCTTGGCTGTAGAACGCCCTTTAATTGTATTTTATATTTTGGGGGCATTGAATTATGCAGAGTGTAAACTGCCTTGAGTTGCCTTTGGGCTGAGAAAGGCAGTATATAAATACGGTAAATAAATAAATAAATTACTAGAGCAAAAAGAAAGCTTTCATTAGCTCTACTGCCACTAGTTCTACTTCCTGATTTATTCATTGTTCTGTCTGTTTTGCCCATCTAGCTATGGTCTCTTTTCAGCGAAATGTAGAGACCCTTGAATAGACACTTGTGTCTGAGCTCTTCTAGGTTCTGCATTATTATTACAGGTATGAACAAACTGCCCTTTAATGCTGTCAGCACAGCTCACTGGGATTATTTAATCAGTTATCACAAACCTTTCTGTGATGTCAAGATGGATGACTCTCTCAGTTCTTCCTCTGGAGTAGTGAAAAATAAAGTGACATCCTAAGGTCACCCAATGCTTCAAGGCAGAGGGAAAATTCCATCTTTACCTTGCCAGAAAAATACCCCTTCTTTTATTCCATCAAGAAGATATTAAACTATTATTGCACCAAAATATCCTTAAGGATCATATGCTATACAAAGGATCATATTATGTCATTCTGCCTCATCCTCTTATTTTTATTTTAAAAAAGGAAAAAAGTCACCTTCTTAACTAAATGAAGTCAGCTGCAAAACACAAAATGGAGGTGGTGCAATGATGATATTATTCAGTCTACACTACAAGCACATCTCAGTTAACAATACATCCAACAAAGAAGCTCCTTTTTGCCATGTCTTTTAATGGGAGTTTAGCCCCTCACTCTTCTTCTTGTCTTCTGCCCACCTAGAAGCCTTCTGTCATTTTACTGATTCTGAGGCTCTCCCTGGCACACATTTGAGCTGTACACCATTCTATATAAAGGTCACCATTTTACTATGCCACTATACAGTATATAAAGGGGCTTTAGAATTCACAGATTTTGATATCCATAGGGAGTCCTGGAATCAAACCCCAGAAGATTCTAAGGTTCCCTGGATGCATTCAGCTGGTTTATCAAGATACCTTGCCAGGGAGATCCAGTTTTTATAGACCAGGGAAACTGTCTAACTCTCCAGATGTTGCTGAATTCCAACTCCAAGCAGTCTTCATTATCGACTATCCTGCTCAGGATTGCACAAACTTGCAGTCCAACTCACAGATCTGGTAAGCTTCAGGATTCCGATTCCAATTCTAAATCACTGCTAAGTTACCCATGCTTTCCCTCAAATTGTTCTTGGAAGTACACATGGCAATCCAGTGGATAAATGTGGGAGATGAACCCCCCTTCTGTTTCTCTCTTTTCTACACACTTGCTTTTTCATCCAATAGAAGGAAAATAACATACTCTTCCAGGATGAGGTCTCAGAAATTCTACACCTTCTGATTTATGGACCTGCCATTTTTTTAGCAGCATTTGGAGACCCAGAGGGCCTGTATCCAAGACACTAGACTTATTGAGGATGGGAGGTGAGCCAGAAGGTGAGACAATAACATCATTGATACATTTATCTTGCCTTCCTTTTATGTCATTACATTCTCCCCTCCAGGTCTGTAGTTCCTTGGATTGCTTTTGGTTTGGAAGGGTGTGAACCTATTGATACTCTGGTTCCAAAGGAACTGCAAAGATGGACCAGTCTTGGATAAACAATTTTCTTCACTAGAACCTAAGGAATCCTTGCCCCACATTCCATTCTGACTCACTACTTTTCATTCCTGATGAAGTGTAAAGGCCAAAGTATTCAGGAGCCATTGCTCAGTTTCAGAAGATACATACCATAGGAGATGCCTCGCTGGAGTCTCAATTAGCCTTGTAGTGACTGGTTCAAAGAGAGAAGAGTCACCATTTTTACTCGGATATACAGCATCTTTTACGGTCACAACTAGGTCACCCCTGAAAATGAGAGAGTACACCCTGTGATGAATGTCAGCCTAGAAGCCAGGACTAGGTGAAGAACCTTGTACTAAAAGTTCTTCACATTTGAGAGAACCAAAAAATAAAAATAAAATAAAAAAAGCTCCTTACTTCAAGAGGTGAAAAATCTGTAGCTGGGGTTTGTGTGGGTTTGATGGAGGTTTAGGAGAAAATCTGTTGAAAACTGGCCACAATTTAACAAGTGTGAGGGAGAATTTAATTTTGGTTTGTTTTTGATGAGAATTTGCAAATTCTTTAAAACATAATCAATTACATTCAATAGTTCAGAAGAAATACAAATCATCAGGCATATTTACATATGTATGCTATATTAAGAACTAGTCTGGTAGAAGAACAACCATGGACCTACAAAACTTCCAGAATAGTGTCACCATAAACTGGAACTGACTCAAGGGCAAGAACTTCAAGACATCACCAGTATGGGTGGTATACTTGAATGGTCAAGAGTAAATGCAAACATAATTTAGCTCTGTTCAAATAATTATGTTTGAAATCATTTTTATATTTCTATTTTGTCATGAGAAACAAAATAATTGGAAACATATTCACCTAATTCATTCATTCATTTATGTAATGATATCAGTTGTTTTCCCCAGTAAGCTTCAGATAAGGCATGGCAAACTTCGGACCTCCAGGTGTTTTGGACTTCAATGCCCACAATCCCTAACAATTCCTGGCTGTTAGGAATCATGTGAGTTGAAGTCCAAAACACCTAGAAGACCAAAGTTTGCTTATGCCTGCTTTAGAACATGGAAGACTACAGAAAGATCTGGTTTTCAATTAATCCAATGCATAGATTAGAATTAAAATATTTTCTATATTTTAAAATATTTTCTATATTTTCTATAGCACAGTGCATCATGGATTGTCTCTGATTTTCACATCAAATTCTGATTACTTTTAATATGCCCTGTCAAAAAAGAGAAGTGGGTTGAGAAGAAACCAGCTAATTGTTGGTGGCCGTTGGTATTTTTCTTGCTGTTAGATAGGAGTAAATGTTCATGTCAGAAATGATATAAGTATTCATTAATGCTGATACAAATAATTAGAGCTCAAGGACCTGGTTCTAGGAGACATCCTTATACTGACTGACACCTGACCCCGCTTCACATACAGACATTTCAGTACAAGACCCAAGCAATTTTGATTTACATATAAATAGCTGTCAAGTGTAGAACATGCTTTTAAAAGTGCAATGGGAAAATGAATTTCTGTAACATGTTCTGATTAATTTGCAATTGATTGCAAAATGGACAGAGTAGCAACATCTAAGTAATTTGGCCTTGGTACAGGGGCAAGTCCTAACTCCCTTAGTAGGACTGGGGCAACAATAGAAGTTGTGCAGGGCAGAAGGAGATATGGTCATGGCAGGGTAATATACCCTTATAGAGGAAGGAGAAAAAGGTGTTTAGTGCCTCTTTCACCTTCTAGTTTTCCTGCCAAATCGAGGAACTTGGAGAGTAAGCTAGACCACCCACAAAACCTCACCTTGCTCTTAAGCAATACCAGGTCAGTTAAGTATAAGACACACACAATCTATCATCTCCTTGAGGATGAAAGGACTTATCTGGAATGTTTCACTGAAACCTGGCTGGTTATGAGATGATGGTGTTCCAACTTGGACCCAAACCCTCCCTATTGGGTACTGTGTAAGTGAGCAGGTGAGGGAAAGTGGGTAGGATTGGGGGAGTGGGGTAGCTATGGTCTATAAAGACCATCTTCACCTGGCCAGAGTACCTATTAGGGAGCTGAATCACATTTAGTGTGTGTACCTGAGTCTGAAAACCAAGGATAGACTGGATATTCTGTTAGTGTCCCATCTATCTCGCTGCCTAACAGATTTCCTGGCCAAGCTCATAGAACTGGTCTCGGAGGTGTTGTTGGAGTTGCCCAGACTTTTGCTTCTGGATGACTTCAACATATCACTGGAGGCCATTTTGTCAGGTGCAGCTCAAGAATTCATGGTGTCCATGACAAACATAGGCCTATCACAAGTGGGTTTTGGACTGACACATTCAGCAGGTCATACTCGTGCTGCACTCCTTCCTAGATTTGGAGGACTTGAAGATGGTAGTGCATGCTCTGGTAGTGTCAAGGTTGGACTTCTGCAATGCACTCTACATTGGGCTACCTTTGTACCAAGTTTGGAAACTCCAGCTGGTTCAAAAATACAGCAACCAGACTGGTTACAGGAACATCCAAGTGTGAGCATATTACACTTATCCTAAAGTCACTCCACGGACTGAAGGTTAGTTTCCAGGCAAAGTACAAGGTGTTGATTTTGACTTTTTAATCCTACGTGATTTCAGTCCAGGTTACCTAAATTATCACTTTCTCCTGTACAGTCTGCCCTGCACACTTATGTCCTTGAGGGGGGGGGGGGGGGTCCTCCAATTAGCCAAAACCCAACTGGCAACCACCATCCAGAGGACCTTTTCATTGGCCACTCCACAACTGTGGAACAGCCTGCTGGTAGAGCTCCAACAATTGGATCAGCTGTCAGAATTTAAGATACAAGTGAAGACCTACTTCACCCGGCAGGCCTATCCAGTTTTAAAGGTGAATTTTAAACTCCACCCCCGTATGCCTGTTTTTTTGTTTTGTGTATTTTATGGAGGCATGTTTTAATATGTGTGTTTTACAGAGTGTTTTAAAATTATTATGGGTTTGTTTATATTTTAGTAATGAAAATGGGCTGGTATTCTGTATTTCTGTTATGAACTGTAATGTAGAGTTACAGATCTATAACAGCTTTGTATTCAATACTATAAAGTATTCGTGATTGTGGCACTATTGTTATGGTTGTAAAAGCTATTCCAACCTAAACTTAACATCCAAAAGTTGATCCTAGTGTTAGAAATCTGTCCTTCTAGGAATTGATGTTTAGCAGAATGAAATGTGTAGCTCCTTCCCACCAGCAAGCAAGACTGTGAAAATCAGATGCAGGATTCCTGTTGTATTTCTCAATTGCTGGTGGAAGCGCAGCCCAATTCTTAGCAAAATTGACCTCCATCCCTCAGTGTACTGATGCTAAGGTGGGTTTATGGGATGAGGTGTGGCCAGAAGACAATAGTTATGGATTTAAGTAGACAATGTAGAATCAAAACCATTAAGCCTAAAATCTATTGTCCAAGTGCATCACATCCAGTAATGTCCATTTTGACAGGCAGCACTTTCTAGGGTGAGAGACCTTTAACTGGATATGCCAGGAATTGAGCCTCCAGCCTTCTATAGTACAAACCACATATATGCAGAGGATACACTCCAGAGCTTCATATGGATACATGAAACCATGGATAATAGTGAGTCCCCCTTTACTCTGTTGAGATTGGCATGGTCAGGCTGCCTGCACTTACCTAAATTGAAAAAGGTGTCTCTATCCTTTAACTCTGCCAAGGCAAGGATGAGGGACCCAGTTGCACCTGCCTTGGCAGGAATAAAAGGACAGAGGCTGCTTACTTAATCTAGACAATCAAGGGTGACCCAACTGCACCTGTCTTGGTGGAATAAAGGGATGGAGGCCACTTGCTTGATTGAGAAAGGAATGCATAGCCCACTGTGTCTGTCCTGATTATGTCTTTTCAGTGGAGTGAAGAGATATGGGCCTCTTGTTCATTGAGACAGGTACAGGCAGCTCTGCCATGCCTGTCTCAGGCCCTTTCTACGTTGCCATATAATACAGATTATCAAAACAGACATTCAGGATTATCTGCTTTGAACTGGTGTATATAGCAGTATAGAAGGGACCAGAATGGAGTAAAGGCATGGAAAAAGCAAGGAAGGTGGCAGTCATTCACTCTGGGTACGTGAAACTGCAGGTACTGGTCCTGCAAGTACATGGTTCATACTGTATATGCAAATTACATGTCACTGAACCACAGACTATATCAGACTGTATCAGTTTGGTGGCACGAAGTGTGAAAAGCATTGTGAGAGCCAGATGTAGCATAAGAATGAAATCAAAACAGAATATTTGAAGTGAACAATGAGGAAGTCAAGTGGAGAAAGTGAGAATCACTGGAGTATTTGGATATAAAACATTCATTTGTGCGTAATTGTAATTGGAGTGAAATAAGGCACTGGGTTTCTTATTAAGGTACAGAAGTAGTGTGTCATCACCACATCTCCATTAGCAGCACTTAGTAGAAGTGGAAACAGTTGGCACAAAAGAGTGAACTTGCTAGGGAAAAAAAACACTTAACACTTAAGTTTAAAAACACTCAGGAACAGACAAGCAGATATCGTGTGGTGTAGCACTTAGCACCCATTAACATACTGCTGGGTAAGACAGCTACTGTTTCTTCTTGTAACTTGTTCATTTCTCCCATTCTTTCTGTTGGCTATTTTATAATTTTGGGATACGAATTTTAATAACTAAGAAATGCATAAAGCCATGGATCTCAACACATCGGTGAATATGATGAACAGATTGATTGCCTATGCAAATGTTTTTAAAAGAGAGTCAGGACTAAAATGTCGAACCACAAGTTGGAGTGCTACATCAGCCAGGGATAAGAATGCAAGCGTTTTAATCCCTGATTGATTTTATTGATCTTTTCTAAGCTTTGAATATTGCAAAATGTATTTGGCTGCCATAGTGTTTTTAAAAAACCTAATGTTTGTATTTATTCCACACAGGTCCCTTTTACACAGGCCTTAAAATCCGCAAGAAACTGGGATAAAAGGGTGTGTGTGTGTGTGTGGCTGGCTAAATGACGCTCACAAAAATGTGTGCTGGGTCATAAGATCAGATGAAAAATATGTGTTAAAAAGGTGCTCTTTAAATTTGTGATCGGCCAAAAAATGTGCTGCTATGGAGGACTATATTTCTGCAGTGAAAAACCTCACGAGACTTGATTGCGATATGCTGGTGTGGACCACTCTAATCCTCATTTTAATAATCATGAGACAGCTGATGAGAGAGGTAAACAAATGGAGTCAGAGTCACACAGGTGGCTAAGTGGAAGCACAAAAGGACAGCAATCCCCATGGAGAGCGACTAAAATGATGAAAGGTCTGGAGAACAAGCCCTATGAGGAGCGGCTAAAGGAGCTGGGCATGTTTAGCCTGAAGAAGAGAAGGCTGAGAGGGAGATATAATAGCCATGTATAAATATGTGAGAGGAAGCCACAGGGAGGAGGGACAAGCTTGTTTTCTGCTTCCTTGGAGACTAGGACGTGGAACAATGGCTTCAAACTACAAGAGAGGAGATTCCATCTGAACATGAGGAACTTCCTGACTGTGAGAGCCATTCAGCAGTGGAACTCTCTGCCCCGGAGTGTGGTGGAGGCTCCTTCTTTGGAAGCTTTTAAACAGAGGCTAGATGGCCATCTGTCAGGGGTGATTTGAATGCAATATTCCTGCTTCTTGGCAGGGGGTTGGACTGGATGGCCCATGAGGTCTCTTCCAACTCTTTGATTCTATGATTCTATGATTCTATGTGAACTCTCTCCAACAACTCCTATGTTCTCATGTTTATAAAATTAAACAGAGCTTTAAATTACACAGGATGCACCAGCATAGCAGGCAATTGACCCCAAAGGAAAACTCTGTTCAAGAGGGCAAACATAAAGGCAGAAGGAGGGTGAAGACATATAATCACAAAAATCTCCTTGTGTGCGCTTTCTCATATCCACATCAGCACTTATGAGGTCTAGGGCATCTCAGAGAGTCAATAAAAACAAATCAAAAGAAAACTTCCGGCAGATGTCTCACATCTATTTTGAAAAATCAATTATAACCAAGCCTTTCAGGAGAGGTCAGTGTCTGGACTTTTCTTAAGGCACCGTGATTTTTGCCCCTCTTCTTTCAAGCATACTCCAGAGTATCCCCCAACTAAAGTGGAGCAAAGTTGGATTAACCCCCTCAGCAGGTTCACTGGAAGCCACTGTGCATCATGAAGTCGCCTGAGTCGCCTGCATCTATGGCAGGCATCCACAGAGATTGTGAGGTCTTTTGGGAAGTAGGAAAATTGGGTTTATATTTTTGTGGAATATCCAGGGTGGGAGAAAGAACTCTTGTCTGTTGGAGGGAGGTGTGAATATTTCAATTGGCCACCTTGATTAGCATTTGATGACCTGACAGTTTTAGGTGTGACTTGTTACTGCCTGGGGAAATCTTTTGTTGAGGGGTGATTAGCTGCCCCTGATTGTTTCTTGTCTGGAGTTCCACTGTGTTTGAGTGTTGCTTCTTTATTTATTGTTATAATTTTAGAGGTTTTTTTTAAATACTGGTAGCCAGATTTTGTTCATTTTCATGGTTTCTTCCTTTCTGTTGAAATTGTCCACATGCTTGTGGGTTTCAAAGGCTTCTCTGTGTAGCCTGACATGGTAGTTGTTAGAGTGGTCCATCATTTCTGTGTTCTCAAATAATATGCTATGTTCAGGTTGGTTCATCAGGTGCTCTGCTATGGCTGACTTCTC
Organism: Anolis sagrei; assembly: GCF_037176765.1. Classification (NCBI taxonomy): domain Eukaryota; kingdom Metazoa; phylum Chordata; class Lepidosauria; order Squamata; family Anolidae; genus Anolis; species Anolis sagrei. The sequence continues at coordinate 247,536,352 of NC_090023.1, forward strand.
TGGTTGAGTCAGTCTGCAATACCTTTCATGTTCCTTGATTAGTGTTTGACAAATGCTGCATTTGTTGGTCCCTATGTAGACTTGTCCATAGCTGCATGGTATATGGTAGACTCCTGCAGAAGTGAGAGGATCCCCCTTGTCCTTTGCTGAACGTAGCATTTGTTGGATTTTCTTAGTTGGTCTGTAGATAGTTTGTAGGTTGTGTTTCCTCATCAGCTTCCCTATGCGATCAATGGTTCCAAGTTATGTTATCAGTGCTCAGGAAGGCTCTGTTTAAGCTAGGTTCTGCTGAAAGTTTGTGTCAGAAACTGCCCAGAGTCTGGATAGTTTTGCCAGATGAAATAAAGGACAGGGCTCCTTTACCTTTGAAGGTTGTGAAAAAAACTAGGGTTGTAGTTGAACCCGTTTCCAATGATCCTCTATTCACTTTCAAATCATCCAGAAATAGCTATCTTGTAGTGGGTTGCATGGCTTCAAAATTGCATTTTGGGGACCTAGCCTTTAGAGACATAGCTACAGTATGTGCCATATATACTGCCATATAACACAGTTTGAACCTGAATTATATGGTCAGTGTAGACTCATATAATGATGTTTAACTGCACTGAACTGTATTATATGAACCTGCACTGACCATATGAGCCTACAAACTATTGGTTAGCTGGGAATAATCCAACACTAGACAGTCTTGTTGCTTTTATTTACACAGACAATGGCGAAGCTGGTTCAAGTTTGTTTTAAAACTATTCCCTTAACCCACAGAACACATTTTGTATTCTTCACAGAGCTTCTAGCTCCTTCACCATTGTGACATATGAAAAACAGAAGCTTGTCATCATGATGTAGTACAAAATGGCAGAACACGGGCCTGGAAGGTGACTTGATCTAATGGATTGCAACTGGCGACATAAACATGCCATTTCATATTATACTTTATCATTTGGGAATATATGGAAAAGCAGGTAAAGGGGCAGTCTTGATAAAAAGTGGATTGCATTGCTCCTTGGTCTGGGAATATTAATAAATAAAAACAGTCAGTTTATTCTCTAAGCCTGCAAAACAAGCATCTGAATGATCGTGCTAAACAGACAAGTTTTTATTCTGAAACAAAAGCAGGTGGCTGTAGGCTCTAGTGTCTTTTAATATAAATGTGATCAAGCTGTTCAATTGTGTTAGAACTCCAAATATGATTATAATGACACTTCACAGTGCTGTTCTAACTAATGACAGGCTGGCATTAAAATCATAAGCAGTCATCAGCACAGAAGTAACCTCACTGCTGGTCAGGGCAAAATATCTAAAGCCAAGTCATTAAAACATATATTTCCATTTTGCTAATAATCTTTTAGCCGATAATGAGATCTGACTAGATTTCAAAGAGATAGCACCAGCTATTGCCAAGCATCCCCTTGGTTAATGCTACAATGGATAAGACATCTGTAGGTCAGTTTGTTAACTGAATTTTTTTTGATAAATAGATGCCTGCTTGTCCTGTGAGCATGATGTATGGGTGAGAAATTCATGCAAGTTTGTAATTAATAGATTTTTCTCTCCCTAATCAATATGAGGAGCTCTCTGGGCCTACATGTGACATTGGAAAGCATTTACTGTATAACAAAAATGTTACTTAGAGCATCTTGTGTTTTTCTCTTTTTTTGCATTTATTTATTTATGGAAGTCTGTGTTGATGACTTTTTTTAGTCATTTCTGGAGTGCTATTAATGCAACTGCAGAAAAAGAAGGAATGCAATTTGTAGAGAGAAAAGATATAAACCAGCAGATTATGATATATTTACGTTACAGTCCTGGCTAGTTGACGGACCTCCAGAACAGGTGGACTATAGTTTGAAATAATAATAATAATAATAATAATAATAATAATAATAATAATAAACAGGAACATATTCCTATGCACATTGCACATATTTATTATTTATTTATTTCAAAGTTTTCTATACCGAGCTTCTCACCTCTTAGAAGGACTCAGCCTGGTTTACAACCATAAAAACATACAATCAGTAAAATATCATAGTTCATAATTACAATAACACATTTAAAATAACAACTATATTTAAACCTACGGTGGTCAGTCGTCATATTAAAAACAAGTCTTAAACATATCTTAATTGAATTTCAAAACATACAGTATTATAAATGAAGAACAATTTTAACCAACAGAATTGTACAGTATGCACCCTAAGGGAAGGATATACTACAAACAGGACATTGCAATAGAAAAGTGTGCTGCACAGGAAGATAAAGCTATGTAAGGACTGAAAAAAGACAACACTCACAGCCTGAAAAGGCTGAAGCCAAGAAAGCAAGTTGAATTAAGGAAATTGTGTAGGTTTTTAAAGCAATGCAAAGACTTTGGAGGAAGGCTTCTAGCTTAGGTAGCAGACACTTCAGGTTTGAAGGTAACCACTTCATTGCAAGGAAATGCATTCTGTCACCAAACTCATTCCCACTTTGATGAATTTCACAAAAAGAATTGTTTCCAGTGCCAGGAGAAACTTTATCACTGCTTTCACTGGGAACAAATGTAAGCTTCTGCTGAATTTCACAAATAATGCTTTAGGCATGTCCCAGGCAGATGTTTCTAATACAAATATTTTGCTATACTTAGAGGATCTTTCGGAGTGTACAGAATGCAAGCTGTCACCTTGAATTAAGTCAAAAGGAATCTTCATTATAACAGACTTTTAAAATCTAATTAAGAGTGTGCCATATAAAAGTTAGTTTGTGTCTCTGAAGAGCCTATGCTGCTTGCATTATTGACATGGTAAAGGTGTTTAAAATTATCCCATACAACTACAAATGGAAAGCAGTGGATCCTCTGAATAAATTGGTTTGGATGAGATGTTTTGTGTAAGGAAAAGTACTGAAAATCATCCATTGTACAATATTTGAAGGTTGTTCTTTGAGGGGCTTTGCAAATTGTGATGAGCTTTTCAGAAAGAGCATATCAATATTAATGCCAGAATGAAACAACATAGATTGAGCATACGGAGGGAGAGAGATCCCTTCCGTCTTTCTAAATTGTTCATGTTTGACAATCCTAATAATCTGGCTTAGGTTCTTCCCTGCTGTTTATTAATCATGATGTGTCTTTGTATCAAGGACACAGAGGACTTCTTTTTTGTTGGTGACTTTTAAAATGGCATTTATTCTGCAACTTTAATGATTATTACACCTAAGCTGGCATCTGATTGATGTTGCTGCTCTAGTAAAATAAAGATGGCTATTTTTATTAACATAGAAAGTGGATTAAATGTAAGCCCTCTACAGAAGTTCACATGAGAATTATGTGAAAAGGAGAGTGAAGATGAACACATTGGCGCTGCCCTTTTTCTTACTCCATCACTATTTCTACAGCTTCCTCTATATTTGGGGTTAAATCTTTGTAGAAGAGAGTTTCTCTTAACTTGGCTTCCTACATGACTTAGAAACCCTGAGAAATATGAGTAGATAAGGGTCCCTGCTACACAATGTAGGATGGAAGAATTTTGTTTGGTTCATTTGTTGTTAAGAGCTTAACAGAAATCACAGATTTTTTAAAAAAAGCTTGACAGAAATAAATTAATAGAGGAGAAAGCTTTTCCTGTTGTGCAATACCTTTCCTCGAGAGATCAAATTGGCTGCAATGTTGGTTTCATTTCAATGCCAACTCAAAATGTGACTTGGTCTTTAGGGCTAAGAATGTTACCTTAATAAGTTTGTAGAGTTCAAATCCAAAATTTCCAGTTTTAAAGAAATATAGATTTCACACTGTTTTACTGTTTGAATTGATTTCTTATATGGACACTGCCCCAAATTCTTGCATAAACCTATTAATAATAAATAAATTATCTTGAGCTTCATGTGATCCCACATATACACACACAAGGGACACAGTCTTTCTCTAAAATAATTATAGAAGGAAGCAATTCCAACAGAGCCTTGGTGCATTGATAGTCCAGAATGGGTGGCAATAGAAAGTCATGGGTGCTCTGCACTTGGAATCATAGAATCATTGACTTGGAAGAGACCTCGTGGGCCATGTAGTTCAACCCCCTGCCAAGAAATAGGAAAATCGCATTCAAAGCAGCCCCGACAGATAGTCATCCAGCCTCTGTCTAAAAGCTTCCAAAGAAGGAGCCTCCACCATACTCTGGGGCAGAGTTCCACTGCAGAACAGCTCTCAAGGTTAGGAAGTCCTTCCTAATGTTCAGGTGAAATCTCCTTTCTTGTAGTGTGAAGCCATTTTTATGCATCCTATTGTTTCCTGGTTGAAAAAATATCTCCACCTTTTATGGTGCCCTGTTGTGTGTGGGGATATCTTGTGCAATGCCACATAACTGACTGGGGACTCTCATAAAACAACACAATGTCTGGAATTCACGAAGGCAGTTCTGAATGTATAACTTAGGCTTATACATTTGTGACTTGTCAATATTTATGATCCCTGTGTATTCCCTAGTTTGGGAGATATGTCAGGATTGTGAAAGTCCCCCAGTTCTATTTACCAGGCAGTCACGTTTGTGTTGCCCAGTTGATCAGAAGGTAGCTGACTGACAGTCACACTCCCCATTGGATGAGCAATCCAATGGGGAATTTGCAACAGGGTCTCTGCTTCTAGCTTCCACATCAGATATGGTTGCACATAGGAGAGAATAGGACCATCAGTCGGCTACTTCCTGATCAATAGAAGAATGGATCCACACTGAGTGCAGCAGTGGCTGCTCAATAACTGGGGATGGGGATGTCCGGCTACAAACTGCATTTCTAATGAATTTAACCAGTTCCCACTAATATCTTGCACCGTGCACCACTGTGCATCAGCAGAATTCTATAGCATTCTATAACATGGTTTTACTATGTCAGAAACATAGCTTTGTCATTGTAAAGTTACATGTCATGGTCCATGATGCAGGGTTTCAGCCACAAGTTCTTGCAATGTCTAATAAATAGAGTCAACAAGGATATGCTGGTTGAATTGCTCTAATCACACCTTCACTGAAGACTCCAGGTTCCTTTTATAAATAAAAATCAATCTCTATCAATTGGAAAACCATGGCATCACTAAAAATAAATGGTATTCCTTGAGTGGATGTTGAAAAGTAGCATTTAACAAATTATTCTGTATAATCTAAATGATAAAAATGCATCTGACAGAATCCCTTTAAATGAATTCAGCTTGAGAAACTATTAATGGTTTTTGGCTCCAGTAATCTCTTTGATAATCCTTCACATTCTCGAAATTAAATGTTGTCGAGAAATCAGCTTGTTTGCTTTTTTACCTTACTCTTTCCTGCTGGCTCAGCATTCCATCCGGTTTTATTGTGTGTGTGTGTGTGTTTTGCTACTTGCACATCTTAAGTAAGTTTCCAATGCTGTAGTTTCTACAATACTATACTATAGAAACAGAAAGCAGCTATTAATCCCATTTTGTTGATTTCACTAGCACATTTGTTTGGGATGTCCTGTTAGCAGTCTTGGATAGAACTAAACGTTGGAGAAATGACTTTTTGGACATCCCTGAAATTCAGCAACCTTGCTGGCTGCAAAAGTCTGAGAAGTATTGTCCCAAAATATAATTTCCAAGTTCTGGAGACACAAGTAGATGTCTTTTTTTTGTTTATCTAACATAAGCAATTCAAATGTTTTGTTTTTCAACAAATGGATATTAACTTGGCTTTGGAAGGGAGACAACCTTAGAGGATAGTTGAAGAGATGTCACAGGACTATACTATATTTGGAGATTGGCTGCCTCTGAGGTAACTACATGGCATGGCTTCTTCAATGGATTGGATTCCTATGTGATCCTCTCTCAAGATCCTCCCCAGCTCCATATGGCTTTTGCATGGTTCTACAGCTGAAGATGAATGTGTTATTGCCACCTGAAGCCATTATCTTAGGCTCTCAAAGCAACTGGATACCTATCTTATGACCTGTTACTGGGGGAGACTAAATGACATGTTAGTAACATTTAGCCTTCCTTGTCCAGACTAGAGTGTTAAGAGGACCTGAATTGAATCTTCCTTTGGTACTACTGTTGTGATGAAGATGAATGTAGACACAGATGCAGAAGCCTTTTGCCTTTGACAAAGGAGCAAACTCAGTCATTTGTCTTTTGCAGAGTTTATAGAAAAGAACATATATACATACAGATTCCAATTGTTCTCTTTGAGCCATAAGCCTTTTACAACTCCAATTTCCTTCCAACCAACTCCTCCAAATGCACCGCCCTTCTCCACACTTCTCCAACAAACCACTCCAACAACCCACCTCAACAACACACTGCAAAGAGTAGTACTTTTGCTCCTTTATTCCCCTAGCAGCTGCCCCACCCTGGCTGTAACCACACAATGTTAACCCGGTGGTTTGGCTCTCACTCCCTGTTGCCTCCATCCTTGCATCACTTACTGCTTATTGTTTAAGAAATGAACTCTAACAGCTACATCTTGATCACCATCTTCTTTCAGTGTGATAGTCTGTCACTCAATGGCAGCTGTTTTACAAACTGATTCCCTAAGTAATGACAACAGGGAACCTATCTCAGTTTTGTTGTACCTTGTACAGCTATGTTTAGTTTTTGCACTTGATGGCCCTTTGAGTCTCTTCAAATTTGGTGGGTGTATACATTTCAAACTGAAGATGTATCCTATTTAAGCCCCTTTCATACATGATGAACCAGAAGAGAGTGTGTGGATTTTTGTAGCTGATCACCAAGTTTTGGTACCAAGAGCAGATATACTAGTCATCTGGACACTCTGTGGTGAAAGGTGCTGAATGACTATAGGCTACTTCATCACACGCAGGGAGTGAAGTGTCTTCTTCCTGCTTTTCTCCACTGCTGGCACAGAGTCTCCAGGAGCTCATCACATCATACAGAGCTATGTCCGGCAGGACTCTGGAAGTAGCCTTGTGCCAGCAGCACACTGGCACCATTGCAGCAGTGGAGCCCAGCAAAAGCGACAGGAGTTGAAGAGGAAGTGGCGGACAGGAGGGAAACATTATGGGAAGGGATGCCGCAAACCCTGGTGAGAGGGAACACAGTGAGATAGTGCCCTATGCTGCCCTACGATTTTCCCCTACGATCAAAGTGCCACAACTGAAAAAAGTGATATTCTTCATCAGGTCATTATGAAGCCTAAGATAAATTAGTTTTCTGTACTCATCCCATTGCTAGACTGATCTTTGGTGATTGATTGCTGACATGGATCTTCTTGTTCTATCATTCCAAGGGAGAGATGGGATGGAATTCCAGGAATAATGCAAAGATGCATGAGTTTGTTCCTATCCAATTATTATTTTACTCCAACAGAGAGTGGGTACCTCACATCATAATTTATAAATAAATAAATAAAAAGATATAATAACTATCCCTGTATACATGCCTACTCAGAAGCAAGCCCTACTACATTCAAGGAAACACAGATCCCAATAGATATATAGGAGTGTAGGTTATGTAACTTTCTATGGAAACAATTACATGGTTGTTATTCATGTCAGGGGCACATAACAGAATTTCTTGGCTCATTGTGCCCCAATCACTTGGAAATAGGGAATGGAGTAAGTGTCATCTGTTCAGTGAATAGAGAACATTGTCCTTCCAATATATAGATTTTTCCCTCTTCTATGTGAAGAAAAAATGGTTTTCTTCAGCTTGCAGTAAGCCCTGTCACCAAAAAGTGATCAATGCCAAATTTAAACAGCTGTTTACATCCCTCCCCATATAAAGTTTCTTTTGCAGTTTTTACATTTTTGTTTAGTAGGTTTCTTCCAGAATCCTATGTTTGCCTCTCCTAACCCTGGTATCATTCTACCTTAAAATGAAGAAACAGTTACCATCAATGTTAAGACTAGCTTTTTTTGAAGGATCTCTCACTGCGAATAGAGAGGCTCCTATATTCTGTTTTCCCTCTCGTTACATTAATGCTGCATGTTAAATAAGGATCTTTATTTATCCATCATGCACTGGAGCTGAATATTTCGAAATTGCTACTGCCAGCTTTTCCAAAAAGCTACTGCTAGCTTTTCAACTTTGTTTTGGACTTCCATGATTGAAAGCAATGAGATTGGGAGGAAAGGAGCTTAGAGAAGGGGTGTCTGCCTTAAGAATGATGCCTTCTAACTCCTCCAGAGTAAGTGGATTGGGAGGGAGAGAAGAGGAACCCATAGAGAGAAATGGTGTAGAACAATGCCTCCTGTCTCCTCTAAACATATTGTTGAGCTGGGCAGAGGTGATACTGTGTGATGGGCGTAAGTAAAGTCTCTGTTTTCTTTAAAGATGGAATGCCACACAAAGAAGAAGATTCTACATGCAAAGAAGACAATCCCCCCCCCCCTCCATTTTCCCCATCTCCTTCTGATGAAGTCCATAGTGACAACATTGTAATGATATGAATCATGTCTTCTGATGTAGGGCCCCAATCCTTATTACCTAGAAAATTAGTTCACATTACAATGGTAGAACAAGAAAATGAACAGGAAACACTTTTGAAATTTATCTACATTGACATAGCAGATTGCAACATTGCCCCGTTCTACACTGCCCAGGATCTATTCCCAGATTATCTGCTTTAAACTATATTATATGACTCTGCACTGTCAGATAATCTGAGATAAACAAATAATCTGGGGTCAGATCTTGGGATATAGGGGCAGTGTGGAAGGGGCCACTATCTTTCTAAATCAGTAGTTCTCAACCTGTGGGTCCCCAGGTGTTTTGGCCTACAACTCCCAGAAATCCCAGTCAGTTTACTAGCTGTTAGGATTTCTGGGAGTTAAAGGCCAAAATATCTGGGGACCCACAGGTTGAGAACCACTGTTGTAATGGAGATCTTTCTGTTGTAGGCAGCTATTTCCTTCATCACATCTTCTATTTCCTTTTTGAGAAGTAACCTCGGGTTGCTTCTCCCTTTGGAGTGGGGTGCCAGGAGGTGTAACTGCTCTGTCCTCCTTTCCCTTATTTTCAGGATAGTATGGGATGGGAAGGAGCATTATAGTTACTGCCAAACTTACAGATAAAGTGGAAGGAAGCTACTACATGAGGTGGGTGGTAAGTTGTGTGTTTGTATGCACTACATTTCTTACCTTAAACTATGGGCCCACCCAGATGCGTGAACTTTCGTGCTTTTACTGGAGGCAGGAAAATCCTACTTTGTCCCAAATTAATTTTATGACATGATGGGTTACATGGTGATGGGAATAAAACTTGGTCCAAACCCCATTTAGGCAAGGGAAATCCCCTGGGTGAACTTTGACAAGTCTTGCTCTCTCAGGCCCCTTCTACCCTGGCCTTATAACTCAGGATCTGATCCTTCAGTCTAAGTTAGAAATGAACTTGTCACACAATAACAATCCTTCAAAACAACACAAAGCTAATTTTACAAATTGCAGTCTCCCATCACCATGTAACCCACCAAGTCATAAATGAATTTGTACTGAAGCAATAGGACAACATGAAAAGGGAGCATTTGAAGGCAACCAAAAAGTGCTAATGATTCAAAAGAGATGTAACTGAGCACCAGAGCTTAATCAAAATTGTGTAAACAGAGTATTCCAGCATATTTTCCAGCTGTATCTTCTGAGAGAGGGAAAAAGATCCTTGTTCACTCTCCAACATTTCCTGAGCCAGTCCTTTTAGACTGTATGGGTATCTCACAATTTTGAATACATTAAGCTTTTCTTAAAAAATATAAAACTGTACTATTTTATTATATTTAATTAATTCCCTGAAACTTTACTATTTAATTTTCAAAATGGTTTATCCTGTAGTTTTTTAACCTGAATGAATTATGTCATCTGAATTTTTCTGGATCCTCTACTGGAACTTTCAAGTACAACCACAAGAAGCAATTTTCTGTGCTTGGAAGGTAGCTCTAGTTTATCTTTCTATTTCATTCTACTTTCTTTAACCTTCATGGACCAAGGAAGAACAAAGAAAGCACTTGGCATTTATTAAGTTATATGTCCTTTTCTGACCCCCACTGGAATTCCATCAGACTGATGGATAGCAGTAGGTCTGGCACTCTGGCTAAGGTAAAGATTAGTGGTGGTCTTGAATAAATTTGCTGTTATGTGCCTTCAAGTTGACTCCAACCTATGGCAACCCCATTATAGGTATTTCTTGGGAAAATTTGTTCAAAGGGATTTTTCATTGCCTTTGTCTGAAAACTGAGACTTGACCAAGGTCAACCAACTTTTTTTCCATTGTGGAGCAAGGATTCAAATACAAGTCTCCATGGCTGAGTGGGAAATTGAACCCTGGTATCCTAAAATAATAATCCAAAGCTTGGTATATTACACCATATTGGCTAATTTACTGTGTTGGCTCTTAATAGATATATTAGTATTTTTGTTCCCACTTCCATTTGCTTCTTGAAAGGGAATAATTTTAATGTCCCCCGAACAGACTTGAACTGCTGACTAGAGCCTTCAGGCACTGCTAATTTTAAAGAATGAGCCAGGGGTGCTGTGCAGTGTTTTAATTATTTTAATAGTTAATGGTTTGTGTGATTTTAACTAGATGTCTAATTCTGTTTTGATATTTATATATTATAGATTTTAACTAGTAAATTGTATTGTTTTAAGCATTATAAGCTATGGCGTGGGCTGGTCCATGAGGCCATGAAGAGTCGGAAGCAACTGAACGAATAAACAACAACAAGCTACTTTGAGTCTTGTTTAAGAGAGGAAAGCAGGATATAAATAAAATAATAAGGATGGTGAAGATTAATAATGCCCTTACTGTGTTGCATTAGCTGAGATTAAATATGTACCCCAGGTAGCAAAAAGCAATAGATTTATTGGGTCAGCCATTGATCCTGTAGGATATTTTTTTCAAACCTAAAGCATGCTTGCAGCAAATGGCTATAGGTTTGGGCATTTAATGATTCTTCAGTCATCTAAGTCATATTTGAGAGCATGACATAATCTTAATGGTGTAGTCCTATGCATGCACACGCCAAAATATGCCCTGCTGACTTTTGAGGAAAATATTCAAGAATAAATGTGCCACCTTGTAAAGGAAACATTGATATCACATTGCTTCTTTACTTATTCATGTTTTCTCAGAAGCAAGCCCTGTTGAGTTTCATGGGACTTACTTCCACAGAAAGATATATAAAATTGTCTCCATTAGAACTGTGAGTAAACTCTGTTGAACCCAGCAAGGCTCAAATGTTCAAATCCAAGCCCAGCACTAGCAAACCCATGCCTTGGATTGTATTTTGTTAGTCTTTTTTTTTTTTTTGCAGGATGGGAATATTTGTTGAGGTTGAAGGAGGAATGAATGAAAAATATCAGAAATAATCCCTGGAAGCATGGCTTTTGAAAGCAGCTGTAGCTCACTCGAATATCATGTACTTTACATGTAGAAAGTCACAGGTTCAATCCCTGGCATCTGTCAGCAGGCCTTGGAAAGAATCCCTCCTGATGCCATGGAAAGCTGCTGACATTCAGTGATGACAGTATTGGGCTAAATGGACCAATGGTCTGGAATCAGCAAGACAGTGTTTTATGTTCCAGAGTCAAACCGTGTCACACTTTAAATGTCTCACCCTGCCTAAGCTATTGGCGCAGAAAGGTAATTCTTGATATAAGAATCACCTTATATTATCCCTCCTCCCCTGTTTCTCCTGCCTTTATGCTTTGCATGCTAATATTCTCAACTCTACTTTGCAAATCTTCCTCACAAAATGTTCTTTCCCCCTTTTTGACCCCTTCACAGTAATATTGTACCCTTCACTGATATAAAACCATCTGTGATTTCTAATAAGATAAACAGTTTGAAAATAGAATGAGCTTCCTAATATTAAATTATGTTCACTCTTATAAAACACACATTTTTTAGTAGGCAGTAGTTCATTTATTTATTGTGTCAGAAGCAAATTGAAAATACAGTTACAATGTATGAAAAATATACAAGTTTAAAAACCTGACATTATACTAGATTTCCTTTGACCAGAAGCTGGCCACTTGGAGTGCCTCAGGTGTCGCTGTTAGAAGATCCTACACTGTGCATGTGGCAGGGCACAGACTGCATAGTAAGTAGTTTGTGGTTTGCTCTTCTCCACACTTGCATGTCGCAGACTCCACTTTGTAGCCCCTTTTCTTAGGATTATTTTTGCATCTCGTGGTGTCAGAGTGCAGTCTGTTCAGCACTTTCCAAGTTGCCCAGTCTTCTATGGGTCTAGGAGGGAGTTTCTCATTTAGTATCAGCCACTGTTTGAGGTTCCGGGTGTCAGCCGGCCAGTTTTGGACTCTTGCTTGCGGAGGTGTTCCTATGACTATTTCTGTAGAGACAGGGAGGTAGTCAAATACCACACTAATTTGGTCTTCCTCCATTTTATTTTCTGAGGAAGTGGAAACCTATCATCACATAGAGCTCCTAAGGGAGAAACAAAGAATGGACTTGGATTCAACTTCATTTATGTGCATACATGTGTGTGTGTGTGTGTGTGTCTGAAATGGCTGATAAAGTTCAGATAGTCTGTTCCAATTCCCCAGAGTTAGGTAAATGTTATGAACACAGAGCAATGGCAAGATCCTTATATGAGTTTTGATCTTCAGTATTGCCAGCCTATTCATATAGTGGATTGAGTCAATTATACCCATAAAAGAATCAATATAATCAGTGTGATCTAAGCTAGTTGTAAATAACCAAAGGTATATTTCTCTGTCCCCAGCTCTCCATTACTAGATATGATGGTGGCAATAGGAAAGCACTTGTTGAAGTGGCATCAATAGATATACTTTTATTTGGAGATCTGATTGTCATACATTTCTGCATAAAGGTCTTTACACTAATGTGATGGAATATGTTACCAGCAATTTAAATATATGTCACCATAAATCCCATGCTGGGTGGAAGGTGGAATATAAATATTGTAAAATAAAATTAAAAGTAGAATATTGACAAGCTGGAATGTGTCAAAAGACGGGCAACCAAAATGATAAAAAATCGGGAAGCCAAGTCCTATGAGGAGAAGCTTAGTGATCTAGGTATACTTAGTTGGAGAAGAAAAGGTTAAGAGGGAATATGGTAGCCATTTCTGAATATTTGAAAGGTATCATGTTGAAGAGAGAGCAAGCTTGTTTTCTGCTTCTTTAGAGATCAGGACATGGAAAAATGCATTTAAGTTATAAGAAAAGAGATTCTTCCTAAACATTAAAAAATAACTTCTGATGGTAACAGCTGTTCAACAATTGACTATATTTCGTTAGAGCAGTGGTTCTCAGTCTGTGGGTCCCCAGGTGTTTTATTATTATTTATATTATTATTTAGACCTTTTCTATACCGGCCTTCTCACCTCAACGAGGGACTCAAGTCGGTTTACAACATATATGAAAGTACAATAATGTATAAGCACAACAAAGTGCAAAGTCATTACATATTAAAAAGTACAGTAAAGTACAATAAAAACATCAAGCCCCAGAAATCCCTGATAGTTTATCAGCTGTTGAGATCAGGAGCCCCCGGTGGCGCAATGGGTTAAAACCTTGTGCTGGCAGGACTGAAGACCGACAGGTCACAGGTTCGAATCCCGGGAGAGGCGGATGAGCTCCCTCTATCGGCTCCAGCTCCTCATGCGGGGACATGAGAGAAGCCTCCCACAAGGATGATAAAACATCAGAAATCATCCGGGCATCCCCTGGGCAACGTCCTTGCAGACGGCCAATTCTCTCACAACAGGAGCGGTTGCTCCTGACACGACAAAAAAAAAAAAAGCTGTTGAGATTTCTGGGAGCTGAAGGCCAAACCATCTGGGGACCCACAGGTTGAGAACCACTGCTTTAGAGTACAGTGGAGGTCTCATTCTTTAGAGGATTTTAAGCAGAGGCTGGATGGGTTTGATTATTCCTGCATGGCACTGGATGGCTCTTTAAATTGCCTGGAAGCATCACATCTGAAGCATTTCTTGGGGGGGGGGGTATCTTAATTACCATGGTTCTCCAAAGGCATATTGAAAGAGCACAAACTGTAAATATAGTTTCCTAGGATCCTGGCAACACTTTGGTTGGGATGCTGCCAGGCTGTAAACATAGATTTTGGGGTTCACATTTTGTTGTTCATGGTTGTAACAATGAATTCTAACTTACTGAATGAGATGATAGCCATGTTATCTTGATACCCTTCCTCACAAAGGATGAAAAAAAGTATGCAAATGTTGTTTTCATCCCCAGGAGAAGATATGGCTAGAATATGAGATCCTATATCATTTCCTCTTTCACACCATTAAAATTTTTGGGAATGTGCAGGATGTCTTCTGAAAATGGAATAGCTATAGGCAAAATATTTCAAAAAGAAGAGGGAGCAGGCTTGTTTTTCTGCTGTTCTGGAGACAAGGACTCGGAGCAATTGGTTCAAATTACAGGAAAGAAAATTCCATTTGAACATTAAGAAGAACGTAGTGGCAGTAAGAGCTGTTGAACAGTGGAACTCACTGCTTCAGAATGTAGTGGAGCCTTTTTCTTTGGAAGTTTTTAAAAAGATGCTGGGTACCTATCTGTCAGGTGTGCTTTGATTGTGCTTTTCCTGCATAATAGGTAGTGGGACTTGATGGCCTATGTGGTCTCTTCCAACCCTATAATTCTGTGATTCTATGAAATGCAGTGCAATTCTGAGAAGATTTTTCCTTAAAAGCAACCTCAGATCTTAGCTGGAAAAATCATAGATTTTTTAGGAGTAGTGTTATGTTTTAATGCGAAACCTAAAAGAGAAAAAGGGGGAAATGGTACATTAAGTTGTATAGCCACTCTAGCACAATAAAAAAAGTTTTGTAAAGAGTAATACCATTTGATGCCTGCAAGGCTTTCAAAATTGTATAAATACCTTACATAGCTTTATCTCTCTCTCACACACACACACATCTCTTACATCCAAAAGGGCATGATCTAGCAGTATGTTAATTTTTGCGTATGCTTCTCATTCATAATATATTTCCAAGATCTTTATGAATGCTCTGGTATGCAAGCATTAATTCTACAGCCAGTCACATTTCTTGTTTGTTGCTCATTTGACACATTTAACACTGTAATTCTTCATTCAGTTTTAGCCATTCAAAAGAAAAGCTAAGGAGAAATGCATATTATTACACAGTTCACTGGCGTGCTCGTTGCCTTTTCATCTTGTCATGTGGCTACTCTGCAGCCACACAGTTTGGAGAAGCGAAAAAGTGCTGGTTGGATGTCTTTGGGGTGGGGAGGGAGGTGGCAGGCATTTAAGACAGATTAGCCAAAGGGCATGCTGCCAATTGGCATCCTGCATTGCCCCTGCTTAAATTGTCAAAATTTGTTTTGACCCTTCTGGGAGCAGCACAGGATGTTTAAGTACAAGATGCCTATAGGGATCTATAAAGCTGCCTGTAAAACACAGAGCTAGTCAGTTTCTTAAAATGCTAACAGGCCTCTCCTGAATGCCCTTCTCTAGCTCTCTGAGGGCCCTGTGCAACCTTGAGGAAGTTGAAAAGGTTGACGTGTTCAGAAATTCAGATGACATGCTTTGAAGTGCTGGGGCCTGCAGTGTTGCCGCTGCTACTTCTTCCTCTTCCTCCTCCTGCATCTATTCAGTTTGTTCTAGAGATGACAGTGAATATTGTCACATCGGCGCCTAGAGATCAAATACACCTCAATGACTTCCAACATTTCACAAATGACAGCCAGGACACATGTGGCCAAATAACCTCAGAATGTGGACAAGATGGCAAAGGGTGCATCTATACTGTAGAATTAATGCAGTTTGACAACACTTTAACTGTTATTTAGAATCATAAATAGTTGTCATTTTACCAGGTCTTTAGAATTTTCTGCCAAAGAGAGCTAGTGCCTCATCAACAAACTACAAAGCCCAGAAATTAATCACATCCAGACATGGCTGTTAAGATGATGTCAGACAGCATGAATTGCAAACATGTACCCAAATGTTATTAAAGAGAAAAAAAATGTAGAAGCTGCAAGAGTCTGCCTTAGGGTTCAGTGTTCAGGAATAAGTAAAGCTTTAAAATGATCTCCTGGAAAAAAAAAAGCAAACAGGGGAATGACAACAAATAAAAAACCAAAAATCTTCAGAAAATATTAAAAGCCTTGTACTCATAATCAAATGCTCTCTGCTTTAAAACAGTCTCTAGAACATGTTTGAGTTGATGTTCACATTACCTGAAACCTCCAATAATGTAGGTCTACACAATCAATCAAACTTTATTATGATCCAAAGACTCAATTTGCTCAGCAGTAAAAAGTGCACAACTATCAACAGATTCATAAACTTATAAGTCTACACCTACAAGTAATTTATATAAGCGAATGGGTAGCAGCAGGTAGTACTTAACTGAAAAGGAACTTCTGTCTTGCTAAATAGTAATAATAACAGCAGGCACATTGAAATTAATACATGAAACTTGGGGAAAATATGAAAGCTGAACTTGGGAAAAAATTGTTAAAAAATGTGACAGGTTCATGATAACTTTGACAATGTGTTAAGCCTGGCCTGCCAGTTTTCCAGAAGCTACAAAATACTGATGTCAATATATCAACACCATCAGGAGCTTCTGGAAAATTCTGGAAATTAAAGTCTACAACTGGCACCTGAATAAACCTTCCCTACTTGATGTGGCTTCTGGTTGTAAATGTAGGTGTGTGGAAACATTTGTGGTTATAGCAATAGTGCCATGATCAGAACTGTGTAGTCTTACTGAATACATAACACAATTCTATAACTCAAGGCTGCAAATCCACACTGCAATACAGAATGCCAGCCAATGTCAATAACAACTGAGATGATGAGAGCAATGAAAGCTACACAAATATTTCAGTTAATGTATCTATACATTCACATTTTAATCCCATTTCATTGGAAAATACTGGTCATTGAACCCACACAGTTGATTTAGGCTTCTAGTGACAAAGATGGATCTAAGGACCTCTTCACATGGCCCATGTGGTTCATGCTGTTGCGCCAGGAGTTGCTGGTGAAAGGAAAGGTGTGTTGGGTGCCTTGTGGTGCCCCAAATGCCCTCCCTCCTTCTCCCATTTGTCCCATCAGATGGGAGAAAGGGTGGCAACGCATATTGCCTTGCCACCCTTTCCCTCATCTTATGGGGGAAAAGTGGAGGAAAGTGCAGATAGCTCCAACAGAGCTACTCAAAAAACACTTTGATGCCCATGGTGGAAGAGGAAGTGCCTTCTGGCACTTCCCCTCCACCTTGGGAGAAACATGGGTGGGGCCTGCCAAGCATTTTCTGATGGTGCTCGGCAGGCTTTGTTCAAGCCATGGATAAAAGCGGCAAAACTGGACTATTTTGCCCTGTGTGAAGAGGTCCTAGGAGTGCTTTCAAGCAATGCATCTGCTCTGTCAGGGGGAATGCAGCCCCATCTAGGGCAGGTTAGTTACTCAATTCTTAGAGTCGTCAATCCTTTATCTCATCAAAATTCAGCTACAGTTTGTTGACTCTCATTCAGTCCATACAACATCTAAGCATAGAACAGCCTTTGCACATTGTCATTCAATTCTCACAGCAAGGAGAAATAGATCTTAATGTTGTTAGTATACTGATGGCAACAGAAGCAAACACACCAGCAACCATTGCTAGTCAGTCTTGGTGGATCTTTTGCTTTTTGGGGAGGTGGAGTACAAGTATTCTTGGTGGTCTGTGTGGCCCTTGAACAGCTCCTGTAGAAGAAAAAACATTTTCTCAGGATTAATTTAGTACCCACTCCTGCTTCAAGGCTGAATTATCTTTGGGTTTTATTTACCACATTTATATCTCACCTTTCTCAACCCAGAAGGGGACTCAGGGTGGTCTTACAAAGGTAACAATTCAACACCATATATTAATGCATTGGTAAATAAACAAAAATATTAAAACCAAAATCCATTAAAACATAGCATTAAAACAGCAATTAAAATCACATGATCCAAATTGTATTCCAGGGTCAGTTTTCCATATATTATCCCAGTTGATCAACAATTTCATTTACTAATATAACACTATTGTTAGGGGTTAGATGCAAATGAAAATGAAAAATAATTAGACATATGTTCAAATAAGAATGACATATCCGAGCAGTTACAGAACTAAAGGTATATATGGTGCTCATGTAAATATTCAATAATTTCTTGGCCATTGACAGAGCAATATTATGCATGTCTGCTCTGAAATAAGTAGGAAGTGTACTGATGGTTTCTCCAGCTTGAGAAAACAGGAGATCATGAGCAGAGGGACACTATTCCTGTCACTAGCAAACAGGGTCCAAAAATATTGGTTGCTAGGAGACAAATGGGCCTACCCATAACTATTGTTTAATTTTGTAAGATTTAAATGAACATTTAAAAAATACATGTGGAAAAGGTATAATTAAAATGATTGTGAATTTTTTAAAAACAATTACAGTGAACAGTGTACACATTACTGGCAATATACAGTAGAGCCAATGTGAGTCTCCTTGTGGAGAGAAATTACAGGGTATAAATATAATATAATATTATATAATATACATAATAATAATAAACATAATAATAATTGTCAAAGGTTTTCATGGCTGGAATCACTCAGTTCTTGTGGGGTTTTTCGGGCTATATGGCCATGTTCTAGAGGCATTTCTCCTGACGTTTCGCCTGCATCTATGGCAAGCATCCTCAGAGGTGAGGTCTTGATACTAAATGTACATACATACTGTTATAATTGAACTCATATGTTTTTAAAAACTTGAAATAAATGGTAGGTTAAGCAGGCCCACTTGCCACCGGGCAAGCTAACATCCTGGCCAGTCCACCACTGCTTTATGCCAATATTAAGGAAATAAAATAATATGAATGATTTAGTATTCCAGGAAATACTTAACCATATGTAATAAATTTTCTAGAAAAAAAAGATATATCATCATATCTCATAAATACCCTGATAAAAAAATTTATGCAGCTGTACATTTCAATGTGCAAAGAATATGCATCTCTGAAAAGGTGCTTATAAATAAATAAATAGAATGTGCATTATATAAAAAAAAAGAATGGATGAAGGAATGTCTAGATTGAATATGTATTAGCAAAACACTTTTAAAAGAAGACTTTTAAAAACAATTCAGCCAATAAGGCTGCCCAGGTTGCTGATTAGACAGTGTTAGCTGTACAGGTAATATATTTATTTCATACTTAAAAGATGATAAACGGTAAGTTCTTCTGTGCAATTTCATTTTAAAAAATCAACGCATCTTTTGAGTTATCGAAGGACAAAATACTTATGAAGCCAATAAAATCTGTTAACTTAAAAACTCCACTGAATTTCTTTAATATTTCTTGAAAATTGCTTCTAGGCTTGAAAGTCTCTTATAAGATTCAGCTGCAGATTTTTTTATAGCTGAGTTATAATTCCTTCTTTCTCTCTCCCCACCCCCTCCCACCCCATCTCTCTCCTTCAAAGAACAGAAAGCGAAAGGGGATGACTGTAAAAGATGGAATTGCAGTAGAAAAGAGAAGTGATTTTAAGAGCAAAATAAAATGATGCCATCAGAGTTCAAGGACAATGAAAGCAAGGACATCTTGTATGGAGTGCTCTAGTTTAAACAAATCCACCTTGAAAATAATTGTATTGTGAATACAGCCTTTGATCCCTTTAGATGAAATGGAATTTGTGGAAAAACTTGGTTTCTAACCCTTTCCATGCCTATTTTACATGACAGGAAAAAGCTTGAAGAAGTAACTTTTTTGAGAAGGGGATTACAGCTGCTAGAGTCCTCCAGTCACTGGACACACTAGCAGGAGTATCCTAGAAATTGCTGTGTTTCAAAAAAAAATCCCTTTCTATTACAAATTCATATTTGAAATAGAAATATTCCTCTACTCTCTCCATTTTCTGCAAGGAATTAAAAACTTGGTTGTTCTGGTGTGCCTTTGACTAGGTGGTTCACTTGAGAATTATCCCAACCTTATCTAAGCTCTGGCACTTTAACTGGCCACTTTTCTGTACTTATGACACTTTAATTGCTACTCCGGCAACCCAGCCCTCTGACTATTGCACTTTCCTTTGGCTCTCCCAAGGAATCATTGCACTTACTCTGAGCCTGAACCAAGTTTCAAATTTATTTGTAATCCTTGGGCTTGTCCCTCTGTAAGCCGCCGTGAGTCCCTTCGGGGAGATCTAGGCGGGGTATAACAATAAAATTATTATTATTATTATTATTATTATTATTATTATTATTATTATTTGCTTTAAATAGTTTGAATATGCTAAATATTTTCTTTCTATTTGAAAAATGATGAAAAAGATGAGGTACAAATAACAATGATCACTGATATTTAACACTGCATAACTGAGTCACATCTCCTGGCCTGATTTCCCCAACTGCATCTTAACAGTCAGTAGCCAGTGAGCAAATCTGACCTGTCTAGCTGCCAGAAAAGGTGCAAGAAGGATGACATTTCCACCCTCACCCACCAGCCAGTTGGATTGAGACACCCAGAAGCAGGACTTCTGTCACAATTCTTCATTGAAGTTGTGCTCACTAGTTAGAGGCAACTGGAAACTTTTTCCTCCTTGCACCCTAACTGGCAGAGGAACAAACCTCCTCTTCTTAAAGTGACTGCTGGCTACAAATGTGGATTTTGGGGACATTTTATGGTCATGAAAATAGTGCCATGATCAAAACTATGTAGTATTACTAAATACAAAGAAGCTATGGATCCATAACTCTATGCTGCAAATTCAAAACAGCAATACTGAATGCCAGCCAATGTCAACGATGACAACAACAACATAAACTTTTCCATTAATGCACCTGTTCATTCACATTTTAATTCCATTCCACTGGAAAACATAGAAAATTGAGCACATATTGGATTTGAACTTGTGGATGGTATATATATAAAACATCTTGTTTCAGATTTGTCCATTTGACTTCAACTGTCAGAACGAATATCAGAGGGTTTTTTTTCTTTCAAAAGCTGAATGAGTGTCACTCGCCTAATGTGACACAGTGGATTTAATTGTTGAATAGGGATTCAAACCCTGGTCTCCAGAGCCATAATCTATTTGCTTTGGTCATGAGAGCAGTGTAATTCTGCTATTTGTGCTGAACCCTCAGAGTCAAGATTTTACCTGTCCTGGTGTCAGAATGCACCATTTGATGGCAAGAAGATAATGGTGGCAGGGAGACAATGAACCAACAATGGACTGTGTATCAGAAGCCAGCTGCAGAACAATGACAAGAGTCCTCGGGGTACCAAGGAGGCTGACATTATCTTCCTATGGCTAGCTTTTTAAGCAGTATGGCTAGCTTTTTAAGCAGTACTCTATTACATGCACCTCCAGACAGAAGGTGCCAACGGATGGCTGGAGGGGAGCACTTGAATGAAGGACCAGTTGGTTCCGGCTGGCATTCTTGCCAGGTGGAAGAGGGGAGGGGCCTTACAAAGCTTACTACAGGTAGCCCCTCCCCCTGCATTTGGCCTTCCAGCAGCACAAGGAGGAGGACGTGTGTGTGTGTATGTGTGTGACCACTCTCCAGGAGCCACGTGGAGCAAGGATTTGGAGAAAAAGGGGAGGGGGACTTGTACCAAAGAGTCCTCTGGGTACCAAGGAGGCTGACATTATCTTCCTATGGCTAGCTTTTTAAGCACCACCGGCTGCTGTCTGGCTTCCTCTATTACATCATTTCTAGTCATGGTAATGGGACACTCTGACATTAGGACTGGGGAGGGTGAGTTAGAGCTTAGTATTTTTTTCATGTCATGCAGAATCTTGGACATGAATTTTTGGCCTTAATCCTCTCAACATCCCAACCATGTAGATTGATAATACCATTTCCAAATTTGTTAGTCAGTACATATGCAAACATCGTGGATTTGGTACTCCTCTAGTTGGTACTAGAATCCAGGCTTGAAAGGCATTTTGACACTTTTCTGAGCAGAAAACTGTATCACAAATTCAAACCCATACTTAATGTGAAGGATAACTTCACATTATAACTTAATGTGATGGATAACTTCACATTATAATGCAAACTTCTCAATAATCTAGAAAGTATGAATTAAGTTTAGCTTTAAAACATGGACTTGAATAAAGTCCTCTAGTATCTTTAATAACAACAGGAAAGTATTTTTGTCCCTTTCATAGGAAATTGTTAGAACTAGCATGTACAGTCAAGACATTCCATGTTAGCTGCATTAAGGATTTGTGGCAGGACCCCAAACACTATTCAACACCTCCTCCTTATTTTTTTCTTCCTTGGACTGACTTAGCTGTCCATCATGCCAGCCGAAATATGCATACAAAGCAGAGGAATGACAGGCTCTTGAGGTTCAGTTCTGATTTTGCGTAGACCACATCAGTGTCAGAGTTTTGTATAAAACAGGTGAAGTGTACAATGTCTTCCTTGTTCTTCTTCCACATTGTCAGAATCTACATTCTGTATCTGTATGGATTTGGGTGGGGAAAAGACACACAGAGGACAGCATATCTCTCAGAACAGGTGGCAAAAGTTTAAAATAAAAAGATGTAAAGAGCTGGCCTAATCATTTCAAGTTGCAGCCACCTTTCATTCTCTCAACTTTTCACAAACTCTTAGATAATTTTTTTCGCTGTGTAAGGTAAAAGATCCCTCAGGCAACTTTAACTTGCATGACCAGTCTTCTCTGACCTTGGCAGTATTAGAAGGGTCACAGATGTACCAAGGGACAATGTCTGATATGCATTAGCACTGGAAAAGATTTTCCACAGCATTCGTCTTGCAGGTTTTATCTTTTCATCCATTGTGTGTGCGTGTCAGAGTATTTCCACTACCTGTAAAAAATATCACATTTTTTTTATATCTGCTTACTTTTCAAATTAATAAAATAAAATAAAAATAATGATTTCTTTTCAAAGGAGTGATACAATAGACCTTCTGCCCCTTGTGTTTGCCAGGGTAGAATGGGAGTGTGTGTGTTTCTGCATATTTAAAGCTTTCAAGTTCTGCAGTTCATTGTATTATAAATCCCATTAAAAGCTTGGAATATCTCATGGATCTCAAATGATTCCAAATCAGGGCACAGATAATCTGTATCTAAAATTAACTTCTGGATGAGTGTATAGCAAGTGATTGCATTTTATTCAGTAGTAGCTGCTGGCTGTGATATCAATGGGGTGTAGGTTTTAAACTGAATTTGAAAGAAGCTATCCAAGATGATGAACCCTATGCCAAAATAGATCCAGTTCTATGGATGGTTCCCTTGAAGCCAGACGGATATTGGAGCCAATAAGGGGCTATAGTTTCCCTTCTGCCTGCTAAAGTCTGAAGTAGAATTAGAAGCCTATCTCATGGTTCAAGGGAATGTCAATTCTATTCCATCTTCCTTCACCAGGAACTATCTTGACCTGGCACTCCCATAAAAGCTTTTAACTTGAAAAAAATGTCACAACTATAGGGCCAAACATATTGTGATTCATAGCCAAAGAGTTATACATGGATTTGGTTGATGTGAGTCAAGTCCTTGTGAACGTGTCCCTCTGACTGTTTCCACAATATATAGTGATACTGCTTTCATAACATTCACATGGTGATGGACCCCCTCGATGGACTGTCACCTTGTCGTGGTGAGGGGGCTTGCGTGTTCCGATGAACCTGTGGGCACAACAACTGGAGTCGTGCACTCCCAGGAGTGGCCGCGGGGGAGGTCCCAGACCAAGCACAGTCCGAAGACCCAAAGACCTCAACGGCGGAGCAGGCGGAGGATAACATGGCACATGTTACAACGGCTGCGAAGGCGGAAGAAGGCTGCAACAGACTGAGAAGCCATGGTCATTGTGTTAAACTACATCACCAGTGGAACCTCATCTGTGAAGACTGTGTGTTGTTCAGCTGTGCACTGACCTCCACACATTAAAAAAACCCACGCACAGGCGTCTTCCAAAGAAAATAAAAACCAACCAACCAAAGTCCCATGGCGATCAGCGAGTGGCGACGGGGGCAGGACTGTGAAATCTGGAAGCCCCTAGTCACAGACTGGCACATGGGCGGTGGGTACGGACTCAGTCGTTCTACCTCAAGGTCCGAGGCAGTTGAGTAGTTCGGCAGCTGTATTCGCGACTGAGCAGCCCTTTTTAGGACCCACTCTGCTCACCCCACATGGGGAGGGGGCTAGAAAAGGTGCCCTAAACATAGTCTGCCTCACTTATCCCTGACTGGACTGCCGCGTCCAGTGGGGTCACCATCCTGCGGCCAAAAAAGAAAAATAAACTTCGGTACGTGGAACGTACGGACACTGATGGACAACAGTGACAGTGAACGCCCCGAACGCAGAACTGCCATCATCGCAAGGGAGCTGGGACGCTTCAACATCGACATAGCAGCCCTTCAGGAGACCCGGAGAGCAGGAGAGGGACAGCTGAAGGAAGAAAAAGGAGGCTACACCTTCTTCTGGAAGGGACTGCCCAAAGAAGACCAAAGAATGCATGGAGTTGGCTTCGCTATAAGAAATGATCTGATGAAACATCTGTCCGAAGCACCCACTGGCATCAACGAACGACTCTCCACCCTCCGAGTTGATCTTGCCAAAAACCAACGGGCAACCATCATAAGTGCCTATGCACCAACACTAGACGCTGACGAAGACATCAAGGAGAAATTCTACTGTCAGCTGGACACCGTCCTATCGGGGATACCTAAGGAGGACAAAATCATTCTCCTGGGGGACTTCAATGCAAGAGTCGGGCGAGACTTCGACCTGTGGCCAGGCACCATAGGAAAAGACGGGGTTGGAAACAGCAACTCGAATGGCATCCTGCTTCTCACCAAATGTGCGGAGCACAACCTTGTCATCACCAACACGCTCTTCCGCCAGAAAAACAAGTTCAAGACATCATGGAAGCACCCCCGGTCAAAGCACTGGCACCTCTTAGACTATGTAATCACACGTGCCAGAGACCGCCGTGACGTACTCCTCACAAGAGCCATGACAGGTGCTGACGACTGCTGGACCGACCACAGGCTAATCCGATCCACAATGGCTATCAAGATCGCCCCCAAGCGCAGACTCCAAGGAAGAAAGACAAGGCGCAAAATGAACACCCAAGCCCTTCAGGAGCCCTCCAGGCGAGCCCATCTCCAAACAGCACTCAAGGACCATCTACCCACAGTACACCCCGAAAATGTTGAGGAACATTGGAACAAACTGAAGACCTCCATCATCCAAGCCTGCGAAGAAACTATTGGATACCAAGCCAAGAAACATCAAGACTGGTTTGACGAAAATGACATCGAGATCCAACAGCTAATCGACAAGAAAAGGAAAGCCTTCCAAACATGGCAGAGAGACATCAACTGTGCTGCTAAGAAAAAGATCTACGCCAGTGCAAAAGCTGAGGTCCAAAGAAGGACAAGAGAACTCAAGAACATCTGGTGGACAAAGAAGGCTGAAGAAATCCAACACCTGGCAGATACCCATAATGCTCAAGGATTTTTCAAAGCCACAAAGGTCATCTATGGGCCAAGAAACCATGGCATACAGCCTCTACGCTCATCAGACGGAACCAAACTCCTGAAGGACCAAAAGTCAATTGCACTACGTTGGAAAGAACACTACCAAAGCCTCCTAAACCGCAGCTCCAGTGTGGCCGAAGAGGTCCTCTCACAAATCCCGCAACAACAAACCAGGGATGAGCTTGCAGCACTGCCTAGTTTGGAAGAAGTCAGCAATGCCATCAGCCAACAAAAGAACAACAAAGCCAGCGGACCGGATGGGATCCCTGCTGAAATCTTTAAAGAGGGAGGACCTGCGCTGACACACCAACTCCACCAGCTCATAGAAAAAGTGTGGGTGACCGAGAAAATCCCAGCAGACTTCAAGGATGCCACCATCATCACCCTCTTCAAAAAAGGGGAAAGAACAGACTGCGGAAACTATCGAGGTATCTCCCTTTTAACCTCTGCTGGAAAAATCCTCGCAAGAATCCTTGCAAACCGCCTTCTGCCCCTCTCAGAAGACATCCTCCCAGAATCCCAGAACGGCTTCCGCCCCTCCAGAGGAACCGTGGACATGATCTTCACTGCACGACAGCTCCAAGAAAAATGCAGGGAACAAAACCAACCTCTGTACATGGCATTCATCGACCTTGCAAAGGCATTCGACACAGTGAATCGCAGCGCTCTCTGGACCATCCTCCACAAAATCGGGTGCCCAAGCAAATTTGTGAACATCCTGCGGCTCCTCCATGACGACATGATGGCAACAGTCTTGGACAGCAGTGGCTCCCAAAGTGACCCATTTAAGGTAGAATCGGGTGTCAAACAGGGATGTGTTATTGCCCCAACTTTATTCTCCATCTTCATCGCCATGATACTTCACCTTGTTGATGGGAAGCTTCCCACCGGAGTGGAAATCATCTATCGGACAGACGGCAAGCTATTTAACCTCAGCAGACTGAAAGCCAAAACCAAGGTCACAACAACAGCTGTTATAGAACTCCAGTATGCTGATGACAATGTCGTCTGTGCGCATTCAGAAGAAGATCTACAAGCCACTCTCAACACCTTTGCAGAAGCATACACAAAGCTTGGCCTGTCACTGAACATCGAGAAAACCAAAGTGCTGTTCCAGCAGTCACCAGCCATCCCCTCTCCAATGCCAGAGATACAGCTTAATGGTGTAACATTAGAAAATGTCGACCATTTCCGCTACCTTGGCAGCCACCTCTCCACCAAAGTCAACATCGACGCCGAAATACAACACCGCCTGAGCTCTGCAAGTGCAGCATTTTCCCGAATGAAGCAGAGAGTGTTTGAGGACCGGGACATCCGTAGGGATACTAAGGTGCTTGTCTATAAAGCTATTGTCCTCCCAACCCTGCTATATGCCTGTGAGACATGGACTGTCTACAGACGTCACATGCAGCTCCTGGAACGATTCCATCAGCGCTGCCTCCGGAAAATCCTGCAAATCTCCTGGGAAGACAAGCGGACAAACGTCAGCGTGCTGGAGGAAGCAAAGACCACCAGCATTGAAGCGATGGTCCTCCAACATCAACTCCGCTGGACAGGCCACGTTGTCCGGATGCCTGACCACCGTCTCCCAAAGCAGTTGCTCTACTCCGAACTCAAGAACGGAAAACGGAATGTTGGTGGACAGGAAAAGAGATTTAAAGATGGGCTCAAAGCCAACCTTAAAAACTCTGGCATAGACACTGAGAACTGGGAGGCCCTGGCCCTTGAGCGCTCCAGCTGGAGGTCAGCTGTGACCAGCAGTGCTGCAGATTTCGAGGAGGCACGAGTGGAGGGTGAAAGAGTGAAACGTGCCAGGAAGAAGGCGCGTCAAGCCAACCCCGACCGGGACCGCCTTCCACCTGGAAACCAATGCCCTCACTGCGGAAGAAGATGCAGAGCAAGAATAGGGCTCCACAGCCACATGCGGACCCACAAGGAAACCCATGATGGAAGACCATCTTACTCGTCCAACGAGGGATCGCCTAAGTAAGTAAGTAATGGTGATGGAAAGGAATGCAAGGACAATTTAGTCGATCCCCTGCCATGCAGGATTACATAGTCAAAGTACTCCTGCAAGATAGTTATGCGACCTGTTTTAAAGATCTTAAAGGAATTAGAGTCTACCACTCTCCGAGGCAATTTAGTCCACTGTTGGACAGCTCTTATAGTAAAAACAGTCTTTCTAAAGTTTATGTAGAATCTATTTTGAATCCAGTGGTTCATGTTCCAGTCTCTGAAGCAACAGAAAACAAGCTTGCTCTAATATCTCCCTACCTTCAGATATTTAAAATAATTTCAAATATTTTTTAAAACTTTCAGATATACATAATGATAGTCATTTCACTTCTCAGCTTTCTCTTCCCTAAGCTTAACATGCCACATTTCTTAAGCGGTTCCTCATGATATTTGATTCCTAGATCCTTGATCATATTGGCCATCCTTCTTTGCACATATTCCATCCTTCTTTGCACATATTTCAATTTGCCGAAATCATTTTTTAAAATGAGGGACCAGAACAGAACTGGACACATTATTCCATGTAAGATCTGACAAAAACAGAACAGAGTGACACAGCCACTTCCTTTGATCTAGATATCTCCTACTGATGGAGCCCCAAACTGCATTGTCTTTTTTTTGGCTATGGCATCACATTTTTGATACTCTGAAGAAAGTTCATTAACCCCCTTTTTGAAATTTGAATCCATTGGTTTATATTAGGGATTACATTCTTCCCTAAATTCATTCTTAAAGGAAGCAATGGATTATTTTCACAGTTCAGGATTTATTAGATGTACAATTCGCACATGGGTTTTATGCACAGAAAACAACATTTTCTGCACAGCTGACAGCATTTGATTTCCACCAGAATTATTTTTATTGGGGTTTCTCAACATTTTCAACCTTTTAACAATTATGTTTGAATTTTACTTCTGTCCATAGTTTGTGTGTGAATCTATGGAAACCAGTAGAAAAGAAGCTTGCTCCACTTGTTATAAAAAACCAACCTCCCTTTTGTACTTTATTATATTGTTCTGGACCAGACACAACCCAATAAAAAATTATTTCTCTCTATATATATCGTTTCTGTGGTTATCAAGTTCTGTCTCTTTCTTTCCATAGGTTCCTTAGTCAAAGCTAGGTCTCCCAAAGCCATTCTAACCCATATTAACTGGAAATATTAATGACTAAATATGAAATCTACCTCAAGTGTCAAGATTCTTCCCACACTTGGTAGAAAAGCATGTCAGTGCCCTTTACAGGAAACCCCAACACCTTAATCTGATCAACTCTCCTCTTGTGATTCTGAGGAAACCCCTGGAGCCAAGATTAGACTGTGGCTCTAACACCTCAAGGTTGACCTTTCCCTCATCTCCTGTGCCTCACCCTTTCAGCCTCAAGACAGATAAAGAAAGAAAAAGAAAAAGATGAATTTCCCTTAAATCCTTTTGCCCTGAGAAACGCCAACACATGGATGTGTGTGTGTGTGTGTGAAATCATACATTTCTTCAATTAACAAAAAAGACTTAGCTCCTTCTCTCTGCCAGGTCCACTGAAACCGTCTCTTCCTTTTTTTCCTTTCTAACTTCTTCAATATTGTGGAACTTCATGTAATTGAACTGCCAGCTCCAATATGTTGCTGTTCTGTTTCTGAAACTGAGCTCCTGTGGTGCAGTGAACCAGCTCAAGATCCACTAGACCCAAAGACTGTTATAAATCATAATTAATATTGTATAGTGCTTATGAGACTTTGGACTACATATCTTCTTTGGGAGAATTCATGGATTCTTCCAGTGGTGAGGAGACTCCTCACTGGAAGACTGATTGCCAGTAACCCCCAGGACCATGGATTCATCAAGAATTGTTTTAACCTACTTGATAGACTTTCTGGTTTTGGAACATAATGCACAAGACATCACGATTGTGGAAAAGAAAAAAAGTTTGGATTATTTATGTCACATTGAGGAAAAACAACAGAAAAAACTCAGCCATTACCAGGACCTCAAAATTAAATTGCAAAGACTCTGGCATAAACCAGTACAGGTGGTCCCAGTGGTCTCTGGCACACTGGGTGCCATACCAAAAGATCTCAGCCGGCATTTGTAAACAATAAACATTAACAAAATTGCGATTTGTCAACTGCAAAAGGTCACTTGGATCTGCACACATCATCCAAAAATACATCACAGTCCTAGATGCTTGGGAAGTGTTCGACTTGTGATTTTGTGGTACGAAATCCAATATATATATCTCATTTGCTGTGACATACTGAGTTTTTGTGTCAATAAAATAATGATGGTGGTGATGATGATGATGATGATGATGATGATAATGATACCATATTGGTCATTCCATCTTCTCAATATCTTTCCTGAAATCCTGTGATTTATTATTTTGAATGTACTCAGACTTCTCTGCTGCAGAACTTTCATGGACTCTCCTGATTTGGTGAACTGCAGCACAAAATTCTAAGAATTCAAAACTATAATCTCCAAAATGCTGTAGGACAGTCTTGTTAATTAAAGCAGTATCTAATTTGTACAGCTATGCAGTTTAGCTAAATTCCCTATATCCATTACTCATGAGCAAAGTGGAAATAACAGTGACATGCAGGGAAAGGAGGTATTGTGAGGGGAAATAAGATCAAGATGATAAAGCTCTTGGACAATTAAAATGCCTGTGTAAACCCTTCATTGTTGTAATAGACCTGGTTCAACTAAAGGCTCCTGGGGTTTTTGCAAACAAAAGTGATAAAGATGGAAAAGAACTGGATAGGGGCCCTGCTGGCAGAAAATAAAGATTCTCAGCAGGTATGGCGTGTGTTGTTGTGAAGATATTTGTACAAAGCTTCAGACTAGAGAGTGGGGGAATAAGACAGGTCTGCTTAAAGAATGTTCTTTATGCCATTCCATTGTTTCCTTCCTGTGTTGTAATACACTTCTACAATATTTAGTTCAGAGCTGGATGTTTACTAGCAAAAAGGCTGTTTCCAACTGATCACTTCAGATCTGCCAGTAGGAATGATGTTTGTCATTTTCAGAGATGTGGGGGCAGGAAAGGGGTGTTTTACCTCATTGCTTCTATCTATCTCCTGCAGCTTTCTCATCCACATACTTCATTTTCTGGAGATCTTGTCTCAAAACCAGCTTGTTTTTATGTTGACAGTACTGGGCATTACCAGATACAGGCAGATTAGAATGGGTCCTTTCTGATTCTATTAGTCTATAAAAAAGCAAAGGACCACAAAGGCCCTGTATGGTCTTTATTCATAAAGTCTAACTGTAGTTGAATTGATATGCTACTGATAATAGAGTCGGTTTTGACTGGGAGACTACCAATAAATATAGTATGCTGTATTTCAGAGGAAGGAAATGGCAAAACCCCTTGCCTAAAATAATTCTATGAAATTCAGGGAATCACCATAAGTCAGCAGCTGATTTGAAGGTACATATACACAGAGGGATCTGAATCAGATTCTTTTTGAACTGTTTCTGATGCTTCCTGAAAAGAAAAGAAACAACTTTTTTCAAAGCCATTAGAATGGAAGCAGTACTTTGTATAACTGGGCAGGCAGGAAAATACAACAACAAAAGAGCTTCATTTACCTACTTTGTGTGTGAATGACTGACACTTCTACTTCCTAATCATAGGACACGTCTCCTGTTTATTTTTTTACCATTGAGAACAGGCATGTAGCCGGAGGGGGGGGGGGGCTTGAGGAACTTCAGCCCCCCCCCCTGAAATTCTCATGGTGGTTCGTGAAAAGGCCTTACTGGTGCATTATTTAAACTGTTATGCTTATTCATATCATGATCTGATCACCATATTCAATATATCTCATATGCATGGGGGTATTGGGGTAACGATACAAAAGGTTTGCTAGGGTAGACCTTCTTTCACTCAGACTTAGCCCCCCCCCCCCCCCGAATCGAAATCCTGGCTACGGGCCTGATTGAGAAACTCCTTCCTGCTTCCTTGGGAAAAGAGAAAGATATGACAGAATCAGAGAGAAACTAGACAGGAATTATAGATAGCATATGACAATTAGATAGGATTGCAAGTAAAGGAGAGATGGAATGGGCAAAGATGTGGTTGTGAGTTGGCTAAATGTTCTATGTCACCATACTTCACTATTTTCAAAAGACTAAACTAGTTTCCAGTGATAAAACACTCTATTCTTTCAACTTGTCCTTTCAAAATGTGTTCTTTTTTTCCTTAGGGATATTTCTGAGATACATGGGTTTTCAGACAAATGCCACCCCCCCCCCCCCAAACAATATCAGAAGGAAGCACAACTTTGGAGATTTTGCTGCACCTAGCCTTTGGAAAATTTTCAGAGTTAAGATCCAGGGCCATCTTTATGCTGTGTGTCATTTTAAAAACAGTGGTCCTTACTTATGGAAAGCTGATATATTTGGACTTTCCGGGCCCTTATATTTATTTAACTCAAATCTAGTAGCTTTCATTTTCTTTGAAAAAGGAATCTCCCCCAGAAGTTAATAGGCATGCCATTTTTTTTAAAAAAAAATAAACAACACAAATTTACAGGCATGTAGAACCCTTTCCTACATATTTGCCTGCAATTTGACAGGTGTAATCCTTTTCTAAGGAAACAGAAACCTAAGAATAGTTTTGCTAAACCTAAGAATAAGTCGTCTCTATACAATTCCAGTCGTGTGTTCACATGAGGGCTGACCATCTGCATGTGAGTTACTATTCCTGAGAAGGTCACCAACATCTGACTTTAAAAATCCAACAGTGTTGGATTACCAATGACAGACCGAGAAGGACAGATCAAGTTTTCCGGCTTCATGATCAAGACAAAACTGAATGACTCTGAACTGGTTCTAACCAAAGCACGACCTTTTCCAAGTTTGCAAGTAATGGCCTGTGGTCTGTCTTGAGGTCAGTGCAGAAGCTTGTTACTTAATGCTTCTGCAGAGGCTCTGCTGTTAAATTCTTCATCATTACTTTAGAAATAAGAGATAGACCCAAAGTTAGAAGGCCCATTCTTGCCATAAAATATCTGATTTCAGACTTAAAACTGAAGAGTTTTGAAATCTGAATGGCTGGTTTTTCCTCAGTGCTTTCCTGCTGCCTCATAAAGACCCTTTTATTCTGGCAAGTGTTTAATCTTCTGCTGATATTTGTAGACTTTTGAAATTTGCATTGTTTGTTTATCTGCAGTATCTTCTCTTTTAACTCTGCTTTTAATAGTTGATTGCTCAAGGGTTTTTCCTACTTTCCTTGATGACTTGTTTTTACTAAAGGTTGTGAGACACCCTGAGTGTCTCTTTGAGAGACGCTCTGTCAATAGTGAGGTACATAAACCATTCTATCAACAGACAAACAGAAAGCAAGATATATTGGGTCTTTGATGTAGTTTCCAATTTCACAAATTGTAATTCATATGAATATAGATGTAACCACTTTGGAATTTGATTGTCT
Source organism: Anolis sagrei (assembly GCF_037176765.1). Classification (NCBI taxonomy): domain Eukaryota; kingdom Metazoa; phylum Chordata; class Lepidosauria; order Squamata; family Anolidae; genus Anolis; species Anolis sagrei. Next base: position 247,569,235 of record NC_090023.1, read on the forward strand.
GAGCCAGGTGATTAGCCAACTTGCTTACACTGAATTTCCTTTAGCACAGAATTTTGCTGCCTTCCTGCAAGTAAACATTATAAAGCAGGTAATCCTTATGAAAATCAGCATGGGCTTAGCCACTTCTCCAATATGTGGGGTACAGATACCCCCATTTGGGCAAGAAACTCAATAAATTGTATTGGTTAACCCAACTACTGTAGACTCACTAAATTATGTATTTATAAGTATTTATAAGAATTCATTGAATTAATTAATCTATTCAAATTGGAATGATCAATAAGATTCAAATGTCTCCCTGTCAGGACCCAGAAGCCTTAAACAATGCCAGACACAAAATAAAGGTTCAAACACAGCTTTATTGCATACAAATGGACCTGCAGAGCACTTAACTTCAGTGCTAAGGGTCTCAGGAGTGATTTGGCATCAAAAAGAAGTCATTACAAGAAACAAAAATATAATCCAGATTATAATGCTGCTTTATAATCCAGGTTAAACAAAAACTGAAGCGAACTGCTTGAAAATCGATATGGTATCAAAACACAGTCACAGAAGCAGGAAAAACGTGGTTTCAAAACTAAGAAATGTTTCAGTCAAAAAGATATTAAAGTTCAAAGTCCAGAAAAGCCAAAAGCGTAGTTAAACCGGTCCATGGTCAATCCGTTGGTAAACAAGGCTGGAATGCTGGAATCACGAGGAAACAGGAGTACAGGAACACACGAAGCTGTAACCCAGGACCCAAGGTTGAAAGTTGGCAGCACAAAGAATTATGTCCTATAAAGACACTTTGCCTTCTGCGAAGTATAGTCCAAACTGAACCCCCTTTTATCTCAAAGTTCTTCCTCAGAGCTTGATGAGCTCCCCACCCTCTCATCATCACTCTCAGCTGCCCCCAAACCTGCAGCTGAGTGCCCATCCCTCCACCTCTGCCAACGATTGTCAGGGTTCAGATCCTGCCAAGAATCCCCTGGCTGCCAATCCCCAGTGAACCCATCAAACTCCTCATTAGAGGTGGGTTGGTTACAGATGTTCCTTATATGTTGCACACAGGTCCAATCTAATTCCTCCTCTTCTTCCATATCACTCCCAGACCCAGAACTCCTTTCAAACCCAAGGAAATCTTCATCCTCTGTTGGTGCACAAAGTATTTCCCGAATACGCTTCCTTTGTAATTCCCCCTCAGACTCTGGCTCACGAGCAGCCCTTTTTACACCTCTGCTTAATTCCCCATCCCCCACCTCACAATCGGAGAAGCCTGGAAACATGCCAGTATCACTTGGAGCCATAATGATTTCCTTAATGCGCTGACGCTGCTGTTCTCCCTCCGACTCCAAAGTAGACCCGTTCTCCCTGCTACCAGGAGTAGCAACTCGACCAACATGCTGAACTACAACACTCCCTCTCTTTCTCTGCGCTAAAAATAAGTGATATTAGAAATGATTTTCATGGAAAACAAAATATTTCAGGATGCTATTAATATTAGTATTGCAAGGGTGGCATATTCAAGGTTTTCTCAAGCGGAACCTGCTGCTGCTTTGCCTTTCATTTATATCTTAAATTCTATTAAAAGACAACCACATTTTCCTGTCATTAGGCACCTTGCTGATGCCACCTGCCACCCAGTCAGTCGTAGCTAGCGACAGATACCACAGTGCTCTGTTGTGACAGATTTAGACAGAAAGTAGAAGGAAGCTCAGATGGAGCACCTGTTCTCACAGTGACAATAATGGGATTAGCATTACCCCAAATGTGTGCTGCTGGGAACGGAGAGGCGGAAAATAATCTAATGATGCCAGCTAGTTGCAAGGTTGTTCCCATGAAATTTCATCGCACACCCATCCATCGGAAGGCATAGGCCTGTCTTGCACATATGTTCAGAAAGTCATGATGTTGTTAAGTGCCCATCCTGTTTGATTGAAGGGAAAGAAAGCAACATTGCTTGTGGCATTGTTCACTCTGATATTTTTGTTTGTTGCAGCCCGATACTCACTGGGCTCAGTGTTGAGAAAGCCAGGTGAAAA